>NC_081407.1:248922439-249522439 GCF_030272615.1 Cryptomeria japonica | reverse complement strand
GTAGAGCAGAGTTCTTCAGGCCAAAAATAGGTTTTCTTGTATCTTGCTTACCAGTTACTTGAAAGTTTGATTGAATTATGGTTTTGTTTTGTTAAGGAATTGCTGTGATTAGTAATTGAATTACTTGCATATCATTGAGATGGCACCCAAAAGGGACTTCACAGGGAAAGTTAATTACCAGGAGAGAGCAATTTGTGATGATTTCTTGGAACAATTGTCTATGCCACAAACGTAGTAGCTAAGGTTAAAGAATTAGTGACCATGGTTCGTCACTTGAGGATAGGAGAAGGATTGTATGACAAGGGTAATTGGCTAAGAGACCCACAGATAGGGTTGTCTGGTTTTGGTTTATTCAAGGTTGGATTTGGTATGAGACACTCCCTAGCCCCAATGAATAGTATTTGGGAGTTGGATGTAGGTAAATTGGTGGTCCCTAGAGTGTTCATGGATGTGGATCTCCTAACTTAGATTGCACACAACTATGACCCTATTACCAAAAGTGTTAGGGATATAAATGGAAAAACCCTCATTGAAATAAATGATGATGAGTTTAGAAATGTATTTGGGCTCAGTGAGGTGTCCAATTATTTGGAGCCCATTAATTTTAAATCATTGGCTCAGGTCTACAATGCACAGAGGAATCATCTTAGAAATGGGCCTCTTAAAGAATTCTTTGTTAAAATAGGTGGATTGACTATTGTAGGACCTAATACCATGGAGCTTTTCTCCTTAAACTTATTCAATCTTAGAGCCAAAGGACTATACGGGTCACTCTGCCAAATTTTTGGAGAGGATGCTGAAGTGAACATGCTGACTCATTACATGCTAATGATAGGTCAAATTTTAAATCCTTCTCTGGCAGTCACATTTGATTATGCCCCCTATATTACTGATGCAATCCATGAAGGCTTGACAGGGATAAATAATGGTAAGGTGGATAGGCATTTTGGATGGTATTCCCTTCTCATGCATCTATTTCTATTCAAGGGTGGTGACTACTTTGCCAATGAAATGGATCTGGTGAACGAAAAGGATGGGGAGAAAATGCCAGTTCAATTATGGAGCGTAGTGCTGTCATGGGACAGTGAAGATGCTAGCTACCTAAAGTTTGATAAGTGATTTTCATCCAAGATTAGAATTCTTTTATGCTCAGAGAATCCAAGAGTCCCTAAAGCTCTTTTGGAGTTTCTTAGGCCAAAGGAGTTTACTGAAGAAATCAAAATTTTCCACAGTTGGGGTGACATGTACTTGTACCCTGTTTCCATAGTTTTTAGAGTGTATGGTTTCTGAGGTACCCCATTTTTGTTACCATATCAGGTCCCACTGAAAGTAGGAATTGCAAAGATCATCATGAAGATTGGGGGTGTATAAGAGGCGAAGCTATCTAGTAGAGGAAAAGGGACAATTTTACCAACAGTGACAATAGCACATCAATTTGTAATTACTAAGGGTGGGTGGATGTGCTTTGAAGAATTATTTGAACCCTACCATTTGTCCACTGCAGTGTCAAGGTTTTCTGACCCTGAAGACTTCTTTAACAGTATGTTTAGTAAGAGGGTAGTATGCAAAGGAAGACCTCACCAATTGCAATTCCCCGAAGACCTCATCAGAAATGAGTTTGATTTGGATGAGCAGGAGCTAAGGAAAGAAAAATGGGTGGCCTACAAGAAGGCTCTAGATTTTGTGCATCAATTTGACACCTTCTATGACCCTTTGTCCAGTTTTCACCCCTTTGAGGAAAAAAAAAAATTCTTTATTCTTTGCTTTGAAGATGTAATGCAAAAATTAAAGGAGAAGAGGGAAGCAGTGATTAAAAATAACCTTGAGAAGGCAAGACTAGTTCTAGCTAGGTCTACATCTGGTAAAGCAATCCCTCCTGGTGACTATTTATTGCATAGAAAATCCAAGTACAGTGTATTAGTGCCAACAAAAGGGGAGCCTTCTACTTCAAGAGGGAAGAGGAAAATACAAGATGTCATTGACATTCAGGACTCCCCAAAGAAGCAAAGGGTGGGAAAGGAAGTGCAATATAATGATCCCTTGTATTCCCCATCTCAATCCCCTATTCATATAGGAGATGAGAAGGCAACAACTAAGCAATTGTTGCAGTTAGGGAGTCTTGGGGAGATAGCCTATACCTATGATGAAATAGAAGATTGAATGCCTCAAGAGCCAGAAGATGCTGAGATGAACATAATGTTGGTATTTTGGTATGGTTTTGCCATTGATGTCAACATCTGCTAAATACACCTACTTTGGAGATCCAACAACATTCACCGGCAATCAGTAAACTGTTCAACATTCACCAGTATATGGTTAACCGACAGGATATAATGTTCACCGGTACACACAATGACATGGAAGACACTTGGTAATGTCGAAGACATCATGTGGACACTTTTCCTTTAACTAATATCATTGGTATATTCTTATTTGCATATTTGCTTTTATCGACAAATAGGTCTAGGTTATCTAGGGTTACACCGATAGGTTTATCTTTTCCAGATCAGCATGGCATGCTATGGAGATGATTTATTATTATTGTAAATGCATTAAGCCGACATGTTCAATCGGTTATTGCATCAGATATTGTATTATTTGTAAAATGTTTTATTGTAATATCTTGTAGAGCTGACCTACTAAAATTGGTCTTAGGGTATGGTATAAATGTAAGATCTTATTTGTAAGATCAGATGTGGAATGCGAAAAAGAATTGTAAGAAGGTATATGTGAGATTAAGCAGAGGTATACACGAAGACATCATTTGAAGGTGAAGCTAGTTTTTTCTGTAGAAGCATATCAGCATTACACCGGTACTGAATCCAGCATATGAAGATGCTATTTTGTGTAGTACATTCTCATTGGATTTAACCATCCATCTGTAGTCAGTGTGACTCCCATTTGTGTTTGAGCAGTGAGCTCTAGGTTGTTGGCCTTTCTGCATGTGCAGACACCTCTTGTACAATTACTATCTGCAGTAGTATCATCTGATTGTGGGTAAGGTTTCCCACCATGGTTTTTCCCCTTACAGGGTTTCCACGTACAAATAATTGTGTCATGTGATGTGGTTGACTTTGTGCTTATATTCTTACTGGTACAACATTTCCTATTAACACTGTTTACCGAGACAATTAACTGTCTTACCGGTATTAAGCAATAAGTTGGTTAATAAGATTTTGGTTTGAATTTATTGGACAACTGATTCACCCCCCCCCCCTCTCAGTTGTCCCCGGGACCTACAATTGGTATCAGAGCTTAGTCCTCTTTTTTTGCAGAAGTTTAACAACTTGAGGAGATCCAATGTCGACTAATTATTTCAGGAAGGATAGTCCTAAACTTGATGGAACCAACTATGGAATATGGAAAATCAGAATGGAGACACATCTGAATTGCATTGGTAAAGACATCTGGGAAGTTACTAAGAATGGTTATACTGCTATTGTAGCTGGTCAGCCTGCTCCTATTACTCTAGGTAAAGATGAAGAAAATGATTGCAAAGCAAGAGAAGCACTTTTGAGCGCATTATCAGATCAACAAATCATGGGATTATCAGATAGATCTACTGCAAAAGCTATTTGAGATCATCTGAAAACACTGAATGAAGGAGATTCCACAGTCAAAATTGCAAAACTTGAAAGCTTCTGAGTCAGGTATGAACATCTGAAAATGGAAGAAGATGAAAGAATTTCTGCTTTTATGGAAAGAGTAAATGAAATTTTTTTAGGTATCAAATGTTGTGGAGGAACCTTGAGTGAAGATGAGATTGTTTCAAAAATCTTAAGAGGTTTTCCACCGGCATATAAAATGAAGGTTACTGCTATTAATGAGCTGAGAACAATGCCTAATACATCAGTAACTAGGGATACATTGATTGGAAAACTTTCAGCTTTTGAAATAGAGGAATTTGGTCCTGTTGCTATAAAAACTGATTTGGCCTTCAAAGCATCAACATCATCTGCTCCATCTTTTGACAAATCAGACTGGAGAGCCTTTTATGCAAGAGAACTTGAAGAAACCAGGAAGGAGAATGAAGAGCTTGAAGAACTTGAAGCACTATTTGCAAGGAAAATGCCAAAAGGTCCAATTGGAAGTAAGTATGTAGGTAAAGCACCCTTTAAATGTTTCAATTGCAATAAAATTGGTCATATGGCTTCAAGATGCCCTGATAGACATGCTAGACTAAGAGAAGAAGCTAGAAGGACATACAAACCTAATCCTGAATATCAGAGATACAGATTTAAGAAAAACAAAGATAAATCCTTTTACATTGCTGATGAAGGTGTGACTGATGATTCTGATGAGGATCCAACAGACAACGGATGGGTCTTTGTTGCTATAACAGAAGATCAACTGGTACCTATTGCTCCATTGGTAGAACAAGCCCTAGCAGCTAAAGTTGAATCAAAGGATGAATGGATTATTGACTCAGGATGCTCACATCACATGACTGGAGACAAAGGCAAATTCTTGAACTTGCAAGAATACAATGGAGGTTTAGTAAGATTCGGAGATGACAAAGCCTATTCAATCAAAGGTAAGGGTTCAATATTTCTTGATGGAAAACATAACACTGACAATGTTTACTATGTTGAAGGATTAAAACATAATCTTTTAAGTGTTGGTCAATTAGTTGAGAAAGGTTTTCAGTTACAATTTAAAAATGGAAAATGCAAAATCATGAATAGAACTAGTTTGGAAATTGCAACCGGTAATCAGACTAGAGGTAATATCTTTCATTTGAATAACAGTGAAAAGGCATGTTTAATTGCTCATATAGATGAAAGTTCGCTATGGCATAAAAGACTATGTCATGTAAATTTTGATTGCATGGTAAAAATTAGTACTTCTAAGGCAGTTAGAGATCTACCTAAAATTGTGAAACCTCAGAATACAATTTGCAAGGAATATCAATTTGGAAAACAGGTTAGAGCTAGTTTCAAAAGTATTCCAGAAAAATCCAATAATGCTCTTGATTTAATTCACATTGATTTATGTGGTCTAGCTAGAACTAAAAGCTTACAAGGTGATAGATATTTCATGCTAATTATTGATGATTATTCCAGAATGTGTTGGGTTACTTTTCTCAGAGAAAAATCAGAAGCACTTGGGAAGTTCAAACTATTCAAAGCAATGGTTGAAAATGAAACTGGTAAGAAAATTAAATGTTTAAGATCAGATCAAGGAGAAGAATTCACATCTAGAGATTTTAATACATTTTGTGAAGTGAATGGAATCAAAAGACAATTATCAGCACCTTAGACACCACAACAAAATGGAGTTGTTGAAAGGAAAAACAAAACTATTTTGGATGCAGCAAGAAGTATGTTATCAGAAGCAAATCTACCACATGTGTACTGGAGAGAGGTAGTAAGCACTACTGTCTATACATTCAACAAAGTTCACATCAAAGGTGAAACCAGTAAGACCCCTCATGAGCTATGGTTTGGTAATACTCCTACTCTTAAGTATTTCAGAATTTTTAGAAGTAAATGTTATATTAGAAGAGATGAGTATATTGGCAAGTTTGATCCTAGAAGTGATGAAGGAATATTTCTTGGTTATTCATCTAAGAGTAAAGCCTATAGATGTTTTAATAAAAGATTACAGAAAATTGTTGAGAGTACAAATGTAAAGATTGATGAACAATTCAGAGGAACTTCAAGGTATATAGACCCTAAACCGGTAACAGAAATTATGACAAATGAACCAACAGTAAATCCACCAGTACAGAATGATGACCTAGTTACTCCGGTATCATCAGAGGATACCACAGTAATTGAAGAACAACAACAGACTAAGACACCCCAGTATGTAAGACTGAATCATTCTAAAGATCAGATAATTGGAAGCAAATTTAAAGGAGTCATGACAAGAGGAAGATTGGAAAATGAAGAGGTATGTCTTATTTCTCAAATTGAACCATTATCTATCAATGAGGCATGTGAAGATAAATTTTGGATTAAAGCTATGGAAGAAGAAATAGAACAAATTGAGAAAAATAATACTTGGACATTAGTTCCCCGGCCTGAAAATAAAAATGTAATTGGAACCAAATGGGTATTTAGAAACAAACTCAATGAAGATGGTAAGGTTGTCAGGAATAAAGCAAGACTAGTGTGTAAGGGATATTCTCAGAAAGAAGGAGTTGATTACAATGAAACCTTTGCACCGGTAGCTAGAATTGAAGCAGTTAGATTATTCTTAGCCTTTGCAGTTCACAAGGATTACAAAGTTTATCAAATGGATATTAAATGTGCATTTTTGAATGGAGATCTTGAAGAAGAAGTTTATATTGAACAACCTGATGGATTTTCTTTGACAGATAACAATGATATGGTTTGCAGATTAAGAAAAGCTTTGTATGGACTAAAACAAGCTCCAAGAGCCTGGTATGCAAGATTGGATAAGTATCTCTTAAAAATTGGTTTTACTAAAGGAAATGCAGATAACAATTTATATTACAAAGTAACTAATGATGACATTTTGATTATGGAAGTATTTGTTGATGATATAATCTTTGGAGGAGAAGATGGATTATGCAAAGAATTTTCTCTTAAAATGCAGCATGAATTTGAAATGTCTATGATTGGAGAAATAAAATTCTTTTTAGGATTACAGATTTTACAGACTGATAAAGGCATATTTTTGAGTCAATCTAAGTACTTGAAAGAACTACTCAAGAAATTTGGGATGGAGAACTCTAAACCGGTAAGCACACCTATGACTACAAATGACAAATTATCTCAAAGGGATGAATCTACACCTGTTAATCCAACTAGATACAAATCTATGATAGGAGGTTTACTATATTTGACACAAGCCAGACCTGATATTATGAATGCAGTATGTATAGTTTCTAGATTTCAGAGTAATCCCAAGGAAAATCATGAATCAGCAGTAAAAAGGATTTTCCGGTACCTACAAAGCACAACAAATCTTGGATTATGGTATCCTAAAGATGAAAATTTTGATCTATATGCATACACAGATGCAAATTGGGCAGGAGATGTGGATGATAGAAAGAGCACCACTGGAGGAGCATTCTTTCTTGGAAAGAGATTAGTTTCTTGGTTGAGTAAGAAACAAAGTTGTACATCTTTATCAACAGTAGAATCAGAATATGTTGCAGCAGCAACAAACTGTACACAGGTACTTTGGCTTAAGCAAATGTTAAAAGACATAAAGGTAAAATGCAAGAAACCTATTACTATATATTGTGATAACATTGCAGCAATTGATATATCTAAGAATCCAGTATTACATTCTAAAAAAAAAAATGTTTCTATCAAACTAAATTTTCAAAGGGAAAAAGTTGAAGAAAAAGAAATAAAACTGGTTTATGTGAATACTAAAGAACAACTTACAAATATTTTTACAAAACCTTTGCCTAAGGAAACCTTTGAGTATCTCAGAGATCAGCTCGGAGTATTACCTCCACTGGTAGAGACTTAGACAGTTGATGATTGTCATCAACCGACAGAATTAAATGGACAAATCTTTTATTCCGGAATTTGATGAGAAAGCTACTTCTCAAGGAGAGTAGTTGGTATATTGAATTGATTGGTATTTTGTATGAACTTGACCTTTTTGTGACTTTGGCATTTGATGTCAAAGGGGGAGAGATATATGGAAAAAACATTGGGGAGAGTGCATTATCTTTTTGAAGAGAGATTGGTATGAGAGATTGATATTGAAAATAAATCTTTGGGTAAACACATATTACTCCCAGGGGGAGAATTGGTTTTTGTACTTGGCATTTCTATTTTGGCACTTTGATGGTTTTTCCATCTTGTGTTGCCATCAATGCCAAAGGGGGAGATTGTTGGTATTTTGGTATGGTTTTTTCATTGATGTCAACATCTGCTATATACACCTACTTTGGAGATCCAACAACATTCACTGGCAATCAGTAAACTGTTCAACATTCACCGGTATATGGTTAACCGGCAGGATATAATGTTCACCAGTACACGCAATGACATGGAAGACACTTGGTAATGTCGAAGACATCATGTGGACACTTTTCCTTTAAGTAATATCATTGGTATATTCTTTTTGCATATTTGCTTTTACTGACAAATAGGTCCAGGTTATCTAGGGTTACACCGGCAGGTTTATCTTTTCCAGATCAGCATGGCACGCTATGGAGATGATTTATTATTATTGTAAATGCATTAAGCTGACATGTTCAATAGGTCATTGCATCGGATATTGTATTATTTGTAAAAATTTTTATTGTAATATCTTGTAGAGCCAACCTACTAAAATTGGTCTTAGGGTATGGTATAAATGTAAGATCTTATTTGTAAGATCAGATGTGGAATGCGAAAAAGAATTGTAAGAAGGTATATGCGAGATTAAGCAGAGGTATACACGAAGACATCATTTAAAGGTGAAGCTAGTTTTTTTTTGTAGAAGCATATCAGCATTACACCGGTACTGAATCCAACATATGAAGATGCTATTTTGTGCAGTACATTCTCATTGGATTTAACCATCCATCTGTAGTCAATGTGACTCCCATTTGTGTTTGAGTAGTGAGCTCTAGGCTGTTGGCCTTTCTGCATGTGCAGACACCTCTTGTACAGTTACTATCTGCAGTAGTATCATCTGACTGTGGATAAGGTTTCCCACTGTGGTTTTTCCCCTTATAGGGTTTCCACATACAAATAATTGTGTCATGTGATGTGGTTGACTTTGTGCTTATATTCTTACCAGTACAGCATTTCCTATTAACATTGTTTACTGGGACAATTAACTGTCTTACCGGTATTAAGCAATAAGTTGGTTAATAAGATTTTGGTTTGAATTTATTGGACAACTGATTCACCCCCCCCCTCTCAGTTGTCCCTGGGACCTACGCATAACCACCAATGAGTTCAAAGGCCATGAACTAGATCCTGCCATTAAACATGCCAGTGAGGAATTCTTAGCTGATAGTGAAAAGGGGAAAAGACTTGTGAAGTGGATTTAGTTAGAAAACATGCAAGTCAAGCATATCATCATATGAAATCAAAGACATAACTCCAAAACACATGAAAGCATGAATAAGATGCATATACCTCACAAAACCTTATACCTCTCCCTCGGATTGTGCTTGATGAAGTGAAGGCACCCCTTGGTGATGCTCCACTTGATGTGCTCCTATTGCTTGCTTGATGTGGATGGCTCTCCAATGTTGTGCACAGCTGAAATGGATTTGGAAGATGATAAGGATGAGATGATCAAGTGTGGATGAGATATGATTTGAACATGATAAGGTTGCTAAGATGATTTCCTGGGCTCAAAAGGACAACATAAGATTACTAAACTTGGAGATGAAAAATGAAGGGATGGCATCCTCAATTGATAGGAAGAGGAGAGGAAACATGGATGGCTAGGATGGATTCAAGATGAAGGGCTAGGATTTCTTGTGAGCTCCCACAAGGCCCAAGAGAGGGTGTGGAGACCAAGAGATATTCCTTAAAGGTATTTCTTGTCTCCACACTCCTCAAGGTACATTGGGAAGACTTCCCAAGCTACCTTGAGAAGAGCAAAGTGCATTGGGAAGACTTCACAATGTGCCTTGAGAGGAGCAAGGGATGTGACATTCCTTGAAGAATGGGGAGGAGGAATTTAAAATTCTCCAAAAAGGGATAGTCATGGGGATTGGAGGAATAAGAAGGAATTAAAAATTCCTTGGGAGAGGAGATGCCTAGAGGATTGTGAGATTTTGAAGATCTCACATTCACCTAGGAAAGGAGCATTAAAAGCTAGTGGTTGGATGGAAGGGACAAGGAGTTGACTTCGTGGCTAATCATGATGATTAGCCATTAGCAACTCATTAGGAGGGAGATTAGAGAAAATGTTAGGTGGGATTAAGATTTGTAGGAGGATTTGACTAGGAGAGAGAATGAGTGCAGAGAATAAAAAATTAGAAGAATAAGGTTAAGTGAGTTTAGGGAGTTTCTAGAAGACTTTATTAGGTTAATGATGAATTAAGAAGATGGTTTGTAGGAACCATGTGGGTTAACTAATTAATTGAAATTAATTAGCCAAGAGGAAGATTTGCGAGGATTAAATAAATAAGTCACATACTATAGTGACAATATTAATTATATTTAATTAATATTGAGGAAAATTTGAATTAACATAATTAATTAATTAATTATGTGAGGAATTTAAAGTAATTAAACATAATTACTTTTAGGTGTCTAAATTTTGCCCCTTTGAAGTGAGGTGTAATGACGAGTTGATTCAAAGAATAATCTTGTTTGATTCGATTGATAAGGTCTAGATTCAGTCTGATTTCAGGAAGGAGTCATCATGTATAAGACATGATCAGAGTGTCTGGTTTCAGGAAGGATACATCCTCTATAAGACATGATTGATCATAATGTCTAGTTTCAGGAAAGATTCATCCTGTATAAGACATGATCAGATCACAACGTCTGGTTTCAGGAAGGATTCATCCTGTATAAGACATGATTGGATCACAATGTCTAGTTTTAGGAAGGATTCATCCTGTATAAGACATGATCAGATCACAACGTCTGGTTTCAGGAAGGATACATCCTGTATAAGGCATGATTGATCACAACATCTGGTTTTAGGAAGGATTCATCCTGTATAAGACATGATTGATCATAGCATCTAGTTTCAGGAAGGATTCATCCAGTATAAGACATGATTGATCACAACGTCTAGTTTCAGGAAGGATTCATCTTGTATAAGACATGATCAGATCACCTAGTTTGAGGAAGAATACATCCTTTATAAGACATGATCAGAATCAGAATTAATTATATGAGGAATTAAAAATAACTAAGATAATTATTTTTAAGTGTCTACATTTTGACGATGTGTAGAAGATAGAAGAAGAAAAGGATGCCCCAACGTAAAGCATGGGAGGTGTATGCCCCCTCAAGAATTTTTTCAAAAAAAGGATGAAAAATTATTGAAAAAAGAGGAAGAAGGATCAGGGTGGAAGGGATAAATGAGGAAGAAATATGAAGTAGTTGTGAAGAATTTGGAAAGAAGAATAGGAGAGGCGAGACTGCAGGGGAAGATGGGCCCTCACGGGGGCCCATATACGCCACAACGGACCCAATGAGGGGTCATTGTATTATGACAAACATATTTTCCTCTTTATATATATATGTATATATGATTCGATTGGTGATAGATGATGTGTAGCATTTATTGTGATGGATTATTTTTGTTTGTCTTATGATGTCATATATGGATGCAATCATGGATGTGCTATGCTGACCTATTTTGTGATGCAAAGTGGATGCTTATGTATGTATGTTTATGATGTGTTGCTGACATAGTTTTTGGATGCAGGATGAGTGTTTTTTATGCTTTATGTATAAATACACATGTGTGAATGATTTATGATGCAGTCTAAATGTAATGCTATATAGATGAGTGTATCTTTTATTGATGCAATCTTATATGGTAAATATTTTGTGGAAAAAATGTCTGTCTAAGAAATGCACTCTACATGATGTGAATGAGTTAATAAAAAGAGGGAATATGCCAATAATAACACAATGATCTTAGATAGAAGAATATGGAATAGATGGGAAGTGGGGGGAATTGAGAACTCCATGGGATTATTGAGTTTAGGATTTGATGGAATCATGGTGAGATTTTGTGCACAACAAATGTTGAGAGCCAACCTAGTTTGATGTTGCCCTGAGTGGCTTGCACCACTGATTATAGAAATCAGGATGCCATGAGAAACCTAGGGTGTGGACTGACTCTGTAGACAAACAGGAATTTCTTGCACACAACAATGAAAGTGTTAAGAAACACTAATACAAAGTTGTGGGTTCATGCAAGGAAACCCTCAAACACACCGATACCCCTTGTACATGAGAAGGTAAGTGTTGATAAACACTAGTACCAAGTTGCCGGTTTATACAAGAGGGATCCAAAACATGCTATATTATGAAATATGCCCTAGTATGCGCCTATCATAATGTACCTGGATATGGAAGAACCCAGGTAGTCGTAAATAGTGGCAGTCGTAGGGCAAAAGATGCAAGTCTATATGAAAAGATCTAACAAAATCTAACAAGTCACTTCCTTGCGACCAAATAATACCTGTTGCCAAGAGTGGAACTAGGATGAAGGATTAGGTTGCCAGGTGAGGGAAGGAGTCATCCCTAGGGCAAAGTGGGCTTTTGGATTAGGCAAGCGATTTAATGGTTTTGGAGAGTGACTTGTGGACTTGGGATTGTTTCTCAAGACTTCTTGAATCTTACACAGAGGCATAAAAGCTTAGTTTTAATGGGACATTCCTTGTTCATGACTCATGCAAAGACTCATCATCATACACATGTTTTATTGGGAGGTGGAAAATAAGGAATGTTGTGCATGGATGGGCTGGATGGTAGATGATTTGTAGTATCGACATGATAGACAGTGGATCTGGTTATTTACCTTGGCTCCTGCACAGAGGTTTTCACCAAGGTACTTGTCCATAGCGCCACCAAGTGGTTTTCACTAATGGACGAATTGTTTTTCTTTCTTTTTATGATTTTTTAATTTTTTTGTGTCATAAGATGCCTATTTGCTAGGTTTTCACCAAAGTGATGATTTTTTCAGGATCTTTTTCTTATTTTTTTATTTTTACTTTTTATTTTTTTCTTGATTTTTTTGACAATTTAAGACTTTTTGAGGACTAAGCATAAAATCTTTTGAGGTGCATGATATTCCTTAGATCATCCAAAGGATCGCCTTCAGGAGTAGCCAACTGATAAGCTCCTGATCCATATTTTGCTGTGATTACATATGGTCCAAGCCAATTAGGCTCAAACTTGTCTTTCTTTTCTCTTTCTTGTAGATTTTTCTAATTCTCCATGAGGACAAGATCACCAACTTGGAATTCCCGGGTTCTGACTTTTTTGTGATAACTGATATGCAAGCGGTTCTGATATACCCGAAGAAGGTTCAAGGCCTTGAGGCGCCTTTCATCTAACAATTCTAGCTCTTGTAAGCGGACAATTTTGTATTCTTCCTCTAGTAGGATGTCTTGTAGTGATACCCTTAGAGAGGGGATCTCAATCTCAAGGGGAAGGATGGCTTCAAAGCCAAAGACTAGGGAATAAGGGGTGGCGCCTATGGGGGTGTGGATGTGTCATGCCCAAAAATTAGGGCAAAAATGGAATGATTTTTTTCTTTTTTAAATGACTAGTTAATTAACAAAGTTCGCTATCACGACATGTGTTAACATGTTGGCCATAACAAAGATCGAACTAACTCTGATACTAACTAAGTATCGAAACTTAATTAAAATTCATTTGCGGAAAACTAAATGTTTTAATTTATTTTCTCATCGCATATAGTCATTAGTTTAATTTATTAAACTAATTTAAATGGTAGACGTAGATAAAAAATTGATCTCCAATAAAGCCATATTGTCTAAATTTCATTTTAAATCATTAATTAATTTAATGGATTAAAGTGTCAAATTAATTTCTTAAAGACCTTATCCAATGAGGATAATTATCTTTCCAAAGTCAAATTTAGTTTACAAGGAATTAATTTTCCCCTTCTATTCAATTAAGGCTTCACAAATAGTTAATCTAAATATAATTAATTGGAAATTTAAAAAAAAAAAAACATCTCCTTTTAAAAAAAATAAATTTCTACAACCTTAAAAATAACTTTCATGAAAACCCTAATTTAATTCATAATATATATTTACTTCTTTGGCACCTTTTTTTTTTTCAAAACCCCATAAACTTGTTTAATTTTCCCCTCTACCCTAGCTCTAACTGAGCTAGGGTTTCCTTCCCTTTTAGTTTTATTTTATTTTTTATTTTACCCCATTACCACGCAGGGCGGCCATGGCGGCCGACGGGTTGAGCGAACACAGGAGGAGGCGGGAGGTGGAAGTCGGCGCAGCCGAAGACTCCATTGTGCAGGGCACAGTGGGCTCGGCCGCCGGCCACTGTGTATTACATAGTGCGCACAATCGCCGGCCACTGTGCAGTGCACAGTGAGCTCGGCCCGCCGGCCATTGTGCAATACACAGTGGACTCGACCGCCGACCACTGTGCCATGCACAGTGAGCACGGTCGCCGGCCACTATGCATTGCACAGTGAGCTCGGCCCCCTGCCGAACCCTCTGCTATTTCAATTTTTATAAATTAAATTTTTTTTTGTTTAAATTTTTTTTTTTTTTAAATATATATATATATATATATATATATAATTGTTATTATGTATATTTATAAATATTGATAGAAGTTTATTTATATTTTCTATGATAAAAATGTATAATGTCTTTTTCTTTTTTTTTGGGGTCCATTTGCTTTGAGAATATAAGATTTAGATGGAATTTATATATTTTTAACACTCTGATTTTTTTCTTACTGTATATTATCAAAGGCATAAATATGATATTGCTGGAGTCTAAGGTAAATAAATATAAAAAGAAAACAACAAAGTAAATAGCTATAGATCTATTTCCCGCAATAAAATAACCATAGATATCAATAAATTTAATAGCAACTTAACAATCTAAAGTTTAATAATCTCAAGTTAAGGGATTAGAAGAGAGGAATGCTTTAGATTTTATTCCTAAAATTAATTGTGAAATTTCACTTCTTGCAACTAATATTTACTAGGGTTCATAAAACTTAGATCTTACAATAGGAAAAATAAACTGCAATATACACCTTTAAAACAACATGCATACATTCATTAAAATGTTAACAATACATACTACTCATATTTTTCTGCAAGTAGAATGAAGGTAAAATTAATTAAAAACTGATTTTTCCATATTACAAAAAAAAAACTATTGCATGCAAATCAAAGCAACCCCTTTTTTTAAAAATAGAAAATAGAAACATATCTAGCTTTTTACAACTCTATCGATATTCTGCAAAATTACAAGATGTTTCTTTATTTAACTACAATATTAAATCTCATGTCTAATTTCAAAATTAGAACTTGCCTCTCATTCAACGAATGAGGGTATATTTCACCTATCAAATTTAAACTAATAACTGCAAATGAATTTAAGTTTCATCAACAATAATCTTCTGCAACTTTTCACTGTTCCTATCCTTTTCTCCTGACATCCCTGCATAATAAATCACAATATGACCATGGAGTGCTCACCTCCTAGCCTAGGCTAATTGGTAGCCACCCCCGAGCTTGGAGAACCAAGCCCTAGACGGGTAACAAACATGCAAACACATAGAAGGCATACATACACACACAGATTTTCAGACACACTCCCAACTTGGCTTCACAACACCACACTTTGGTGATGACCTTTTTAAGGGTGGTAGTGGACCAATACCCTGAGGAGAACTGCAAGTATGGAAAAACAAGTAGCCACCTCATGGCACAATAAATACATCAAAAATCTCAACCCCTTATTCCTTATGCCCCCCAAAGGCATTCTAGCCTTATATCCCTCCTTATGACCCCCATTGCACAAACAGGCCATGCAGCAAGGGTCACACAAAGATCCCTTGTGATCGCTCTCAAACGAGAGTCTCTCACTCAAGGGTTGTCATTGCTACCACCCACAAGATCCTCCTCTCTCCCAAGAGTAAGAGGTCTTGAGAAAACTCCGAAAATACAACAAAACATAATGCAAAAATTCCAAATGAAATTCTAAAAACAAGACATTCAAGAACACAGATTTCTTACACCAATCATACTCTCAAACACATACAAGAAAATAGACATTTTAAAGAATAATCAAACCAACCTTAATCTGCCCAATGGTAGTATAATATTTGAGGAAGAGCCGCCCAATCCACGGATCTTCTTCTTCTACCCTTAGTCAAATTTTCTATTCCAAACTATTCTTTTCTTTTCAAAAATTCTCTTGTCTCCAAAAATGGAGAGTGGGTGATTACCCTCCAAATTTTCCAATTCTTGCTTAAGAAGCTCATTCTCTGAGTTCTCACAAGTTTCTAAAAACCAAAAAGGAAAGTAAAGCAGAATGCAAAAAGACTCTCATTCGAATAGGAAAAATCTCAATTAGATTTAAACTTCTAATTTTCAATTTTCGCACAACTCAAAAAAGTCAATTTTTAAAGCGTCAAAAAGGTCACTTAAAAGTAGAAACTTGCCTAAAATTACCCCTAACCCCTAGGTATACCTTATGGGCTTTAGGAAACCCTATTAAACTATCCCTAGGTGTTCATTTAACCCATTTTAAACCCCTCTGAAGTTTATTTTCGGGTCAACATATGTTGACCACTCCAAAGATTTCTTTCCCAAGGTATTTATGACAACACGTTATATTATTTAAGAAAAAAAACTATAGTTAAACACTTTCCCACCAGGAGACAAAAATAAAACATTTAAACTTAAATCCACACGTGTCAAGTGACACAAATAAAACACTTTTACAAAATAAAACATGAAATCGTCTCTTGTGGGTTTTACACATTAAATTTAAATAACACTTAACACTCATGCAGCGTATACTGTTACGAATAAAAATACAACACAAACGGGGTGTTGTCTCTCCAAATAGACAACCCCTGGCTTACAAACATACATAAGTCTAGGTTTGGTTCTCCGTAATTTTCCATGGTCACATGGTAAATTTCCTGCGCATCTCAATTTACACATTAGTACTTTCAAATATCCACATATAATATAATTCAAAGGAATAACAATACACATCATCACTTGCATACAATTTTCATTTGCACAGATTAAATACATCTTTGATCAAGTAATTTCACATAAGCAATTTCATCCCAATTCACATAAACTTAACCATACATCATAGTTCTATTATCATAGTAAAGTCCTGCAAATTTAATAACGACATCTATCATTGCAATATCATCCTATCTAACAATCATGTAGTGTTCTATCTCATAAAGCATATAAGTAACTCATCAAAACATAGCAATGTTATTCAAATCCTGAAATTATATAAGTTCTAAGTCTCAAAATGCATCAAAATAAAGTATCCATAATAGTCTAAATATAAAATCCACTGAATGTCAGACTGAGTCGAGGTGAGGCCTCATAGGATGGAGGCGCGGTAGGCTCACAAAGTGGGATGGAGTTGGAGGTGCCAATCGCGGCCAGCTTCATTGACTGTCTTTTTGAGGATTTTGATTAAGGTTTTATTAGAAGCCTCAGCTTGGCCGTTGCCTTGGGGATAATATGGGGTGGAGAAGCCATGTTAGATATTGAATTTTTGCAAAGTTCTTTGACATCCTGGTTTTTAAATTGTTTGCCATTATCTATGATAATAACTTTTGGAATGCCATATCAGCATATTAGGTAATTCAGGATGAATTTGGATATCTGCTAACGAGTGGTAAAAGTAAGAGGGATAGCCTCTACCCACTTGGTGAAATACTCGGTGGTGGTTATAATGAACTTATGTCTGTTGGAGGATGAAGGGTGGATTTTCCCAATGAGATCGAGCCCCCACCGTGAGAAGGGCTAGGGTGTAATAAATGGCTGCAAATCTTGTGATGGTGCATGAATCTTGTCACCATGTTGCTGGCAAGGGATGCATTTTTTCACATAGTTGTGTAGACACCCAAAAATGGTCAACGCTTGCGAAGTCATACTTTAACATTTGCGCATTGCCTCATTTTAGGTTTTTGCATTGCATTAACATTTCTCCTATGTCACGCACTTGGTCTTTATCATTTGCAAACATTGAGTCATTCTTCTACATTCTTCAATCATCTCGTCTTCGAATTTGGTCTTGTCGACAACATTATCCAGTCATGATTTTGATCAATTTTACTCTGTCGCATCAATGTGCGTATTCATTTGTCATCATTTTGGACATCGTTAATCCTAATTAGGGTTTAGTCCTCTTATCAATCTTGTCGATTTATCATCAATCCTTTAATCTTGTCATTTTACGATCGATTTGTCATCGACCGCTGTCATGTTCGATCTTGTCATCTTGCAATCCATTTTGTTGTCGATTCTTGTCCTCTTGTCGATTTTGTCATTTTGCAACCGATTTGTCATCATTTCACTATCAATCATTATCTGTCTCAATTGTGTCAATTTGGATCAAATCATGTCAATTGGCGTATTTCTCAATCAAATCATTTATCGCATTGGTCATTTATCAAAATCAAGTCATGACATTAATTATCTTCAATCAAAACCTAATTGTCATTTTCGCATTTCTAATTCGTCTTCTAGGGTTTTATGATTTAGTCATTTAACCTAATTTGCCATTTCTTCCTCCAGGATTACTAAATTATTTATTAATCCTAAGTCTTCTCATTACAATTAAATCTCTATTTAATTGGCTAATTATTCCTCTTTGTGAATTGATTAATAAATGAAAAATTATTAATTGATTCACTAAATCCTAATTTCTAATTTCTTTCAATTTCTAATTCCTAATTTGTCATCAATTTCAATTTTTCTAATTTTTCAAATTTCTAATTTCAAATTCCTCCTATTTCATCTCCTAATTCTATGGGAATGACATTTCAATTTGTCATAAATTGTCATAATTGACAATCAATCAATTTTGACATAGAATGTGTCATAATTTGTCATCAAATTGTCAATCAATCAAATTGTGCATGGAAAGTGCATAATTTGTCATATTTTGTCATATTGATTTGCAATTT
This sequence comes from Cryptomeria japonica, assembly GCF_030272615.1. Lineage (NCBI taxonomy): Eukaryota > Viridiplantae > Streptophyta > Pinopsida > Cupressales > Cupressaceae > Cryptomeria > Cryptomeria japonica. The sequence continues at coordinate 249,503,843 of NC_081407.1, read as the reverse complement.
CCATTTGAATTGCATCATGCCAATCTTGTCATTTATCCAATTTCTCTATAAATTGGATGTTTTTTTCAATCAAATGCCTTCGAATCCTTGACCCCTTCGAAGCTTCATTTTTTTCGAATTTCTACCGAACCTTCGTTTCTAGTACTCTTGAGCCTTCTTGCTTTCAATTGTGTGAGCACTTGTAGGTGAGACCCACAAATCTATTGAAGAGGAAAGAACAACAATGGAGCCGCATGGAAGGAGTATTCAATCTTGAATCTGGTTTGCATAATGTTTTCTTTTGAATGCTTCATTTTCATACCTCTATTGAATGTGCTTTAGAATTAGGTTCATTGCAATGAGTATTTCTTTGATTATGTCATAATGTCTTATGTTTTGATTTGATCTACTTATGTTTTGATGAATCCTAATTTCTACGCTACATTAATTGGTGAACCCGACGTGAATACTAACCTTCTAACCATCTTACTGTGTTTTGGAGTGCTTCTAAGCTGATTTGCAAGTCAAAAAACTCAAAAACAGGGCCGTGCAGGGTATTCTGGACACTTCTGCGCCTGTGTTGAAGAGTCTTGCACCTGTGTCAAGACATTCTGCGCTTGTGTTTGACAACTTGCGCCTGTGTCATGACTTCTGCGCCTGTGTAAAGTCCAGATCAGAGGGTAAAAAAATGCAGTTTCTTTGAAATTTTTGATGTTTTTGCATTCTGTTTTCTGTGTTTTGGATTTTGGTACTGATTATTTGTGTAGGATCTTGGCTTACGCATGACAAAGACTAAAAATCAAATTACTAACGTGTGTTATGCAGATTCGATGGTCAAAGACTACAAATCAAACTTCTGACATGTGTTTTGCAGGTTGCCTTGGAGAAACAACCAAATTGTGTGTTTGAGTTTTCTAATTAGACACTTAGTGATTTTTTTAAATAGGTTGGAAATGAACCCTTGTTTGCTTTGTTTTCTAAGTATGACATTGGAGTAGGAGAGTATGCTCTCATCCTTTATAGGGTGATCAGAAATCCAGATCTTCAATACCATGCTTGTCTTGTTGATTGTTTGTCTCCATTAGAGGGCCTGCCTTCCCGACCACTTTGCTTTAGCAAGCAAGTGATAATCGTGAGAAGGGAATGACACAAAGTGAGTACGGCTAGAATTCCTGGGCATTCTAACTCACTATAAACAAATACCTGATGAGCGAAAGCTTTGAAGGAAGTGTTACGTGGGAATTGTAGTTACTTGGGAAGTGATGCCCCTTGAAACTCTTTCTCATATCAACATCTAAGTAGGGCCTCTTGGTCTAAATCGTGCTTGCGCGACTACATTTGTTTGGTATCTTGATGGGCTTAATGTCTCAATCATGCTTGCATGACATCAAGGAGTAATGCTTAACAGAAATCCTTACTACATACCTTGTTTTTAGAGGCCAAAAACCCTTCTAGTTGCTTGAGAAGGACAAGTTCGGATACTTGGAAGAGATACTAAGTTCGCCATGGGGAGATTTCCATGGGGACTGATGCTTGGCTGCCCTGAGAAGTGAGTGCCGTGGAGGGGAGACCGTGGGGTCAAGCATCTATGTATTCTCCTTGAATCCCATAATGAGTCTACCTCTCAAGTACCTAATGTCTTTGCCTACCATAAGGAATGTGGAAATGAGCATGATTGTCTTGAGTCTAAGTTATAACATCTTGTATTCTTTGATTGTCAAAAGTTGAATGTTATCCCATTTCAAAAGCAAAACACATTGATCAAAACAAGATTAAACACAAAAGACATTCATCCAACAAACATTCAACAAGATTCAAAGATCATACTTCAAGCATGGTTGTCCAACATTGGTCAAAAACTTGTTTCAACTCTTATGTCACTTGCATTTAGGTTCATCCTAGTTTGCATTTTGCAAGTTCATTATCAAGTATCAAAGTTAGGATTCACCTAAGTCATACTTCTTTTGCATATCAATAAAAGTCATCCATTTACATGAGTCCTCTAGTATAAGAGCAATATCATTTCATAATTAAACCTTAGGTTTCATCTTAGGTTGACATTGTCATACATTTGCATTTGCATATTCCAAGTCTCTTCATTAAGCCTAAGTCTTTATCATATCATATTAAGATCATTTGCATATTAATTATCCTTTTGCATATAGTATCAAACCTATGTCTTGTCATACTTGAGCAATCCAAATCTTTGGTAAACCCTAAGTCATTGTTGGGAAGTCTAGACATTATCAATCTTTTGTCCTTTTGTCATCAATATCATTTCGTCAAACCTAGCTTAGTATCCAAGTATATAGGGGAGACATTGTCATCTTGTCCTTTGTCCATTAAGTCCTTTTGTCCTTTGAGGTCTAGACATCATTTCAATTTCCTAAGGGTCTCTTTTTAGATTTGCATTTCAAAAGTTTGTCAAAATCTTCAAAACAACCAAAAACATAGATTGCATGCTCGTCTATCTAGTTTGCATTTAGTTGCATATCATACATTATCCTTGAAAAAAATAAAAATTGCATTTGCATAAGTGACATGCCTGTTGAGACAAGATCAAGATCTAAGAAGATGAGTGAACCAATGTATCAGATGAGTGAACCAATGTATCAATCCATGGATAACATAGTAAATTCGCAGTTTCAAACTAGTCAAACAGTGCAAGTTGAAGGTTCATTAAACACATCTCTACCACCATATGGAATGGTTCAACTTGGACCACCTCCATTATATGAACCAGTATTTGTACCCATGAAACCAGGACATGGGAGTGTTCCACCAACTCCAAGAGGAAGTGCACCTTTCAATTGGAATCAGTCCAGCTTGCAACAGGAAATACAAACATTGTATGAAGAACCAACTCTATCTCAAGGATGTCATTTAAATCAAGGCATTCACCAAGAAACAAATCCAAATATTTTACTAGATTCTTCATCAGATTTCGATGTCTCTGATGATGTTGTTATGTACCTTAAGGATCCAAAGTTGACAAAAAAGATGGATAAATTCTTGAATAAGCTCTTTAAGAGGTTCCCGCAAAAATATCTTGACATGATGAGTAATATGACCTCCTTAAGTAAGCAAATTAATGTGCAAAAATGACAAGGTGGTGAGTTGTTAGGTTTCTCTCTGCATCCAAATGAAGAACATGTGCAACAACAAACCCAACCTACCTTGATGAGTAAACGTGCTTCAAAGGCATTGACAGTGACTATTCCTCAAAAGTCCACATTCAAAATAATAAACAATCCATTGTTTAATGCAACACCTTTAACACCAGATCAAATGAAGGCCACACAAATGTTGATGACAGGTGTCCCTCAACAAGAAGTGATTCCTCGAATACCAAAAAGTGGACCCAAATCTAAGATGCAAGAAAGCTTTACGATTGGAATGTCTGATCTTACAAATGTTCAAATTGCCTTTCCTTCATGCCAAAGCATTAATCCCTTGCCAAAATCCCCCATGCATATTCAAAGTCCAACTCCATGTCAAAAGGATAATTTAGAACATGAAGAAACGTGTCTTAGAACAGATCAAGATCAAGATCCTGAAACCTTATCATCCCATCCAATTGTTGACCAGGACTCCATGTTCCTAGACACTCACAATGATTCCCCTATTCTTGTCCATCCTATCCAAAGTCCTATTGACACTCCATTCCCTGAGCAAGATCAAGATATCCCAGTCCATCCAATCCCAAATGATGCCCTTCCATTTCATGAACACGATGTCCTTTCAAATCCCATTGACATTCCACTTCCTAAGAAAGATCAAGATATCCCTTCCATCCTTTCTGATGATCCCATTGAAAGTCAAGAGCAAAGCATCTTTAAAGAGGAATCCAATGATCTTCCTCCTTGTCAAGATCAAATTATTCCTTCAGATCCTCCACAAGATCCACTTGTTCCTCCATCTCCATGTCCTAATCCTCCGTGTCCACCCCAAGATCCCATTTCTTTTGAGGATCCCATTATTTCTCCCATTCCATCTCTTGAAGAGCCTGTCATTGAACCATGTCTACTACACAATCCTAGTCCCCCTCATGATCCTGATACCCCTCATGATTCTAACGTGTCAGTGCAAGATGTTCATGAACCCCCTACATGCATAATGGGTTCTTCCACTTTGGTGCAATCCGATCCACTTCAAGATCTCATTGTTTCTCTCATATCATATCCACCTCATAATGGACTTGCGTCTTCTTCCGAAAGAAAAGAGTATCCTATTAGTCAAAATATTGATAAAGGAAAAGGGGTAGACCTTCATAAGAAAGAATCCCTTCATGTCAAAGAAAATATTAAGGGTCATGGCCTCAATAAAATCACTCAAGGCATTGGTATCCCTTCAAAGTCAAAATCCAAATGTCCACCTTCCCCATCATCGCTTCCATCCATTCTAGGTCCCTATATCCCTCCATCTCCTATGCAACATCAACAAAGGCACACATCTTGGATAACCTTCCATCCATCCCACATACCTCCATATCATTCCCATCCACATCGACATTCATTCCCTCTTCCAAGCAACTTGGATGCCAAGTATAAAAGTCATAAGTCTAAAAATCCACATGTATTCAAGGATCAACATGTCCAATCTAATCGGCATGTCAAAACAAAGAACAATATGATTTATAAAGAAAAAGAAAAATACAAAAGGCCACAAAGGCCCACTGAGCAAAATAAAGCAAAGTCAAAATATATATGGGTTCCTAAATCCCTTGTGCAAGCAATGCACTCCAAGGAACCACAAAAGCATGAAAAATCAAAAACCATGTGGATCCCCAAGAAGCTCCTTGAAGCACAAAAAGAAACATCCAACTTGGCATCCAAAATTGTTGTTCTCCCATCTAAACTTTCCAAGTCTATTCCTCCATCACGTTCTTCATCCGTTTTGGGCCCTTATGTCCCAAAATCACTATCCATTCCTCCATCCAAATCTCACAATCTGAGATCCATTTTTCCTCCATTAGTCCATCACTCCTCAAGGTGTGTGCCAATGTCGATCTTGCCTTCATTTCCATCCACTGAAGCCCAATTCTTTCAATACCCTACCTATTATCCAATGCATATTTTCCATCCTTCGATCCCTTTGGTCCAATCCTTTGCATAAATCCTTGCCTTAGTTTCATCTCATTTTCCATGTCCTTATCCTACCAACGTCTTTGAGCATACTTTTAAAGGTCATGGTCCATTCTTTTCAAGGCTACTATCCAAACAAAAAGACGCTTGAGTCCTTCTTCCATCCCCTATCATGTGTCCGTCTTCTTCTATTGAAAAAGTCAAAATACAAAAAAAATCAAAAAAGTGAAAAAAAAAAGCAAAAGAAAAAAAATAAAGAAAAATAATTCGTCCACTGGTGAAAACCTGGCAAACAGGCGCTTTGGGCAAGTACCATGATGAAAACCTGGCAAACAGGCATCATGCGTAATTTATGAACTTCTTGCACACCACACTTGGGGGCAGGTTTTCTCCTTCATATCCTTTTGTCCTTCATTGTTCCATTATCCTATCAAACCCCTGTCATTACCCTTCATATCCTATTGTCCCTCATGTCCAATTTCCTCTTTCCACCTTTGATCTTGACAAGGCTGAGAATAATCATGAGCATCACGCATCTTGTTTGCAGCTTTTAGTCCATCATAGCTTTTGGTCATTTATCCATTTGCTTATTATAACCTTTCATCCATATTCCCTAGCTTATTGCAACTTTCTACCACTATCCCTTAGCCTACCCCGACCTTCTGTCCATGTCCTTTATCCATTCTTGGTCTTGCTTATCCTATCCATATCATATCGCTATCCATACACTCTTTTTGTCCCTTGATCTTGATCTGACATAAGGACGTAAAATTTAAAACATGGTTTCAAAAACCTCTTGACATGTCCCTCATGCCATATCACTGCTATACATTGTCATATCCAGTCTCTTGTCCCATCACATAATATCTCTTGGAAATTGCATCTGTATTGTCTCCATAATAAAAGGCCTTTGTCTTCCCTCTATCCACCATCATTTCAGCAAGCCTATTTATTCACCTGTCATATTCCTTGCCTTGTTAGACATTGGGGGCAAAAATGTCATGAAAAAAATTCATAAAAATTGAAAAAATGTCATGAAATAATCCAAAAAAAATAGAAAAATGTCTTGAAGAAATTCATAAAAATTGAAAAATGTCCTGAAATAAATCCATAAAAAATTGAAAAATGTCCTGAAATAAATCCATAAAAAATTGAAAAATGACCTGAAATAAGATCATAAAAATTGAAAAAAGTCCTGAAAAAAAAAAAAAATTCTAAAAATTTCAAAAATGTCCTGAAGAAATCCATAAAAATCGAAAAATGTCCTGAAAAAATTCTAAAAATCAAATAAAGTCTTGAAAAAAAAAATAAAAAATTGTAAAACTCCAAAAAACCAAAAACATGCATTTTTGCAATAATTATCCCTTTTGTGCATCGACAGATCACTGAGCATTCCTCCAATGACATTCGCAATCATACGCTATGCTTTAATGAAATCATGCTTTAACAGATGAACTTTTTCAATCCAAACCAAACATTCAACCTGGTCACAATTGTCATCTCAATCGAATATCAGCATCGATATCATTTGTCCTTGTCACATTATCATGGGTCTTATACAGGGTGTGGTATACTCGAAACCAGACTGTGTCCTGTCTTAGACGGGGTACCGCATATCTTGAAACCAGACAGCATGATCGTCCTATCAGCACGTTCAACTTTTGACAATGAAGATCAAGATGTTTGTTTGATTGGCTTGAATTTGTGAGTCTTCTCTTTTTATTGATTTATCTTTGGCTTCGATCATGTCCCTATGTTGCTCGATGATGTCACTGAGTGATTTAGAGTAACCGGGATGGCTCATGATCCTTTTCTTTTTTTATGATTGTCGTTTGTCTGTGATGTGTCTGTCTTTTGCAAATCGGGTTGCATTTCAGCTCTGGCCTTCAATGCCATGATGCTACGCATTCGTTTTGCTACATAAAAATAAAGGTTCTCACCTACAAAGTGCATTACTGAAAGCAAATTTTCATCATCTCTAATTGTCCTCTGTCTTATTTCTTCTTACTAACACTTCTTCCGTCCGGTCGGATAGTCAGTTCGGTCTAGTGCTCCGATATCCAAAACCATATTGTGTCCTGCATACATTTGGTCAATGCATTTGCATTCCATTACATATTACATCACGCATTTTATACATTTCATATTATAAATACATCCAAAGTACATACAATGCATTCATACATGTTCATAAACCAGTACATAAGTCATCCATACATAGCAAAATCACTACATCAGTCATAACATATTGCATCCATCATATCGATGCCTATCATATCACATATCATCATAATGTCGGAGTACAAAATCGGACTGTCTGTCCTAAGTATGACCCGCAGGCTGACTACATAATGGCAAACTACATGATGTCCACTGTCTGTCATATGGAGCACGTGCCTCTGTCACTGGGTGCTCCCTCTGTCCTCCTCATCCCTGCCATGTCTCGCAGATGATGTCCCTCCTGGTCCTGGCTGTGGTGGTCTCATCGATCCACTCACTCCTATGCTGCTCAATGTCCTCCGAGAGCGTGACCTACTCTCTGTCCTCGATCGTGCCCGATATGAAGGTGCTCTCCGCTCCGGTGGAACTGCACCCTCATATAGTGTCCTCCAGTACAGTCTCTCCTCGCCGGTCTCTACTAGCATCTGTGACATCTCCCGTGCACTGGCATCCCTAATCGATCCAATGAACTCAGCGACTCTCTGTCCCTCTCGCTATGCCTGAGCTATGGCTGTATCCCGAGCCTCTGTGAGTCTGGCTATCTCCGCTCTGAACTGCTCATGCTGTCTCTCCAATATTGCAATATAATCCTGCTGGCTCGCTATGGTAGCCCTGTACATGTCTATCTCCTCTGTCCTAGCTATCTCTGGCTCTATGGGAATATCCTGCAAAGTCTCCTGATCCGCTGAGTCTGGCTCCTCATCGTCCTCACCACACATCGCTGCTCATACTCGGCCGCCATAGTCTCCCACCGAATCTCCCTCTCGACAATGTCTAGATCCTCTACGTCACGCTCCAACAGTCTGCATAACGCGTCTCTCCCTGTCACTGGGTCGTACTCTATCATCTCCCCATGTATAGGAATGCGGAGGATGCGCCATACATCCTCTAGAGTCACTGTCGCCTCGCCAGTCGCCAAATGGAATGAGGAAGTCTCCGAATGCCATCGCTCTGCCAATGCGGTAAGCAATCCTGTGTTTGCCCTAATCTTGGGCATATATGTGATGTAATACAATCCCAGTCCAGCTAATGTGTCTCTCTCTGTGCTCCTGAGTCTATGTCATAGCATGAAACAGTCCGGTCGATTCTCCCATGCGATCAATGGATATTGTCGACTCTGCATCACAATCGGGGCATCATTTTGTCAGTTTTAGGGTTTGTTCCTACGGGTTGCATGTCTTCATTTTCATGATCAAATCAGGGTGTTTTTCATCCACATTACCCTATCCTATCCTTCCCACCCCCTGTCAGGTCATTTGCATGCAATTTCAAGTCAAAACTAAGGATTTTATGCCAACTTGCACTTGTGTTTGAGAAGCTGCGCCTGTGTTAGATGAATTGCGCTTGTGTCTTCCTACACAAGCGCAGAACTCCTTACACAAGCGCAGGTTTAGCCTACACAAGCGCAAGAGACCATTTTGGTATCCCCTGTGGGCCCCGCAATGTCCCGTAAGCCATCAAAATTCATGAAATTCAAAACATGGGTTTTCGAGATACATACCGCTGCTCCTGCATCCTCCGGTCGTCTGAATGTGCGTACACGTTCTCCAAGGTGATCCGCCGTTGGAATGTTCGCCATCTGTCTGCAAGTGTCCTTGTCCAGAGCAACAAATCCTCCTCTTTCGCTACTGCAAATGAGTCATTTTCACCCTCTTGGTCCCATTTATAGCTCTTTGTCATTGCATAGATGGACGTGCGTCCTCTCCATCTTATGTTGGTCGCGGTCTTGTGCTCCTTAAATTGCTTGTCTATCATGCATCCGATCTCCGATTGTCAGTCCGTTTGATCCTATCATTTTCTATCATTTTTATCGATCAATTGGCCTCTTTTCTGCATGTTTCCGGCCAATTCCTCGAGGGGGCATGCATATGTCATTATCGTTGTCTGGGGCATTTTTTGTTATTGTTCTTTGAAACAACGCTCAGAATCGCATTGTCTCAAAGAGGGGCAAAATGTAGACACCCAAAAATGGTCAACGCTTGCGAAGTCATACTTTAACATTTGCGCATTGCCTCATTTTAGGTTTTTGCGTCGCATTAACATTTCTCCTATGTCACGCACTTGGTCTTTATCATTTGCAAACATTGAGTCATTCTTCTACATTCTTCAATCATCTCGTCTTCGAATTTGGTCTTGTCGACAACATTATCCAGTCATGATTTTGATCAATTTTACTCTGTCGCATCAATGTGCGTATTCATTTGTCATCATTTTGGACATCGTTAATCCTAATTAGGGTTTAGTCCTCTTATCAATCTTGTCGATTTATCATCAATCCTTTAATCTTGTCGTTTTACGATCGATTTGTCATCGACCGTTGTCATGTTCGATCTTGTCATCTTGCAATCCATTTTGTTGTCGATTCTTGTCCTCTTGTCGATTTTGTCATTTTGCAACCGATTTGTCATCATTTCACTATCAATCATTATCTATCTCAATTGTGTCAATTTGGATCAAATCATGTCAATTGGCGTATTTCTCAATCAAATCATTTATCGCATTGGTCATTTATCAAAATCAAGTCATGACATTAATTATCTTCAATCAAGACCTAATTGTCATTTTCGCATTTCTAATTCGTCTTCTAGGGTTTTATGATTTAGTCATTTAACCTAATTTGCCATTTCTTCCTCCAGGATTACTAAATTATTTATTAATCCTAAGTCTTCTCATTACAATTAAATCTCTATTTAATTGGCTAATTATTCCTCTTTGTGAATTGATTAATAAATGAAAAATTATTAATTGATTCACTAAATCCTAATTTCTAATTTCTTTCAATTTCTAATTCCTAATTTGTCATCAATTTCAATTTTTCTAATTTTTCAAATTTCTAATTTCAAATTCCTCCTATTTCATCTCCTAATTCTATGGGAATGACATTTCAATTTGTCATAAATTGTCATAATTGACAATCAATCAATTTTGACATAGAATGTGTCATAATTTGTCATCAAATTGTCAATCAATCAAATTGTGCATGGAAAGTGCATAATTTGTCATATTTTGTCATATTGATTTGCAATTTCCATTTGAATTGCATCATGCCAATCTTGTCATTTATCCAATTTCTCTATAAATTGGATGTTTTTTTCAATCAAATGCCTTCGAATCCTTGACCCCTTCGAAGCTTCATTTTTTTCGAATTTCTACCGAACCTTCGTTTCTAGTACTCTTGAGCCTTCTTGCTTTCAATTGTGTGAGCACTTGTAGGTGAGACCCACAAATCTATTGAAGAGGAAAGAACAACAATGGAGCCGCATGGAAGGAGTATTCAATCTTGAATCTGGTTTGCATAATGTTTTCTTTTGAATGCTTCATTTTCATACCTCTATTGAATGTGCTTTAGAATTAGGTTCATTGCAATGAGTATTTCTTTGATTATGTTATAATGTCTTGTGTTTTGATTTGATCTACTTATGTTTTGATGAATCCTAATTTCTACGCTACAATTTGTATGCATCTTCTTCCATTTTAGGCCAATAGTATCCTGTTTTGAAAAGGTTTTTAGCCAATGTGAGCCCACTTGAGTGTGCCCCATAGATGCCCTCATGTACTTTTCATAATGCCCATTCTACTTCTTGTTTATCTAAACACCTTAGGAGGGAACCATCGAAATTCCTTCTGAATAGGGTGTCTTCGAGGATGGTGTAACGAGCACATCGACAGATGAAGGTTTGTTGTTTGTTTTTTGTGAGATGTGGGGGAATGGTGTTATCTTTGAGGAAAGCGAAGGTTTCTTGGTACTAAGGGGACTCGGGACCAATGAGAACACACACCATTTTAGACTCTAGCAGGTCATATGCTGGTATAAATAATTGCTCGACCAAGAACTTGCACTTCTGACTGTGTGCTGGCATTTGAAGGAGGGAGCCAATTGAGGCCATTGCATATGCAACCCTATTATTTGTTCATGGGATTTGATCAAACTTGATCATCATGAAATGTTGCTTAAGATCTTCAACCATGGTACAGTAGGTAAGGAGTTTATCATCTTTTGTTCGGTATTCGTCATTGACTTATTTTATGACGAGCTGGGAATCACCGTAGACTTGTAATTCCTTTATTTTCTAGTGGATAGCCAAGCGCAAACCTATGATGAGTGCTTCATATTCTGCTATATTGTTGGTACATGCAAAGGATATCATGTATGATTTCGGGATGCCATCTTCTTGAGGTGTGACCAATGATATTCCTGCCCTCGATCCATTTTGGGTGCAGAAGCCATTAAAGTATAATTACTATGTGGAGGATGTGGAAACAGTCATAATGAACTCATCTGGTAATTCTGTGAGAATAGGATGGCCACCTGGAAGTGGAGCTTCAGCCAACTGATCTACAATGACTTGTCCCTTGATTGCCTTTCCGTCCACATATTCAATGTTGAACTCACTTAGGAGCATGACCCATTTGGCGGTTCTACCAGTGAGAGCAGCTTTTGACAGGAGATATTTAAGTGGATCAATTTTAGCAATTAATTATGTCTTGTTGTTTAGCATATAGTGTCGTAGTTTCTATGTGCTGAACACTAATGCAAAACATGCTCTTTCAATGGGGGTATAATTGAGTTCATATCCTACCAGTGTTCGACTAATGTAGTAAATGGCATGTTCTTTCCCTTGGTCGTCTGTCTGTGCCAATAATGCCCCCAATGCCACTGTAGTAGCACATATATACAAAATAAGGGGTTTTCCAGGAGTAGGAGGCATCAACACTAGAGGTGATGCTAGATATTCTTTTAGTTTCTCAAAGGCCTTTTGGCATAAGCAGTCCCATTTGAATTTTGTGTCCTTATGCAGGAGGTGTGCAAATGGATGGCACTTATCTACTAGTTGTGAAATAAAACGTCTAGCAGATTGGAGTTTTCCCTGGAGACTGTGTAGTTGTCAGAGAGTTTTTAGTGGAGGCATTTCCATGATAGCTTTTACTTTTGCAGGATTGACCTTGATGCCTCTATGAGAAATAATGAATCCTAATAATTTTCTCGAAGTGACTCCAAACACACACATTTTGGGATTCAGGCATAGTTTGTATTTTTCTAATCTTTCAAAGATCTTCTTTAGAATGGGAATGTGTTCTTGTCTTGTCTTAGATTTGCATAGCAGATCATCCATATAGTCCTCCATAATTTTTTGTAAGAGGCCATGAAAAATTGTTGTCATGGCATGTTGGTATGTAGCTCTAGCATTTTTGAGACCAAAAGGCATGACCCGATAATAGAAAGTACCCCATGGTGTTGTGAATGTGGTTTTATGCTGATCCTCATTTGCTATCCTGATTTGGTTGTATCCGGAAAACCCATCCATTAGCGATAGTATTTCATGTCCTGCTGTAAGGTCCACAATCATGTCTATATTGGGGAGTGCAAAATCATCTTTAGGACAAGCTCTATTTAGATCTCGAAAATCTATGCAGATGCGAATGCCCCTGACAGGTTTGCTGACAGGTACAATGTTAGAGACCCATTCAACGTAGTCTATGGGTTTGATGAATTCTGCATCTAACATCTTTTGGAGTTCTTCCTTGAGCAGGAGAGCAATATACAGGTGCATTTTGTGTAGTTTTTGTTTTATAGGTTTTTCATCTGAGTGGACAACAAGATTGTGTACCACCAAGGTAGGATCCAACCTTGGCATATCGGTATAGGACCATGCAAAATTAATTTTTACCTCTGTAAGGAAGTTGATGAAGTCTTGTTTCTCTATTTCTATGAGGGATTTGGCAATGAGCCCATTTTTCAGAATGACCTCGGTGCCCATGTTGATGTTGTCTATTTCTTCTATCAGCAAATTTGATTTGTCCTGCGGAAGGTAACCAATGGTAGGGAGGTCAAGTCCCTCATCGTCAAGTGCCTTTTCCAAATTTTCACTTTTGGATACGCCCTTTGTTTTTATTTTTTGTTTATCTAAAGGTGCCTCAGGGAGGTTTTCACCTAGGGAATCATGTCTTTTCCTTTTATTATCTTTTTTGTGGCTAAGGGCATTGACCTAACTACCAAAGTATCCCTTTTCATGTAGTTGAATACCTTCGATTTTGTTACAATCTTCCAAGTTTCACACCGTCAGGAGAGCAATGAGAGCATTATCATCGGCGTAGATATCTAAAGTGGGTTTGTCTCATTGGCCCTAGTCAATGAGTTTAGGATGGACAAGATGTAGCACATGTGAAGTGGGAGGGGTTACGGGAGTGATGGTATTGATGTAAGTGTCAAAGAAGATATCTTTCTCATATTCATAAGGCATTTCGTGGAATTCCTCTACGTTAGTGCTTTCGATATCCGGAGAAGGACTAGAAGGGGCACCAGCGATAGTAATCTTAGGCACTGGGGTGTACCCCAAGCCTCTATTGTATCTGTAGGAGATAGGATTTATGGGTGATTTTCTTCCTTTCTCCTCTGGTCCCAGGCCGTGTCCTTTGTAACCCATTCTTTCAACTATGGCAGATGCTTTTGGGTACATTTTTTTGGATATTCTTGCTGGATCATCATCCCCTTCCCAATACAACCAGGAAGAGACATTTGCTTCAAGGCTCTCCTCATTAAGTGGACCCCATTGCTGGAAGGTGGTATTTTGGCATTGCATGACTAGTTTTGGGTCTTTTTTGAGCTCTTTTGGTTTGCCAAATGACTTACGAGAGAGAGGGAGGTTGCCTATTAATAAGACGTCCTCCAATTTGTATTCTCTACAGCCACTGTCCAAGATCTTGATTTGATTATCTGGTTGGGATGATGTGGAGGCAACATTTGATGTGTCAGATGGAGGCATTGGCAAGGGTCTATTTAATGGGCAATGATATGGATTGTTTTACTCTAGGAGTTTGCAATACTGGAAGGGTTGTGGATCACTTTTGATAGTTATCTCTCTTCCATTGAAGGGGAATTTGATGCATTGGTGATAGGTGGAGGGCACAACCTTCAAGGAGTGAATCCATGGCTGACCAAGGAGAATTTTGTAGGGGAGATCAAGATCTAGTACTTGGCAAGGGGTTTCAATTATAATGGGGCCCACTTGAAGAGGTAAGGTGATCATGCCCTTTGAAACTCTTTCTGCCTCATCATATGCCTTTATTGTGATCCTTCCTGATGTGTCTACCAGGTCCTTAGAAAGTCCCAATTGTTTTATTAATTTGTATGTACATAGATTAAGCCTGGATCCACTATCTATCAGGATACGTTTGACCTTGTGCTTGTGGATAAGAGCTTCGATGTGCAAAGGTTTGTTATGGTCTTCATCTGGGGGTGCATCTTTGGAGGTAAATACAAGGTGCCACTAGGCAGAAAGGTTTCCAATGAGGGCTTGGAATTGGGTGGTGTTGATGTTATCAGGAATGCATGATTTGAGAAAGGTTTGTTCCAAAATTTCTTTATGGACTAGGGAAGTTTTAAGAAGTTCCAAAATGGAGATCTGAGCGGGGGTCTTCCCAATTTGGTCTAGGAGGTCATATCGGCGGGTGGAAGACATGGGCAGTGGATTTGGTGGGGGAGGGACTCCTTGGATGGTGACTTTACCTCGGCGTGTAGTTACATTGCAGTCATTCTAGAAATTGGAGGTGGAAGGTGTGGCGCCTTGAATGACTATCCTAGTAGGATTTGGTCTGCTTTGGGAAGAAGGAGGATTAACTCCTTAGATGGTTATGACATTGATATGATTGTCTATAGGTTCAATGCGACCTACTAAAAAATCAAAGCTAGTTATGTGATTAGTGTAGTCATAACCCACTGCGTTAGATGATGAGCCTTTTCCTTTATCATGCTTCGGGAAGGGTTCCTAGTACATTTTGAGTTTGTCATTGTTATTACTAGGTTTTGCATTTGCTACTTCAATCTCACCCCTATCAATGAGGTCTTGTATGTAGATTTTAAGTTTCATACACTTTCGTGTATCATGCCCCTTGAATCGATGGTATTCAAAATACTCATTTTCATTATACCATGTTATTTTAGGTTGATTGGGGTCAAACGAGAGAGTGATTGGAAAAACCACTACACCTGCTTGGACAAGTTTTTGAAGCACCATTTCAATAGGCTTAGCTAGAGGAGTGAAGTCTCTTAGAGTCCGGTTATTCAATCAGGGTGGTCGTCCCTGGATTGAGACATTGTTGTGTGGTTTTTGGGATTGATTTTGATTGTTTTGATTATTAAATTGATAATTATTGGTGGTGGATTTTGGGGTAGTGGCCACGGTTTGGACCCGCTTTGCATCAGTTACACCATCATTGACCACGTTTTTGTTTTTAGACCAGAATTTTGGCTTGTCGTTATGATAAGAGGGAGAACTTTGTCTTGACTTCTGGTAATGTTTCAAGGTTCCTTCCTCCATCAAGACACGTTCGAGGGCGAGGCCCTTATCGATTAATGTTTGGAAGGATTTGATACATTGGGATATTAAGGGTCTCAAAAGTTCAGGTACCAAGTTCTTTTGAAATAGTTCAATTTGATGTTGTTCTGGCATGTTCCACTGGAATTTCTTGATAAGATGTCACCATTTTTGTAGGAAGTTGGCGAAGGTTTCTCTGAGCCTTTGTTTTGTATTGCTTAGGTCCATCATTGAAACATCATTAACCATGTTGTAAGCATAGTTGGCCACAAATTTTTCTACCAAGTCTAGAAGGAGACAATGGAACCTCACAGTAGAGATGAGAACCATGTGAGGGCGTCTCCCATGAGACTCTTGGGAAAGAGTTTATGAAGATAAAGGTCACTATAGGAGACTTCTTGGCATAAGATGTGGAATTCTCGGACATGGTCGTGGGGCTCTCCTTTGCCTTCATACTTGGTGAATTTGGGGATCTCAAATCCTAGGGGATAGGGTGCAACTGATATAGACGGGTCGTAAGGACAAGGGCAAAACTCTTCGAATGAGTAAGTTTCCCTTTTATTAGTCCTTTGTTTCATTTCCTTGATGATATTTTTCATGTCTTGAATTTCCCTGATGAGGTCTTGATGTGGACTTTGATAATGATGAATTGTATTTGCCCCAAGAATTGGGTGAGCCAAAGAAGGTGCACCGCCACCAATGTATTGATATAATGAGGAGGTGGGAACGTGGGATGTGAGGACTGATGTCGCAGGGATTTGTGTGATAGTTGGTTGTGGTCTGCAAACTATTGTGACGGGATTGAGTACGGCCCAGGTGAAATTTGCAACATTGTTGGTAGGAAGGGAAGTTTGTGGAATAGAAATATGTGGTTGAATGGAAGGAGGTGGTATAGAAGTGTGTTGGAGAATAGATGAGATTGGATTTGATAGTGGTATAGATGGTAAGGAGGAAGAAGGTGGGATGGAGACCACGGTGGGAGGTGCCATGGGTGGCATTGATTGAGCTTGGATGATTGATGGGGCTGCGATTGATTGAGTTTGAATAATAGGTGCAACACTTTGTGTGGGAGTGAGGTCTCCTTGTGGTTGTTGGGCGAGAGTAGACCTATTAAATTCAGGTGGAAGTTGAGCTCCATTTTCAAGGAGAGTTTTTAGAAGTGCAGTGGGATTGTGTTGAATAAACTTTTCCATCATCTCTTCATTATAAGAATCTGCTAGGAAAGTTTGCACTTCCGGAGAGAGTTCATCTTGGCTAACCATGTTAGGATTTTGGTTTTGATCTTGATTGCTAGGTTGCCCACTTTGTGTAGGATCTTGTGTGGGATCTTCATATAGGGCACTAATGTCCAACATGCCATATTGTTGTTCAACCATCTTTCTCTTTTGGGATCGAGTCGTGACCATACACGAATAACCTTGGAAAAGTTTGGAGAGGGAAATTTGTGATGAAAGGACTTAGCAAGATATTTATGGAATATTGGATTTTGTCTTTTATGACAAGGGATTTTGTTGATTGGTATGGTTCTTGGATTAGAACCCGGATTTGATTAGGATTTGACACCTTAGTCCTTGGATGAGGATTTTAGGTGGTGGATGCAACCACAAGTAAGGTGATGGCCAAGTTGTGTAGAATTTAGACCTTGGATTGATGATTAAAAAGCCTCTTTTATACCAAGGGTTGGCTAATGACCCTAAGAAAAGTAAAGACATGAGTTGAGAGTCTTGATTGACTCAAAAGGATTAGACAAAAGGTACTTGAAGAGGATTCCCCTTCAAGCATGAGAGCCAATTGATTAATGATGAGTTAGGTCTAAATGGAATTTCACAAGGCATGCAACCTTAACGCAAGGTTAAATTGGATTAGAGGATGACTGGATTTGAATTTTGATAATTGATTTGATAGTGGAGGGAGATTGATTTGATGTTCTAAGTCCTTGGGAAATTTGAGGATGATTGATGGAGGAGGTATGGTAGTGATGGCTTAGAAGAAACTTGATGACTAGGTTGTCTTTGGCATGAACATAACTTAATGGAGGATCGATTCGAAAGGCAAGTTGTATGAAGGGATACAACCACCCTGATTTGGATGATAGTAGGCATTTCAAAGGATAAAATTGTATGTTGAGGGAGAGGATGAACTCTTAGCTTCTCTCTTGGGCTTATGAAACATGGGATGGATGGAGTTTTGACGCAATTTTGGACTTTGTGTGGGTAGTGACTTGGACAATTGTTTGTGTCTTGACAAGTGTTTTTGCAAAGTGTTTGGGGATAGTGATGTGTTTTTAGTCTTCTCCTGGCAAGTATGTATCAAACAAAGCAAACACAATGATCAAATGCATATTATCTCAAAGACACTCATGCTCATATACAACATTCTTAAGGCTGACAAGGACAATAGTCATTGGATCCCAATCGGTTTCCCAGCTACCCTTACCCAGAGTAGACACTTAGATGCTTGACCCCACTAGCTGCCCTCCATGACACTCACTTCTCGGGGCAGCCAAGTATCAATTCCCATGAAAACTCCTCATGGAGAAATTTGTGTCTCTACTAAGGGCCGTAAAAATATGGGTGGCTTCGGAGGTCCAACCTCCTGCACAAATGACTAGAAGGTTTTTGGCCACTATGAACAAGGTGTTTAGTAAGTCTTCCTATTAAGAGCTACCCTTTGAAGTTGTGCAAGCACAATTGAGGCCTATAGCCCAATGAAGCACCAAGAACTTAGTAGTCACACAAGCGTGATTGAGATCTTTAGGATCCTACTAAGCACCCAATGTGAGAGTGAACTCTCATATAGCCCCAACCATTGACCCTTTCGTAACCAATGGCCTATTTATTATAGTGAGTTGGGAACCCCAGGTCCGAGTGTACTCACTTGGGTTTTTCCCCTCTTACCTTCTCAAAGAGAAAGTTGGGAGGGCAGGTCTGCTAAAGGTAAACATGCAATCAAACAAGAAAAGGTTGGAGGGTCTGGATTTTTGATCGTCTAGTAAGATGAGAGCATACTCTCCTACTGATGCAGAGCATCTTACAAACCAAATGATCAATAGGATCCTTTATGATCCTTTCAACATTCATTCAATAATATCTTTGAACAAAGGCAACTTATAAAGAAAACCACAACATTGCTGTCTTCAAGACAGTCTTTAAAGATTGAATTATTTGACCAACCAAAACTCCAAACCAAAATTTCTGGAAAATACAACGTTTGTAGATAACTACATTATCTATAATCTTATAAAATCTTAAGGTCTGATAATCTCATTTGATTCCCCAAACAATTATTTTTCAGACTATAAATTCTGATCCATGTCTCTGTCATAATCCAGATTTAAAACTCCAACCCCTGCCTAGGGCATCATATATCTTTCTCAAAACAATTTCAAATGATACCAAACCAATTCCATCTGAAGAATATATGAATCTAGTTTTTGAATATGTAAACTATTTATTTTTACCAATCATAAATAATTATACCATCACAACTCTTTTCCTGCAACTCCATTGAAGAGGGTTTAAAACCAGTCTTCATTAAAAATGTCATAGATTCCACAAATCATCATGAAATTGAACCAAACCAAAAGGAAATGAAATATTACTCAAATATATTTCCAATGAATATAATTAGAGCTCTTGAATCTTCCATATGCGTTCTTACCATGCATTTCACTATGACTGTTCTCAGAAACCCTGAATCTGCAAATACTAACTTTCACGAAAAATCTCATAACTTCCTCCATAGTTAATAAAAATTGATCAAACCAAAAGTATAGGAAAGAGGATTCAATATACCATCTAACCATTACTATATTACAGGGTTTCCAGGCCGTACATGGCCGTACAAGGCCTGGAAACAACAACTTAACAAAAAAAAAAAAAAACCAATCAAAATAAGAGATTCAAATTCACTCAATTGCTCCAAAATGTTCTCCTCTTTCTCTATTCTCTCCCATATGATTTGGTTCGACCAATACATCATATTTATACATATTTAGGTAGTTAGAAACCACTTAACCACCCTTATGACCTTTCATCTTCCTTTTGACAACTTTTAATGCCTTTTTGCATTGTTTCATGCTTTACAATTTTTATGCATTTTGACAACTTTTATGACACTTAATAAAAATGACTCCACACTTAGTAAAATCACCCTAGACATGTCCAAATAACCTATTTAAGACCTTTTACATGATTTTTAGCCTTTATTAGACATTCTTTCATATTTTTGTCTTCTTGATCAAACTAGGACCTTAACATAACAATATTAACAATGTCATATAAATGGCTTCACATAGCCTTACATTTAGACTCAAATACATCACAAATGAATCAAATATATTTTAATACATGATATAAGGACTCTTAAACTCATTTATCTCTTGTACTTTAGGTGCCTCTGCACCACCTACCTTTATTCTTTTCTTAAAGACACATAAGATAATGGTTCATTCCATTTTAATTAATATCTAGGTGCCTAATTTAAATAAATGGACAATGTTTGGTCGGATTTCTTAGGCAACCTGCAAAACAACTTGATTAGTAGTTTGAAAAATGGAGTCTTCAACAAGCGTCCTGCGAAAGACAACAAAATGATACAAATATTAATTTTTTTGAATTTTTGGGAATAAGTAGAAAAACATGAATAAAAACTTTTTTGCTAATGAAAAATGTGGATTTGGAGGAAAATTTGATGGGTAAATGGTGTTTGACTAGGTTTTTGCTACTCTCCAAGGGATAAGCAAACAAAAAAATGGGGATTTTGGAGGAGAGATGAAGGAATGGAAAATTTGTCCAAGAGGGACAAAGAAGCAAAAGTTGGAGATGGACAAGATGGGAAAATTTGGAGGTGATTGGATCAGAGGGGAAGGAGTTATGGCAAACCCTTAAAATAGAGGAATGTGAGATTTTGGGCTTCAAAAAGTGGATTTTGGGATAAGGCCCCCAAGGAAGGAAATGTGCAAAATGGCAATGCGGGGGATCTAGTGAAGTTTGGAGGAAAATGGAGTGAAGATAAAGTAGATATGGCAAAAAAATAGAATAATCTTTTTTTTTTTTAATTCCTAAATTAAACAGAGCAGATAACAGAGAAGACAGTCGCGCTAAACAGATAGAAAAGTGCCAAAGGTCTGGATTTCTAATTGTCTAGATAGACAAGAGCATACTCTCCTACTTTCACACTTTCCACAAACACAAAAGACGATTCATTTATCCCCCTAATTAAGCCTAAGTGCCTAAAAATCAAAAACACAGTTAGCGCCTAAACATTTCAAATTTGAATTTTTACAAAAATGAGGATCGTGTAGGAACAGAAAAGAAACAGTAATGAGGATCGCGCAGAAACATAATTTTTAATTAATTCCTGCGGTCAGACAGATTATTAAAATTAAACAAAGTAGATAAAAAGAATTCAAATTTTCACAAAAATGCTCGCGCTAATCGCAGAGTTGTCGTGCTGAAACAGAAAAAGAAAAGAAACAGAAGATAGATATAAGAAGAAGAATGAGGAGGAGATGGGAGAATGCGCAGAGCGCTCCCGCTTAAATACAGAGCCGCCAAAGAATTTTTTTTTTTTTTTTTTTCTGCAGTCATGCTATTCCGAAACCTACATCTCACAACTCACAAAAACCATTAGTTCTTAGGGACGTGGGTCCCACCGAGCGTGCCAGAATGAAAAGGGGAAAAGACTTGTGAAGTGGATTTAGTTAGAAAACATGCAAGTCAAACATATAATCGTATGAAATCAAAGACATAACTCCAAAACACATGAAAACATGAATAAGATGCATATATCTCACAAAACTTTATACCTCTCCCTCGGATTGAGCTTGATGAAGTGAAGGTGCCCCTTGGTGATGCTCCACTTGATGTGCTCCTATTGCTTGCTTGATGTGGATGGCTCTCCAATGTTGTGCACAACTGGAATGGATTTGGAAGATGATAAGGATGAGATGATCAAGTGTGGATGAGATATGATTTGAACATGATAAGGCTGCCAAGATGATTTCCTGGGCTCAGAAGGACAACATAAGATACTAAACTTGGAGATGAAAAATGAAGGGATGGCATCCTCAATTTATAGGAAGAGGAGAGGAAACATGGATGGCTAGGATGGATTCAAGATGAAGGGCTAGGATTTCTTGTGAGCTCCCACAAGGCCCAAGAGAGGGTGTGGAGACCAAGAGATATTCCTTAAAGGCATTTCTTGTCTCCACACTCCTCAAGGTACATTGGGAAGACTTCCCAAGGTACCTTGACAAGAGCAAAGTGCATTGGGAAGACTTCCCAAGGTGCCTTGAGAGGAGCAAGGGATGTGACATTCCTTGAAGAATGGGGAGGAGGAATTTTAAATTCTCCAAAAATGGATAATCATGGGGATTGGAGGAATAAGAAGGAATTAAAAATTCCTTGGGAGAGCAGATGCCTAGAGGATCGTGAGATTTTGAAGATCTCACATTCACCTAGGAAAAGAGCATTAAAAGCTAGTGGTTGGATGGAAGGGACAAGGAGTTGACTTCGTTGAGCATTAAAAGCCAGTGAGGAATTCTTAGCTAATAGAAAATTTGTTACCTCAGGACCTTTCATGCAATTTGTGTGGAAGAAGAATGTTGATAAGTTTAATGCCAGATGTGAGAAGAGGAAGAGTGAGCAACCCCACAAGGATGTAGTTGTGGTGGAGGAAGAAATAAAGCAAGAAATGGTCACTGAGTTTAAGACCATCACTCCTGAGCAAGGAAGGGAAATGGTAGAAAAGGCTAGTGTACTCATCCTCCCTGAATGGGATATAGCAGATGCCTTGGTTCTAGAGGCAATTAGGAAAGAGATCAAGCCTATGGAAGGAGTAACCTTCAGCAAGGATGATGCTGCCCTAGTCATGTGGTCTCTGAAAAGAGATGAAAATAGAAAGAGAAAGGATACCCCAGAGTCCAGCTACCTTGGAGGCATGATAGTAAAGAGGGTACAAAGTATTGAAGTGGTGGAGGCTGCTAGCATAGTCTTAGAGACTGCAAAATTCAGTGTTGCAGTGGCAGAGAAAGAAGCAAAGGAAAAGATAGATCTCTAGGCTAAGCTAGAGATAGTCTTGAAAGCCTACAATGAGGCCAAAGGAGAGGTAATGAGCTAAGATAACATTATTGCTAAGTTGAAAAGCCATTTGGCAGGACAATACCATCAAGGTGAGTCCTCAACATTGATGATTGCTTCTTCTCCTGCACAACCTCCATCTATTAGCCCTATCATTGAATTCCCACCTTCTCCCGCACCTTCTAGTTCCCAATCAGTTGAGATCACTCCTCAGGAGTTGGAGAAGCTAAAACAGGCTCAAACCCTGTTTGCAAATAAATATGAAGAGAGAGTGAGGGCCACAATTTTGAGTTTTGCTGACACTTTAGGATCATCATTGGTCTATAACAATATGAGTAAAGTTTTGGATATGTGGAATGAGCTAAATGGAGACAAGGCTATTCTAATGCCTATTTTGGACAAGTGGAAGCCTAGGGAGGAGGACCTAGAACTTATATGTGTATCTTATGATGAGGCAGGGGCTGACCCCATTATCAAATCCACTTGTGACATGATAAAGGATCTGACAAAGTTAGTAGAAGGAGTAGATAATGTAGAGAGGAAGATCAACTTGTATAAGAAAGAGTACACCGAGCAAGTATTTGAATTATTCCTAGGGGGTTTTGCCAGTCCAACTCAATTGAAGGACAAACAAATATGGCTTAATGAATTAGGAGCCAACTTGTCATTAAGGATAAAGGGAATCATTAATATAGATGATACTTCCCTATTTGTTAGAACAGTTGAGGAGATAGAGAAAATTAAATCACACTATGGTTTCCTAAATTCAGAGGTCAATAAAATGAGGAACTCTTGGAAGAGATTAGCCAAGACAAAAGGGAAAGTTTTTAACTTCTTATGGCCTGCTATTGATGTGTACTAGGATTGGACAAGAAAGTATGTTGTGTTGGATGCAGAGGTTCAAGAAGAAGCTGCATAATGACAACTGCGGGAAAGGGGCCATTAGAAAGTGGAAAAGATTTGATACTTCTTGTTCAAACAAGAAGTTTGTTGTAACAAACCTTTTGAAAAAGTCCAAAGCTTGTATGCATCCATACTATTATAAATGGATACTAGGACTAATTAGAAATGATCACAAGAATTTGTAAAGAAACTCTGCAGAAATATATCTGGGATTTTCTAGTCTTATAGAGAATATTCTGAGTTTTGTAAGACTTTTTTCAAAATAAATATCAATATACAGACCATGAATTTTCGAGCCTAGAATTTGTGTTGTCTTCTAGTGTGCTTTCAATAATTTACTAGTTCCAATTTGGGTAATCTAGGGTTATTTAGGTGAACATGGATTGTAATGCAGTCTTTAATAGATATGTTTCTTAGCTTTTCTCTTTAGGAGGGAAATTAAATACGCAGGAAATATCTCTGTCAGTAGGTTATTTTGTTGGAGACTTTGAATTTGATGAATACTGTCTAGTCCAATAAGGAGAAACTCTTATATATGTTAGGCATGTATGGGGATGATAGAAGCCGAGGTGATGAGATTGTATGGAGATGTTTGATTGTGAAATCATTGTCTAACTTAGATGACTTTGTAGCCTAGATTAGGCACTAGTATTAGTTGTAGCTCTCTTTCTACATTTCTTGTAGATCAATACTAAACATGAGCATAAGCTTTCTTTAATTGTTTAAGTTTGTGTTTGAGGCGATAAGATTCACTAGTTTTGGACTGGTTTACTATGGATCTATTTTAAAAGTGTGAAATTATTCACAGAAGGTATACCCGCCTAAACTTTGGATAAGTTCAAAGAGTAGAAGGTTCTTGAAACCTTGTCATATGTTTCTCTAAGGTTATTTTTCTTTGATCTCTTTATTTGTAGACAGAGTTACTATATTTCTTTATAAGGGATAAGAGGGGAATCAGAATTTGAGAACAACAAAAGTGGTGACTCTGCTGGGGAGAGTCATAGTGTGTATCCAGATGCAAATTAATATTGTTTGGATATCTCTATTCAAAATTGTTTGCTTGACCTTTGATTCGTGTTGTTCCTTTCTCTCTCTCTAAAAATCTTCGTGATATTGATTTTTTAAAGATCGGCAAATTTTTTGTGTAAAGCTTGTTTCATATTTCTCACAGTCTTTGTGGGTGGCGACTCTGATAATCTTAACCAGTCCTTTTGAAATAATTGAAATTCTTTAAGGAAACAAGCATAATGTAGGGAGGAAAAAACACCAGATCTTTCATGAAGAAGCATCCTCGTGAGACGTTGTAGGAAGGATTACCTGAACAATCACGTAGAGGTCAGAAGAGATTAGTGGTTCATGAGCCATCTAATGCCGCTTGGGTGCAGAAAAGCACCAATATGGGTAAGATATTTGAAAGACCTATTTATGCAAATTCAAATTCATCTTCCTGCGAATCTGAGAATGATGTTCTAGGTTTCCATTCTGGTTTATTTGGGAATGTAGAAGATGTCCATTTCTCAAATCAATGGATATCCCATGCTAGTTTTTTTGGGAAAGACAGAACTAGTTCAAACATAGTCAGAGATTCTGTACCTAGAACAATTGATGGAAACATCAATTTAATTGATATTGATCAAGTCAATGTCTCAGACACTGAAGAAATCTTCCCTAATGAAGATAAGGTATACCAGGAAATAGAGGACCTGAATAGAAGAGTCCATCATTTGATCTCCTTAAGAGCACAAAAAGAAGCCAATAAGGAGAGAGAAGTAAAGGAAAAATTGATGGAGAGAGATAGGCTCTTGAGGCAAATTGCTGACCTTGAGTTGCTCGCCCAAGAAAAGGCCAAGAGTGAAGATGAAGGTCCAGTGATTAGAGAAATTCTAGTTCCCAAGGCCAAACTGGCATACAAGTCAATAATCCAACCAAGTAGGGAAGTTCTTAGTAACCCACAGCCTGCTAGAAATGATGTTGATAAAGGAAAGCAAAGATGCATGGAAGATGGGTCTGGATCTAAGACTACAGTGGAGATTTCTCACAGGCTTTCAACACATGAAGGAGAGATGGAGAGGATGAGAAAAGAGAAGGAAGATTTACAAATGGAATTAGAAAAGACTGAATTAGAAGCAACTAATCAAGAAGTCAAAAGGAAGATTAGCTATCTAAAAGCACCTCCCAGCACATTTCCTTCAGTAGATCATAATAAACCTGTTCCTCAGCAAATTCCACTCCCTCCTATTAAAATTCAGCCAACTTTGCCTATTAGCACTGCAACAGGCAATCAAGCCTTTGGTACTAACCAAGGTAACCAGATCTCTCTAACTCTGAGCCCCAATGTAAGAATGAACATGGGTAATAACCATGTTGTTAACCCATTCTAGAGAAGACCTATTAACTTAGAACTGTATAGGCAACTCTTTTTTCATGGAATCCTAGGGTACCCTAACCATGTTCCTACTGAGTTAAGTGATAGACTTCATAAATTTGCTGGAAATAATGCAATTAGTGTAGAAGAGGACTTAAAATCTTTTGGTGACTTGATTAATGATTATGAAATTGTGGATGATGTCATCGTGAAACTATTTGTATAGTCTTTAGTAGATGATGCAAGAGACTGGTATAGAGGTCTTCGTGTGAATAGTATTGGGTCTTGGGAGGATTTTAAAAATTGTTTTCAAGAACAGTATGGTGATAAGAATAATGTGAGCTTCATGCTCAATGAGTTCAACAATATCAGAAAGTTTGATAATGAAATTGTCACTGATTTTAATGCTAGATTTCAAAAAGCAATGCATAGATTGTATCAGGTAATGAGATTAGATGACAACATGTGCCTGAACACTTATTACAATGCATTTGATTCTAAAATGGCTTATATTTTGAGGGATAAAAATCTGTATAGCCTGAGAGATGCATTTAGAATTGCTATCAATGTAGAGAGCAATAGAAAAGCATCTGGGAAATTAGGAAGAAGAACTGATGGTAGGCTATGGCAAGAATCAAAACAACAACCTAACAAAGTTGCTAAAGAAGAAGATAAAATAGAGAAGTTAGTGACTGCTATGAAGGATCTTACTACCAAGGTGAGCAAAAATGATAAACCCCATTACAATTGGCAAGATAGACCCCCCAGGTTGCATGATATGCCTTACAACACTACCTGGAAGGATGGTAAGCCTCAAAATGAGAAGCCAAAAAATACTTAGAGCCAAGATACCCCTGATCCTTTAAAAGGAAAAAATGTTCATAACATAGAGAACACTCCCTAGTGTATTTCTTGTGATGGGCCACATTCTCCTCATCAATGTGTTGTAGCTCAAGCCCTTGAAGAATCCACGAGACAAGAGCCTGAGCTTGATATTAATATGTTTGAAAATATCATAGAAAGTGATGGGGAATCTTCACAAAGTGAATTTAGTAATTGTGATGTGTTGTATGGAAAAAGGTCTTACCAAGGGCAACTAACACTTGATTGGCATCCCACTTTGAATGTGGTAACAATCGAAGATGAAGGGGTTCATCTCAGGAGGCCTAGTGATGAAGAAGTGAAAAATCTCACTAAGGTTGCTATAGCCAAAGCTAAGCACAATTACAATTTATGGAGTACTAAAAGGGATAGCGATCAAGGTGAACCTGGTTCTATGTTTATAAAAGAGGTATCCCAGAAGAAAGCAGCAAGTAGTGCTACTTTTCATCAAGCTAGTCAAGAGAAGAAAGATCAAGTTGAAGAAGTACCCCAGGGTACAAATGATAAAGCTACTAATGATACACAAGGAGCTGCCACAATGAAGAAGGCAAGTCAGTCTAAGGCAAAGAAAGCTAAATCTAATACTGAGTTGAATAGTAATTCCACATTTGATATGAATTAGGCTCTCACCCAAATGAGGGTTACTATCCCACTTATAGAGTTATTAAAAATAAAGGAACATAGAGAGGCTGCTCTTTCTTTGTTTTTTAAGATACCAGATAGTAACACATCTTCACTTTCTGGTTCAACTAAGGATGAAAAGGATCAAGAGTTGCAAACCCCAGAGGTATATGTTGGAACAACTATTACCCAAGAACCCTCACAAGTAGATCCTTTCTATGTTACTTTGTTAGTGAATAACTGGTTGATTAAAAATTGTATGATAGATTCTGGTGCAGTTGCAAATGTAATGCCTTATGGTGTTATGAAAGAATTAGGACTGTAAGTGAGTACAGTATATGGGAAATGCTATGCTATGGATAACAGAGAAGTGCCTATGATAGGTACAATGAGAGATGTTGAAGTGAAAATAGCAGCATTCCCTGAAGCAACTTATAAGATGGATGCTATTCTAATTGACACCAAGCCTCATTATGGCATGTTGCTATCGAGGCAGTGGGCCGCAACAGTAGGCAGAAACGTTCAGTTGGATTTGTCATATGCTACCATCCCAATTAATGGGAACTGAGTTAAATTTTACAGAAAATCACGTGCCCCTAGGGTAATTGAGAAAGTAGATCCTAACATGCTCAACTGCATGATTGATGTGGATCTTGATAATTTTAGATTACAACCAATATTACCCCAATTGAAGAATACTGACTCCATTGTGACTGAATTAGAATCTCACTAGCATGGTTTGTGGCAAATGTATTTTGATGGAGCTTTCTCTAAAGAAGGATCTGGAGTAGGAGTTCTCTTTTTATCCCCATCAGGTATAACTTTCAAGTATTCCTTCTTGTTAGCCTGTCAATGTACAAATAATACTGTTGAATATGAAGCCCCACTATTAGGGCTTGAAGTTGCAAAAAGGCATGGAATTCAATTGTTAAAAGTATTAGGAGACTCAGAATTGGTTGTCTCTCAAGTTAGGGCTAAGTATGCATCTAAGAATGATAGATTGAAAAGATACAAGCATGCGGTATGGGATATCATTGAGCATTTTAGTGCTTTCTCTATAAATTGGATAGAAAGATCCAAAAATATCATGGCAAACTTCTTAGCAAATGTTGCATTAAAGAATGATGATGCAACACTAACCGATATATCCACAGTTGAAGTAAAATATAGTCCTGCCATTCCTGACAATGTATATAATTGGCAAGTGTTTGCTGATGATGAAGATATTCTCAGGTTTATAGAGTGCATTGATGACTATGATGGGCAAAAAATTGACTGCAATGCCTTGGTGGAAGTGGTTGATAACAAAGAAACTGTATTTGGAAATGACTTGGTTCAATTAGAGACTAATGAAATACCTAAAGGGTTGGTAGAGCTTGAGAGTATGTTCAGTTACAGTGGTAGTCATCTGCACCAACAATCAACCACTAAGCTAGATGAGTTAGAGGAAGTAAACTTAGGCACAAAATCATCCCCTAAGTTGGTATATATTGGAAAAAAGTTGCCTCCTCATGTCAGACTGAATCTCATTAATTTATTAAAGAAGTATAAGCATGTTTTTGCTTGGTCTTTTGAAGATCTAAAGGCATATAGATAGGATTTGTTTCAACATGAAGTCCCTTTGCTTCCAAATGCTAAGCCTTTTAGACAAAAACAAAGACCTATTAACTCCCTGCTGGAATCTAAGATGCAACAAGAATTAACCAAGTTAAAGGAAGGGGGAATTATTAAGCCTATAAGGCATTCCTCATGGGTCTCAAATTTAGTCCCGTTGAGAAAGAAGAATGGGGACATAAGACTCTATGTTGATTTTAGAAACCTGAATGTTGCTTCCTTGAAGGATAATTATTCTTCTCCTAATATGGAAGCTATGTTGCAAAGAGTGACTGGTTGTGACCTATTGTCAATGATGGATGGGTTCTTAGGGTATAACCAGGTGTTGGTAAAAGAATCAGAACAATTCAAAACTACTTTCACCACCCCTTGGGGAACTTATGTGTATGTCAGAATGCCTTTTGGTTTGAAAAATGCTGGAGCTACTTTTAAGAGGGCGATGGATGTAGCTTTCAAAGAATTCATCAATATCAACATGGTAGTATATCAAGATGATTTGACATGCTTTTCCAAAAGGGCGGATGACCACTATGGACATTTAGAATAGATTTTTAGTAAGGCTTTGGAATTTGGGGTGTCTTTAAATCCTAAGAAGTGTCATTTTGCTGTTACTAAAGGGAAGCTGCTAGGGCATATTGTCTCTAAAGAAGGAGCAAGAATAGACCCTGAAAGAATTGAGGCAATAAACAATGTGCCTGAACCAAAGAATGTTAAAGGTATCCAATCTTTCTTGGGCAAAGTTAATTTTGTTAGAAGATTTATTGCAAATTTTGCAGAGATAGTCAAGCCCATTGTCAAATTGCTTAAAAAGGATACAAAATTCTGCTAGGATCAAGAAGCTTCAAAGGCTTTTGCTGAGATCAAAAAGGCTATTTAGGAGGCACCAGTGTTGATATCCCCTGATTACAGTAAGCCTTTCTCTTTGTTTTCTTTTGCTTCATATCACACAGTGGCTGCCATTCTATTACAAAAGGATAATGAAGGATATGAACATCCTATAGCTTTCTATAGCAAATATTTACAGGCTGTAGAGTTAAAATATGAAATCATGGAGAAGCAAGCATATGCTTTGGTCAAAGTTGTCAAAGCTTTTAGGCCATATCTTGTAAATGCACAAGTAGTTACCTATGTTCCACATGCTACTGTCAAAGATATCTTATCCCAGTCTAAGGTCACAGGTAAGAGATGCAGATGGATAAACAAAATCCAGGAGTTTGATTTGGAAATAAAGATCACCAAATTGGTGAGAGGTTTAGGCCTTGCTAAGCTCATGGCTGAGTCAAACCTTCCTGATGTTGAAATAAATAATGTTGAAGTTGAGAACATCCTGGTCACCAGTATTGAAAAATAGCCTTGGTACTCAGAGATAATACATTTCTTAAAGGATGCAACATTTTCAGAAGGAATGACACATAATCAGAGAAGAACTTTGAAGTTGAAGTCACAGAAATATGTCCTTGTTCAGGGTGATCTATTTTGGAGGAATATAGATGGGGCATTACTAATGTGTTTGGATGAATCCCAGGCTAAGAGAGTGTTAACTGAAATGCATGATGGAGTGTGTGGAGGTCATTACTTTGCTAAGACAACTGTTGGTAAGATAGTTTGGGCTAGGTACTATTGGCCTACTTTGTTAAAAGATGCCCATGAATATGTTAGGAGATGTGACCCATGCCAGAATTTTTTATCCAAATTGAAGTATGAAGGAGCTTTACCCCTCAACCCAGTCATAGTGGAAGCCCCTTTTGTTCAATGGGGCATTGATTTTATTAGAGAGATTGTTGAGAAATCAGGAAGAGGTCATAGGTGGATTATAGTAGCTACTGACTATTTTACTAAATGGATTGAAGCTATACCCACTAGGAGAGCCACAAGTAAGGTTGTTATTGACTTTCTGATGGATAATGTTATAACTAGATTTAGAGTCCCTGTAAAACTAGTAATGGATAATGCCATGAGCTTCAGGTCAGAAGAGTTTGTTGAATTTTGCACTAGTCATGAAATAATTATGTCTTACTCTTCACCTTATCATCCTCAGGGTAATGGGAAAGCTGAATCTAGTAACAAGAGCCTCTTGAATATTATCAAGAAAATCCTGGAAGAGAATAAAAGGTCTTGGGACCAAAAGTTAAAATTGGCTTTATGGGCTAACAGGGTTACTGTCAAAAAGGCTATTGGGGTCTCACCTTTTGAATTAGTTTATGGCACACAATCCAGGGTACCTATCAATAATTTTCTTCCAGTGTATAAGTTCTTACGAGCTGAGGACATGGAATTATCTGAACCTATGGAAGACCAGATGATTTAGATAGTGGAAGTTGAAGAAATTAGAACTCTGGCCCACAAGAGGAATCTAAAGGTCCAGTTGCAGTCCAAATACCTATTTGATAAGAGAACCTCATTGAGAAAGTTCCAAATTGGTGATGTAATTATTTAATGGAATGCGAAAGGACAGGATAAGGGAAAGCACAAAAAAATTGAGTCACTGTGGATCGACCCCTCTATGGTCTATGATCTGAATGGAAAGGACTCATATTTTTTGAAGAATATGAATGATGAAGTACAGGAATTTCCAATGCATGGACAATTCCTGAAACATTACTTCTCTTGATGTCCATGCACAATAGGTCCTTGTTTGTATATATTTAGGTTTGCTTTAGTTGTTATTTTTGGGCTTGTGTTTGGTCTTTTTCTCTAGAGAGTTTCTGAATTCTTGTGTTGATCTTGCGATCAACCATCCCAAGTCAGAGCCGTTATTATCACTATTTAAAAAATGGGTATTCTTGTCCCATAATTGGCTAAGTCTATGAAATGTTTGAGTCTGGTATGGCCTTGTTACCTCTAATTGCTTTAGGTCCAAAGAAGGTTTAGGGTTTAAGTCTTAATCGCTCCAGTGTCTGAGAAAAACCCTCTCTAATTCCATTTTACTTTATTCACTTAAAGAAGGGTTTGTTTGTCGTGAGAAGTGTCCCCCCCCACCTTCTTATTTCTTCCTAGGCGGGTCTAGCAGTGCATTATTTTTCTAAGCTTTTCCTAAAGTTCTTAATTTTTAATCGGGTTTCCTAACCAGTGAGCAGGTTCCATTTAATCTAAAGGCACGTGTGATTTCATAGCCCTAAGATGCTCGTGAGTTACCATTCACGAAGTGGCGAAAGGCGGAAGTGGGTCCGACATCCAGGCAAAGACTAAGGTAAAGACTGATCAAGTTCCTTTTGATCGGATGGCTCATGTGGTTTCACTGGGTGAAGGTGCGTGAGTTTTAGGCTTCGCAAAGTGGCGAAAAGGAAAATGGATCCGTGAGGGAGTAAAAACTGAAGGTAAATACTGATCAAGTTCCTTTTTATTGGACGGTCGGTGCTATTTCGCAGCCCTAAGGTGCCTAAGATTTAACCTTCGTGAATTAGTGAAGTGACATGGCAACCACTTGGTCGATGTCATGGCATAATGGATGGATTAGATCGCTGACAAAAAGACAAGTTGTCAGATACACGTGGCGGACCTAAAGTGGATCCTGGCGAAGTTGTTCGATGAATAAAAGATTAACACGTTGGTTTCCTTTGCCAGTAGGTTGCCAAGTCGGATGGTGCCAAGTTAGAAGGCCCACTTCTACCATTTAAGTTTGTTAAAGGATGGGTATCTCAAAAAGGATCCTATGGTGGGCGCTATTTTGTAGCTCGAAGATGCAAGGTAATTACCGTTCGCGAAACAGCAAAAACCGCTAGCCTTAAGCACTTGGTGCACGGTTAGTGGGGTTAACTGCCAGTCACAGGACAAAATAAAAACCCATCAAGTTCCTTTTGATTGGATGGCCCACACGGTTTCGCTGGGTGAATGTGCACGATGTTTAGCTTTCGTGAAATGGCGAAAGAGATCTAAGCCCGCCGCTGGATGAAGAATAGTCAATAAAGTAAAAGCCGTGCAAGTTTTTCCGGATCTAATGGTTGGCGTGATTTTGCTTGATGAAGAAGCATGGATTTTAGGCTTTGAGAAATGGCGAAACAAGAAAGTGATAGAAACACAGACATTTTGTGATCCGTTGGAGCGAAATTTTTGAATTCATTCATGAATTCAATTCTGAGGTGATGGCCGAAGCAAGTGGTGTTAATATCACA
This sequence comes from Cryptomeria japonica, assembly GCF_030272615.1. Classification (NCBI taxonomy): domain Eukaryota; kingdom Viridiplantae; phylum Streptophyta; class Pinopsida; order Cupressales; family Cupressaceae; genus Cryptomeria; species Cryptomeria japonica. Next base: position 249,470,666 of record NC_081407.1, on the reverse strand, counting down.
GTGAAGAACTCGATTGCCATATATACGCTCACATCAATTGAATGTAGGCATCATTTCGAAGAGTTGTTGCGAAAAAGATGGTGCAGAGAAGATTTCTTCAGGCTGAAAATAGGTTTTCTTGTATCTTGCTTACCAGTTACTTGAAAGTTTGATTAAATTGTCGTTTTGTTTTGTTAAAGAATTGCTGTGATTAGTAATTCAATTACTTGCATATCATTGAGATGGCACCCAGAAGGGACTTCACAGGGAAAGTTAATTACCAGGAGAGAGAAATTTGTGATGATTTCCTAGAAAAGTTGTCTATGTCCACAAACGTAGCAGCTAAGGTTAAAGAATTAGTGCCCAAGGCTCCTCACTTGAGAATAGGAGAAGGATTGTATTACAAGGGTAATTGGCTGAGAGACCCACAGATAGGGTTGTCTGGTTTGGGTTTATTCAAGGTTGGATTTGGTATGAGACACTCCCTAGCTCCAATGAAGAGTATTTGGGAGTTGGATGTAGGTAAATTGGTGGTCCCTGGAGTGTTCATGGATGTGGATCTCCTAACTCAGATTGCACACAACTATGAACCTATTACCAAAAGTGTTAGGGATATAAATGGAAAAGCCCTCATTGAAATAAATGATGATGAGTTTAGAAATGTATTTGGGCTCAGTGAGGTGTCCAATTATTTGGAGCCCATTAATTTTAAATCATTGGCTCAGGTCTACAATGCATAGAGGAATCATCTTAGAAATGGGCCTCTTAAAGAATTCTTTGTTAAAATAGGTGGATTGACTATTGTAGGACGTAATACCATGGAGCCTTTCTCCTTAAATTTATTCAATCTTAGAGCCAAAGGACTATACTGGTCACTCTGCTAGATTTTTGGAGAGGATGCTGAAGTGAACATGCCGACTCATTACCTAAATAGTCACGTAGAGGTCAGAAGAGATCAGTGGTTCATGAGCCATCCAATGCTGCTTGGGTGCAAAAAAGCACCAATACGGGTAAGATATGTGAAAGACCTATTTATGCAAATTCAAATTCATCTTCCTGCGAATCTGAGAATGATGTTCTAGGTTTCCATTCTAGTTTATTTGGGAATGTAGAAGATGTCCATTTTTCAAATCAAAGGATATCCCATGCTAGTTTTTATGGGAAAGACAAAACTAGTTCAAACATAGCTTGAGATTCTGTACCTAGAACAATTGATGGAAACATCAGTTTAATTGATATTGATCAAGTCAATGTCTCAGACTCTGAAGAAATATTCCCTAATGAAGATAAGGTATCCTAGGAAATAGATGACTTGAACATAAGAGTCCATCATTTGATCTCCTTAAGAGCACAAAAAGAAGCCAATAAGGAGAGAGAAGTAAAGGCAAAATTGATGGAGAGAGATAGGATCCTGAGGAAAATTGCTGACCTTGAGTTGCTCGCCCAAGAAAAGGCCAAGAGTGAAAATGAAGGTCCTGTGATTAGAGAAATTCTAGTTCCCAAGGCCAAACCGGCATACAAGTCAGTAGTCCAACCAAGTAGGGAAGTTCTTAGTGACCCACAACCTGCTAAAAATGATGTTGATAAAGGAAAGCAGAAATGCATGGAAGATGGGTCTGGATCTAAGACTACAGTTTAGATTTCTCACAGGCTTTCAGCACATGGAAGAGAGATGGAAAGGATGAGAAAAGAGAAGGAAGATTTACAAATGGAATTAGAAAAGACTGAATTAGAAGCAGCTAATCAATAAGTCAAAAGGAAGATTAGCTATCTAAAAGCACCTCCCATCAAATTTCCTTCAGTAGATCATAATAAATCCGTTCCTCAGAAAATCCCATTCCCTCCTATTAAAATTCAGCCAACTCTACCTTTTAGCACTGCAACAACCGATCAAGCCTCTGGTACTAACCAAGGTAAGTAGATCTCTTTATCTCAAAGCCCCAATGTAAGAATGAACATGGGTAATAACCATGTTGTTAAGCCATTCTAGAGAAGACCTATTAACTTAGAACTGTATAGGCAGCTCTTTTTTGATAGAATCCCAGGGTACCCTAACCATGTTCCTACTGTGTTAAGAGATAGACTTCATAAATTTGCTAGAAATAATGCAATTAGTGCAGAAGAGCACTTAAAATCTTTTGGTGACTTGATTAATGATTATGAAATTATGGATGAAGATGTCATCATGAAACTATTTGTACAGTCTTTAGTAGATGATGCAAGAGATTGATATAGAGGTCTTCGTGTGAATAGTATTGGGTCTTGGGAGGATTTTAAAAATTGTTTTCAGGAACAGTATGGTGATAAGACAAATGTGAGCTTCATGCTCAATGATTTCAACAATATCAGAAAGTCTGACAATGAAATTGTCACTGATTTTAATGCTAGATTTCAAAAAGCAATGCATAGATTGTATCAGGTAATGAGATTAGATGACAACATGTGCCTGAACACTTATTACAATGCATTTGATTCTAAAATGGCTTATATTTTGAGGGATAAAAATCTGTATAGCCTGAGAGATGCATTTAGAATTGCTATCAATGTAGAGAGCAATAGAAAAGCATCTGTAAAATTAGGAAGAAGAACTGATGGTAGGCTATGGCAGGAATCAAAACAACAACCTAACAAAGTTGCTAAAGAAGAAGATAAAATAGAGAAGTTAGTGATTGCTATGAAGGATCTTACTACCAAGGTGAGCAAAAATGATAAACCCCATTACAATTGGCAAGATAGACCCCCCAAGTTGCATGATATGCCTTAGAACACTACCTGGAAGCATGGTAAGCCTCAAAATGAGAAGCCAAAAAATACTCAAAGCCAAGATACCCTTGATCCTTTAAAAGGAAAAAATGTTCATAACATAGAGAACACTCCTTGGTGTATTGCTTGTGATGGGCCACATTCTCCTCATCAATGTGCTTTATAGTTTCATCATATTATCAATTATCAATATTATCAATTTTAACTTCAAATTTCAAAACCCCTCTATAATATTTTATTCTTTCATTTTAAAATCACGTGGGTGAACCTTATTTAGGGTTACCCCTTTTTAATTTAAAACATATTCACTCTTTTTATGTTTCCTTTACTTTCTTATTTTTTTCTTATTAATCCCTAACTAAAGTTAGGGTTAATATTTCATTTTCTTCCTTTTTTTTGCAGGTTGAACTTCAACCATGGCAGCGGAGAGAAATGCAAAGGTGACGGGCTTGATGAGGCGAAGAGGGTTATGTGGTGGCAAGGAGGAGGGGAGTAGTGGTACTCCCCCTTCCATCCGCAAAATGTAGATGCTACCGTCCACAACCATAGGAGGCAATATTGTGCACGAAGGGGAAATGACGGGGAAAGTATGGGATGCGACACACCTGGGTGGTCTACAACCCACACAGTTTGGCTTCATCCCACTGACCGCTACCTGCTCTTCCAAATGAAAAACTGTGGCAGTTTGAATATAGTTAGATATTTTTTTGATTAATTTTTTTCTTTTAAAAAGTTTCTAAAAGCTGTTAAATATGATATGGGATAATTAATTATATTAAAATAAATATATGTTTATATATATATATATACATATATATATATATATATATATATACATATATATATATATATATATACATATATATATATATATATGTATATCATCATATATATATGTATATATACATACATACATGTATATACATACATACATGTATCTATATATATATACATGTATGTATGTATGTACATGCATGTATATATATACATATATGTATGTATACATACACACACACATATATATATATATCAATGTTGCTAAAATTAAATAACCTAATAAAAAACACACAGGGGGCTTATCTCTAAAAATGTATATATGCATGTATGTATATATATATATATATATATATATATATATATATATATATATATATATATATACATACATGCATATATACATTTTTAGAGATAAGCCCCCTGTGTGTTTTTTATTAGGTTATTTAATTTTAGCAACATTGATTTATTTAGCCATATATGTAGAAGAATAAATACATGTTTAAAAAATGAAGTTTTAATAGGATTTTCAAAATCAGTAGGGTATCATATGTCCTAATGCTAGGTTAAATGATGTTCTTTTACTATATATATATATATAGATATGCTCATATACAATTCCATCTACACAAATAAGTGAATTTTTAAGGAAGTTATTTTCTTTTATATACATTGTGATTTTGTATTCTGCTTTAATCACAAAAATGTAGAAAATATAGATTGATAAAAATATACATTTATATATATATATATAGACCTTTTATATATGTATATAAATATAATCAATAGTCTATTTAAATAGATCAATAGACACAATATATGGATCTAAGCATTTAAACACATGTGTATTTAATTTTTACATTCTTTTAGCTTGAAATGGAGGATTTAACCTTCTGATTTCAAATTCCTTCTTCTAATAGATTGATTACTCACAGAATTAATCACAAAGAAATGCTAATGAATAAATAAATGAAATGAAAATATATCTATTGAATCTAAATTTTTAAACTAACTACTAAATAGATTTACACAACAAAAACTGAATATGAAGATAAACCTACAATTTATAAACATGTACATCTACTCATTTCTTTTCCTAAATAATTATTACAGTTTACAACAATGTATCTTATCCTATTGCAAGAAAAGAATTTCAAAGGGAGCTTACCTCTGTATTTACTGGTTCCCTTAGGAAGTCTCTTGGCAAGAAGAGCTTCAAATTCCATCAGGATCTCCTCATCATCCATTTCTCTGCTCTGTCTTGGCTCACAACTGGTACTAGCTTCTTTACCCTTTCTAGATGGTGTAGTAGATGCTCTAAAGGTTGATTCAGTCTTCTGAATACTACCATCATAATTATTTAGCTCATAAGCTGTCAACTTAGCAATGAAGAAGTCTAGGGATACCTTTGTCTTGTCTATATACCTCAACTCTTGAATAGCAGCAACCCTTATTGCATAGACTGGAAATAAGGATCTCAAGACTTTGCTAACAACAGTGGAATCATCTATTTTACCATCTGCACTCTTGATGTCTCCAACAATAGTTTTGATTCTTATTCCATATTGTTGAATGGTCTCTCCTTCAACCATCTGCATGTCTTCAAACTTTCCCCTAAGGCTTTCTTCCTTAGCTTGTTTCACATGCTCATCACCGCCATAGATATTCTAAAGAGCATCCCATACTTCTTTGGGATTGTATTTATCCTGAACATCAATAAACTGAATGTCAGATAGACTGTTGATTAGGGCTTCCATGACTTGCCCATTCTCCTGAATCTCTCTCTTTTGATCATCGATGAGAGTACCGATAGGGATAACATAAGCATTCTCAACATAGCTCCAGTGTTGAGCACCCATGCTTGTGATGTATATCTTCATTATGTCCTTCCATATTTTAAAGTTGTCTCTGTTGAACTTTGGACCTTCCCTCTTCATCATTAGAGTAGGATCTTTTCCTCAAGCGGTTATGCTTACAACACAGAGGACGTGGAAGATGCTCTAATACCAATTGATGAATAAATGATGAACAATTAGTACCAAATCGGTACTGAGAGAGGGGGGTGAATTAGTATAGGCAAAAATACTTACCCTGAACCGGTTTGACTGCACACACTGAACTTTGACTAGCAAGCAATAACATCGGTCTAAATCAGATTACTACCAGTAAAACATAGTGAGAATGTGAAAGACATAAAATGGTAACCCTTACCTTTCCATACAATATAATACCTCATTTCCACTTCACCCTTATGCATAAACAGGTAATCTATCATAAAAAATATAATGACTGCTAGTTCAACATACTTTACCAGTTTGACATAAAACACTAAACCATCACATGAAAGGCATCACACATGACACACAGATTTTTCATGTGGAAACCCAACTGTGAAAAACCATGGTGGTGATGAATACCCACAAGCTGCTCTTTGAAATCTTTTGGAGTTCGCTCTGTTAGGAGCCTAGTTCGGTTAAAGACTATTACAATAGGTTCTACTAGGAACCGATCCTGGTAGGGATCACCCGGTTAAGGGATGGCTAAATACCTGGTTAAAGGTTAGAACCCTATTAAAGGTTACCTTGCAAGAGGATTTGAAGAACTCATTGAATTGAGTCACCCTGTTAAAGGATTTACACAAAAGTCTGTTAAAGCTACCCAATTAAGGGATTTTCCAACTACTGAAATGGTTAGAAGTCAACAGGTAATACATTGATCTAATAATAGCACTCAATGCCAAGGTAGATCCACTTTAGCTCCTTTTCTTCTACAATCACACTCTGTAGGTATCAACACACTTCTCCGGTCTGGCAAGAATCAAGTATCACTCATTTGGTTACACACATAACATTTTCCAACAACTTCAAATTGAAAAACATCACCGACCTTATAGGAAACAAATAGGTCATAGCATCAACCATAAATCCTAAACATTTAGGTTTTACAATCTAGTCGGTTCAATCTCGACCGTTAATCACACTGCATCGAATACAACAATCTTGAATAGATCTCAAGATGTTCTCCAACATTCATTCTTTGCCGCTTTAGGAAGCTGATAACTCATCACGTGCTCTCCACTATTTACAGAGACTTCGCACATTCCCGAGGTAGATTGGATCAATCTCCATGCAAGATCCTCAAGGAAATCCTTGATGCACACAAGGCTAGCGTGGCAACACTTATCTGGTCTTCATTAAAATGCTAACTCATCACAAGATGTCATCGGTTGAATCACACAATCCTGGAATGCATCAACTAGAAACCCTGAAGCTGAGACTATCAACCAGTAGTCATGCCAAGTGAAAGCCCGATACAAAGCTTCCATTTACCGGTTCTCATTCCAACATACCGGTTCACCTTTTTCACATATACTAGTTTACATCATCATAATGGTTCTCACATATACCGGTTTGCTTACTACAATATACTAGTTCATACATCAGTATATTGACATCAATGACAACATACAATATCATCATTTCATCATGCTCTGCACGTATGCCAACAATCTCCCCCTTTGACATTGATGGTAATATACAAAGATATCTTTCTGCTTCTGCTTCACATCTTCTCTCCAATATGACAGATATCTTTTCTGCTTCACATACTCTCCCCCTTTGACAACAATGCCAAAGTGGAGGCATACACATCTATGTTCCGCTATGCTACTCCCCCTAAGGAGTAGCATCCTTCAACACACCAATCCTGAAAAAGATATATCAATCTAAGACCTGATTAATGTGGAGCACACACCTTTAGGTCACCTCTTGAAGGGGCAACACCCCTAATTCTCCTCTCAAATAGGTAAAGGTAGCCTTCGATAGAGGCTTGGTAAATATGTCTGCTAACTGCTCCTTACTGGAAACATGTTCCAGTACAACCTCTTTGTTCTGAACCTTCTCCCTCAAGAAATGATACTTGAGCTCGAAGTGCTTGGTTCTAGCATGTAAAACTAGATTCTTGGAGATGTTAATTGCACTTGTGTTGTCACAAAATATACTTACCAGTTCATATACAGGAACTTTGAAGCAATTTAATACATGCTTCATCCAAATTATTTGGGAGCAGTTCATAAATGCTGCAACATACTCTGCTTCTACTATAGACTGAGAGATACAACTCTGCTTCTTACTCATCCATGAGACTAGTCTACCACCAAGAAAGAATGCACCACCGGTTGTGCTCTTCTGGTCATCCACATTACCAGCCCAATCAGCATCTATAAACAATTTCAGGTTGAAATCATTATTGTATGGATACCATAATCCATAGTCAATAGTTCCCTTCAGATATCTAAGAATCCACTTGACTGCTACCAAGTGGGATTCTCTTGGGCTTTTCTGGAACCGTGCAGTAATGCCCATTGCATGTGTAATGTCTGGTCTGCTATGTACTACATAGTACAATTTACCAATCATTGATAAGTATTCCTTCTCATTTACCAACACTAACTCATCCTCTTTTGATAATTTACAACCGGTCACCATCGGTATACCAACTGGTTTGTTGTCTTCCATGCCAAAGGTCTTCAACACCTCTTTGACATACTTGGACTAAGTAATAAAGATTCCATCTTTCATTTGTTGAATTTGTAGTCCAATGAAGAACTTAATCTCCCCTATAAGTGACATCTCAAATTCCTTCTTCATCTCATCTACAAAGTCATGACTCATCTTGTCATCTCCACCAAAAATTTTGTCATCAACAAATACTTCACAAATCAGAATCTGATCTCCTTCTGATTTCAAGTAGATATTTCTATCTTCACTTGTTCTTTCAAATCCAATCTTCACAAGATGGGAGTGCAAGCATTCATACCATGCTCTAGGTGCCTGCTTTAGTCCATACAAGGCTTTATGTAGCCTACACACCATGTAACTATCTTCTGATAGGGAAAAACCATTTGGTTGCTCTATATACACCTCCTCTTCTAGTATTCCATTTAGGAATGTAGATTTTACATCCATTTGATATACTTTGAATCCCTTGAAGGTTGCATATGCAAGAAGCATACAAACTCCTTCCAATCTGGCTACTGGAGCAAAGGTTTCTCCATAGTCTTCTCCTTCTTCTTGAGCATATCCTTTACACACCAGTTTGGCTTTGTTTCTTAGCACTGTGACATCTTCATTTAGCTTATTTCTGAAAACCCATTTGGTGCCTATGACATTTTTATGCTTAGGTCTGGGTACCAAAGACCATGTACCATTCTTTTCTATCTGGTCAAGTTCCTCTTCCATTGCCTTGATCTAGTCTTCATCTTTATGTGCCTCTTTGAATGTTTTAGGCTCAAATTTAGAGATCATGCAAGAGTTTTCTCTGACCTTTCTTCTTGTAAGAATTCCTGCATCCTTATCTCCTATGATCTGCTTTGGATCATGATTCAGCTTTACATACCTAGGAATGATCTTAGTTGTTTCCTCTTGCTTTTCTTCTTCATCCTCATCTTCATCAGCATCAACATCTACCAATGTAGGAGCACTGTTACTGGTGCTAGGCTATTTTGCAACCAGTTCCTAGAAGGTTACTACCGGTTTCATCAACTCTAACATTCATGATTTCAACAATTCTATGAGTCCTATTGTTGAAACATTTGAGAGCTTTTCTCTTTGTGGAATATGCTAGGAATATTCCCTCATCACATTTTGCATCAAACTTGCTCTGATGTTCACTCCTTTTGATATAACATTTTCTACCAAACACTCTAAAGTAGCTTACTACAAGAGTCTTACCAGTCCAATACTCATAAGGTGTTTTATCCTTACCCTTTTTTATGAGTACTCGGTTCATGGTGTAGACTGCAGTGCTCATCGCTTCTCTCCAAAATGTGTGAGCAACTTTTCCTTAGATCAACATTGCTTTGCTACTTCAACTATAGTCCGGTTGTTTCTCTCTGCTAGGCCATTCTGTTGTGGAGTCCTGGGGTAGACAATTGCCTCTTGATGCCGTTCTCTTCATAGTAATTGTTGAATTCATCAGAAGTGAATTATCCTCCTTGATCAGTTCTTATGCACTTAATCCTCTTACCGCTTTCTTTTTCAACCAGTGCTCTGAAGGCTTTGAACTTTCCAAAGGCTTTAGACTTGTCCTTCAAGAATGTGACCCACATCATTCTTGAGCAATCATCAGTAAGAATCATAAAATACCTATCTCCCTGCACACTCCTAGTTCTCATAGGACCACACAAATTAGTATGCACAAGATCAAGTAAATTGTCTACAACAAAAGATTTACCTTTGAAGGTTGAGGATGACATTTTCCCTAGTTGACACTCTCGGCACAAAGGATTCTCCAGTTTGCTCAACATAGGCAATCCTATAACTACCATGATCTTACTGGCCTTCACAATATTATCAAAGTTTACATGGCAGAGTCTCCTATGCCATATCCAGTTATCATTAAACTTATCCATTAGACATGTACTCATATTTGCATTCATCTGAAATAGGTTACCTTTGGTCTGCATACCGATGACCATTAGTTCACCATTCTTTCCTTTGATTTTGCACACTCCATCTTTGAATTCTAGAGTGAGTCCATTATCATTTAGCTGGGAAACACTCAAAAGGTTGTGTCTGAGACCTTCTACCCAATACACATTATCAGCACTGCTTTTCCATACAGAGAGATGGACCTTCTGCCTTTTACCATACATGGTGCATCATTACCAAAATGAACCACACCACCATCATACTCTTCTAGAGATAGAAACTTACTCGGGCCACCTGTCATATGGTGAGAACAACCATTGTCAATAATCCACTCATTGGAATTATCAAAATGGGAGACAAGAGCCTTCTTGTCTGACACATCTTCCTTAACTGCTACAAACACAATGTCTTCACTTTCTTCATCTTCTGATTCCTCATTAGTGACACCTTCATCAACTTCTACAAAAGAGTTTCTCCTGTTTCCTCCTTTGAACTTCTTGAACTTCTCCAGTTTGTCCTTGTTATCACCATTAGGACAATTTACAACAATGTGTCCTATCCTATTGCAAGAAAAGCATTTCAAAGGGAGCTTACCTCTTTATTTACTAGTTCCCTTAGGAAGTCTCTTGCCAAGAAGAGCTTCAAATTCCATCAGGATCTCCTCATCATCCATTTCTCTGCTCTGTCTTGGTTCACAACTGGTACTAGCTTCTTTACCATTTCTAGATGGTGTAGCAGATGCTCTAAAAGCTGATTCAGTCTTCTGAATACCACCATCATAATTATTTAGCTCATAAGCTGTCAACTTAGCAATGATGGAGTCTAGGGATACCTTTGTCTTGTCTATAGACCTCAACTCCTGAATAGCAGCAACCCTTATTGCATAGACCAGTAATAAGGATCTCAAGGCTTTTCTAACAACACTGGAATCATCTATTTTACCACCCGCACTCTTGATGTCTCCAACAATAGTTTTGATTCTTATTCCATATTGTTGAATGGTCTCTCCTTCAACCATCCAAATGTCTTCAAACTTTCCCCTAAGGCTCACTTTCTTAGCTTGTTTCACATGCTCACCACCGCCATAGATATTCTCAAGAGCATCCCATACTTCTTTGGGATTGTCTTTATTTGGAACATCAATAAACTCAATGTCAGATAGACTGCTGATTAGGGCTTCCATGACTTGCCCATTCTCCTAAATCTTTCTCTTTTGATCATCGGTGAGAGTACCAATAGGGATAACTTAAGCATTCTCAACATAGCTCCAGTGTTGAGCACCCATGCTTCTGATGTATGTCTTCATTTTGTCCTTCCATATTTTAAAGTTGTCTCTATTGAACTTTGGACCTTCCCTCTTCATCATTAGAGTAGGATCTTTTCCTCAAGCGGTTAAGCTTACAACACAGAGGATCTGGAAGATTCTCTGATACCAATTGATGAATAAATGATGAACAGTTAGTACCAAACCGGTACTGAGAGGGGGGGGTGAATCAGTACAGGCAAAAATACTTACCTTGAACTAGTTTGACTGCGCACACTAAACTTTGACTTGCAAGCAATAACACCGATCTAAATCAGATTACTACCGGTAAAATACAGTGAGAATGTGAAAGACATAAACCGGTAACCCTTAGCTTTCCATATAGTTTAATACCTCATTTCCACTTCACCCTTATGCATAAATAGGTAATCTATCATAAAAAATATAATGACTGCTAGTTCAACATATTTTACTAGTTTGACATAAAAGACTAAACCATCACATGAAAGGCATCACACATGACACACATATTTTTCACATGGAAACCCAACTGGGAAAAACCATGATGCAGATGAATACCCACAAGCTTCTCTTCAAACTCTTTTGGAGTCCGCTCTGTTAGGAGCCTAGTCCGGTTAAAGACTATTACAATAGGTTCTGCTAGGAACTGATCCTGCTAGGGATCACCTGGTTAAGGGATGGCTAAATACCCGGTTAAAGGTTAGAACCCTGTTAAAGGTTACCTCACAAGAGGATTTGAAAAACTCATTGAATTGAGTCACCCTGTTAAAGGATTTACATAAAATCTTGTTAAAGCTACCCGGTTAAGGGATTTTCCAACTACTAAAATAGTTAGAAGTCAACAGGTAATACACTGATCTGATAACAACACTCAATGCCAAGGCAGACCCATTTTAGCTCCTTTTCTTCTAGAATCACACTTTGTAGGTATCAACACACTTCTCCGGTCTGGCAAGAATCAAGTATCACTCACTGTGATACACACATAACATTTTCCAACAACTTCAAAGTGAAAAACATCATCGACCTTATAGGAAACAGATAGGTTGGTAGCATAAACCCTAAACCCTAAACATTTAGGTTTTGTAATCTAGTTGGTTCAATCCTGACCATTAATCACACTGCATCGAATACAACAGTCTTGAACAAGTCTTAAGACGTTCTCAAATGTTCATTCTTTTCCGCTTTAGGAAGTTGATAACTCATCACGCGCTCTCCATCGTTTACAGAGACTTCGCACATTCTCGAGGTAGATCTGATCAATCTCCATGCAAGATTCTCAAGGAAATCCTTCATACACACAGGGCTGACGTGGAAACACTTATCTGGTCTTCATTACAATGCTAACTCATCACAAGATGTCTTCGATTGAATCACACAATCTTGGAATGCATCAACCGGAAACCCTGAAGCTGAGACTACCAACCGGTAGTCATGCCAAGTGAAACCCCGATACAAAGCTTCCTTTTACTGGTTCTCATTCCAACATACTAGTTCACCTTTTTCACATATGCTGGTTTACATCATCGTACCGGTTCTCACATATACCGGTTTGCTTACTACAATATACCGGTTCATACTTCTACATATTGACATCAATGACAACATACAATATCATCATGTCATCATGCTCTGCACATATGCCAACAGGGTGAGTTTATTTTTGATGGCTCTAGCACTTCCAAACCTATTGTGGACCTAGATATTGATGAGGATGCTATTAAGGCAGGGATAGTGGAAAGTGCTCCTGGTGGTGCAGTAAAAAGAACTAGGGTGAGTATGAAAAAAGTTGCTTTGGCCTCTTCCAAGGAAATCCCTATGCTCAAGGATAATATTAAAGATTTGCAAGGGATTAGTAGAAATTTGGCTAATGCCCTTAAAAAAATTAAGTAATTTATCTTTTGTCTTTTTTATGTTATGGTTGGATGTTCCTGGTTTTGTTGGGCTTTTATGCTGTTTTTTGCCTAGAACTGTGTTGGTTTTTTTTGTAGAATGTCTTTTCTTGTTATCTTTGAAGGATCTTTTGCAAAGGGTTGCAGGATCCCTTCAAAACCTATTTTTCTCGTAATAAAAAATAACACAAAACCAAATTTCATAGATCTTGAAGCATATACAACACATAAACTAAAAACTGATTTACATATGACATTATGAATGCATCTAAGCTATAGGATGAAGAACAACAACCTTCACTTATGTCAATGGTATGTGTGTTGTAGAAGAGCTTCCCATTTCCTTTTCCTAATCTCTTACTTAGCCAAATTCTATTCTCCAATTTCAAAATCCAAAATCCAAACTTGTCTCCAAGTTTGGAGATTGGGTGATCAACATCCCAAGTTTGAATCTCTTCCCTAAGTAGGCTCTCCTCACACCTTCCAACTTCCTTGGAAAGGAAGTGAGATCCCATAGGTTGGTCTTCCGAACCTCTTACATGGTTTCTAAAAATGGGAACTAAAAAAGGTAAGTTAAAGTGGGGAAGAGCAACTATCGCTGAAATGCAAGGTTGTCTAACCAAGGGTCAATCTTCAAAAAGTTGAATTTTCGTCCATCTTGGAAAACCCACTTTTGAGGTGACTTGACAGTCACATGTGAGTGTTCACATGACTAAAAATGACCCTCACCTATAGGTATATAAGGTGGGCCTTGAAAAGTGACCTAAACTCAACACTAGGAGCTATTTTGACCCTCCAAAAAACCACCTAAAGTTTATCTACGGGTCAAACTTGATTTGACCACACTCATGGCTCTCTAACAAAGTTATCCTTTGGGACCACAAAATTATATTTGAAAATGTATTGGGTTTCACAAATTCCTTCCAAAGGACATGTTATTGCCAACTCACAACACATCACAAGTGTTGAGTGACACCATAAAATACACATCACAAAATACACTTGGCATGTCCCTTTTAGGAAATAAATAAAATGATCAAATCACAAATATGAATAAACACTCAAGAATCACTATTATGAAATAAAATGAATCACATATGAGGTATTGTCTCTCCAAATAGACAACCCTTGGCTTTACTATTTCACATAGGTTTGGTCCTAGTTCTCTGTATAATTCCATGGTCACATGGATCAATATCCTGCACATCTCAATTCACACATCAGTAGGTCCAAAACAATATCCATATATATATGAAAGGAAATACACGTGAAACACATAGCCTCCAAATTCACATCATTTCATGAATTGATCTTCAAATCGAGAACAATAAAGATAGAAACCAATTACTTTTCCTAGCAATCCATATATAATCATCTACTCAATTACAATATCATAGAAATAATATAAAGCAGTCATTAATTAGGTATGCATAAATGAATCACTACATCAATCTAAGTACTAAAATCAATCGTAATGTGGAATAAATATGATCCACTAGTTTCATGAAGATCAAATGTTGAAAGGTCTCATGACCATGATGCATCAAGGTTCTATCTTGGAAGATAAGTCCACAACAGAAATGAAAGATACTCTTATGATGGGTTTGGGATAGGACCCCAAACCCCAAACAAATATATTATACATAAACAATTCACGTCTAATTATCATCAAGGGGTCATCATTCACTTATTTAACCATCTTACATAGTTCGTCATAATAAATCAAGACATCATAACATAGTGTTTCAACCATCCATGTTGGCTATTAATAAGGTCAACCATGATCAAACTAGGTTAATCAAAGTTTGATCAGGGAGGGGTACTACAATGCAGTAGTTTCTAGTCCAATCAGAGCAAGTCATGAGAGATTGAAGCAACATTTAATGGTGTCCTGATGTAGATAGTTAAAAAGATAGAGAACTCATATCAGACCAAAAATTACTAATAATAGAAATCCAATCCAGAGACAAAATCCAAATGCAAAAGAAGATAAAGAAGAAGTATTTATTAATGGTGGCCAATTGTCTGGAAGGAATGTACATAAAGTCAAATCACCTTGTAGACAAGATTTTTCTTGGAAGCTCGAGGAATTCTTTTTAAATTCCATTTGGAGGGAAAATTCAAGAATGTATAGAGATGAACGAATGGAGATGGTATTGATGAGATAGAGGTGGTAGAGTGTTTGTATCTAGCAAAGAGAAACTAATTAATTCAGTGTAGAACTGTGTGTGATTTTAGAAAAAAAGGGATTGCAGAAAAGAAATAGAATTGATTACATAGAAAAACATATGCGAAAGGGAAGGCACTTGTGAAGTTGAAGAGTGAGAAGTCTTTAGAGAAGGATACAAAAGACATTGAGAAGAAGATCATGAAGATATGTAGAGAATAGAAGGCAGAGAAAGGATACTAGAGAGTCAACAATTTAGAGCAACAATGAGTGCATATCAATCAGATTGTAAGAGTTACAAAACTTATTTGTAACAAGGTTTCTCATTTTATTATTTTAATCATTGAGCCAATGTATTTCTCTGAGTGGGTGCTCAGAGTAGGGTCAGGTTCTCCTTGAGTAGTTGCTCAAAATTTTAGGGGTTGGTGCCCTAAAAGACATTGTAATGAGACATTTCATCTTGTGAGGATGGACTGGAATAGTAGACTCCAATAGCTATTCTCACCAAGGTTTTTCCCACATTGTGTTTTTGTCCTAAATCCTTGTGTCATATGATTTGCTTTTATGTGTGTGTATTTAATCTCTTTCATCTTCAAGTACTAACACTTTAGATTTAAAAGTTCGTTTTAGGTCAAATTGTAGAAGGGTTAAGCCATTTGTGATCTCTCAGATTAGTTATAACTGATGGCTTAAGGTTGACATAAAAATGCCAATATTTTTGATGACTTAGAGTGGATGCAAGATTGTCTTTCATATGACTAGATGCATGTGTATTCATTGGGCGCAAAGTCAAGAATAAAATAAATTGATGAGTTTTCTTTCGTCTGTAACCTACAAAAAATTAAAAAAATTAGCTATTCCATGGAGGAACAGCTTGTGTTCGAGCACTTTTGGAAAATAAAAGAAAACCTAATCTATTATACATACAATATCCTAAACCTTCTTCAAAAACAAGGTTTTAGATAAATCCCATTCACAAAAATGGGTAGTAGTTCACCGTTTGGCCTAGACAACTGAAATGAATTAGCCTCCTTGTAGTTGGTAATAACATATGGGCCACTCCAGATAGCATCAAACATGGAATATCATCCTGACTTAGACCTATTTACATCCCATTTGAGGAATAGATCATCCTATTTGTAGGTTCTTTTAGTAGCCTTCTTGTCGAAACCCTTATTGACCTATTTTTGGTGTGATTCAAATGTTAACATGGCCTAATTTCTGACTTTCTTAAGCTTGATTAGCTTAGTTATCCTGACTGTCATTGCATCATTCTATGTCAACTCTAGCTGGTGTTCTAGTTCAAGAGAGGGAAACTCAAGAGATAGTGGAAGTATTACGTCTCTTCCATATATCAACATGAAAGGTGAGTTTCCAATAGCTCTCTTGGGTGTAATCCTATAAGCCCATAATGTTGTCTTTAACCTAATTACCAAGATTTGTGATCGTCTTCAATGACCCTCTTAATTATCCTGTTAAGATTCTTGTTAGAAGACTCGACTAAGATATTGACTTTGGGATAGTATTTTGATGAGGACTTTAGGTAAATACCTTGCTTAACAACCCATAAACTGATTTGGGGTCCAAGGAACACTTTTGTGTTGTCTAAAATGATGGTGGAAGGGGTGCCAAACCTTGTCACAATAATCAAGAAAGTCAAGAACTAAATTCTTAGTGGAATCCCTCAATGTTACTGCCTCTATCCACCTTGTAAAGTAATATGTGGTTGTCAAAATCCATTTAAGATGCACTTGATGGAGAATTGATAGGTTCAATGAAGTCTAATCCCCATTGTACAAATGACTGATCTACTTGAATTGGATAGAGAGGAAGGGTAGCTAGCCTTTATTTTATCTAGAAGAAGGCACATTTGTCACATTTCCTCACCCATTGATATGAATCTTTGAATAAGGCTGACCAATAATAGCCAACCCTCATTATCTCTATGGCTGTGGTCCTAGCAGAGAAATGGCCACCTGAGGAGTCATCATGAAATTGTTCTAGTAGAATTTTGACTTGATCTTCTTGTATGCATCTTAAAAAAATACCATTAAGATCTTTTTTGAAAGAATTCCATCCACCAAAACATAGGGAATTAACTGCAATCTAAAATGTCTTCTTTTTGTTCTATCAAAACCTTGAGGATGTTTACCCTCCTCCAAGAAGGTAATCATATCTCCTATCCAACTGATTTGCCTATCATAATTGTTGACTTGTTGTTCCTCTTCTTGTAGCATAAGGGCAACCTCTAGTTGAGTTTCAAACAATGAAACAAATTGCTCATATTGGCCCTTGCCTTTTACAAGATTTGTGATTTTAATATCTAGGTCATATTCCATGACCTTTGTGATCCATCCAACTCTCTTCTCAGTGATGTCGTTGTTCAAAAGGAAATATTTAACACTTGCATAAGGAACTAATAGTTGTCTCCTATTGTTGGATAGAATGTGTCTAAATTTTTTTAATGACCTTATAACAGTGAGGACTTTCTTCTCTACATAGTTGTACTTGAGCTTATAGTATTTTTATCCTTCACTGAAAAAAGAAACGGGCTGCTCTAAATTTTCACTATTCAGTTGTGTTAGGACAAATGATACACTTGAATCTCCTCCCAAGGTGTAGAGGATGAAATCCTTTTCATAATTAAGATTAACAAGAATGGGAGCTTGTACAATTGCTTGCTTGAACTGCTCAAAACTACTTCTCCCTTCCTTGGTCCAATTGAACACTAAAATATTTTTTAAAATAGTTGTGAGAGGTTTCACCATGGCTACAAGGTTGGGGATGAACCTTCTCACAAATTTTATCCTACCAAGAAAACTTTGCAATCCTTTCTTGTGGATAAGGAGTGAAAGAGAAAGAATGGCTCCCACTATTTCTAGATTTTTGGCCAAACCATCCTTTGATAGAATTTGTCCCAACAACTTTCCTTGATTTGTGACAAAGACACATTTGCTTGGGTTCAAAGTCACACCATATTCTTTGCACTTTTCAAACACTTGTCTAAGATGATCAAAATGATGAGTCACATTCTTTGAATAAATAGCTACATCATCAAGATATACTAACATAAATTCTACTAGTAAACCTTTAAAAGCCATATCCATTGCCCTTTGAAATGTAGCCCCTACATTGGATAGACCAAATGACATTTTAAAATAGGCATAAGTGTCCCATTTGGTAGTGAAAGAAGTCTTATATTGGTTTGATTCTTAGAATAAAATCTTATTATAACCTGAATACCTATCCAAGAATGAAAATATTTCAAAGCTACTAACCTTGAATAGAATATTTTCCATGGATGGTAGAGGATAATGGTCCTTAAGGGAGGCTCTATTAAGGTCCCTAGAGTCTACACATAATCTGATTTACCCATTCTTCTTTCTTACATGGACATGGTTAGCTACACATGAGGAATGCTTGATAGGAAAAATAAAATTGACCTCTATGAGTTTAGTCAGTTCTTTCCTCATTAAGGACTCTATCTTGGGATTGACAAGCCTCTACTTTTGTCTAACTAGTTTAGCATTAGGGTATAATTCTATAGTATTCTAGGCTAAACTAGGATCAAATCCCTTTAGATCTTCATAATTCCAAGCAACTATATCAACATATTCTTGACAAAGGACTCTTGTTTAGATGTAGAGCATACCATTCCCAAGTTTAGTGTTTTTCCATCAAGAATGTTGATTGGCTTGTAATCACCCCTTTTGGAAGCTAAGTTCATTCTTTTATTCCTTACTTGATAATTTGAATTGGAGATTCCCTCCAAGGTGACTAAACCTTTAGGCAACTTATTGGATTTGAGCTGCATGATTTGATTTCTGTACTGGTCTTGTAACGTAGACTGATTTTTAGAAGAGAAATTTGCTTCATTTTGTAAAAAAATGACAATCCACTGATCTAAATCAAATAATTGCCAATTTGCTTTGTTGTTTGGGACAACAAGCCTCACAAAAAGCCCGATATGTTTCTCCTTTGTTCTTGCAATATTTGTGGGTATGTCATATTGTGCCCCAACTAATGCAAGTCTATCAACATGTTTGTTATTTCTTCTAAGAACACTTTGAATATTGAAGGCCTCAAACCCTTTAATCAGGTCCTAAACTCGATGTTTATATGACTTTAGCATATTGTTATTATTGAATATCCAGAATACTAAGAGGGGAGGGGTGAATCAGTATTCGCTTGAACTTATTAAAACTTCTAACTGTAGACAAAAAAAAAAATTGATCTTAATCCCGGGTGGATCCACTTCATTTTCATGCATTATTCCATCTATTATTCTTCATTAATATTATCCATTAAATATTATTATTTATCCATCATTAATTCATTAATATTATTATATATCATCAATAATATGCATATTATCATTTATCCATTATTAAGATTATTATTATCTCATATTCCATTTATCATTTAATAATATTATTATTCTACCATCTATCATCTATATATTTAATAATAATAATATTATCTATTCATTTTCACAAATATATGCATAAGCATTTACACCACTCATTTATGCTTTCTTCTCTACCTGTTTTTATTCACCTCACGCATGTGGGATTAAAATTTCAAGCCCTATTCTTTATCTCATATTCACCACATGACGTGGATTCACCCGGATAACACTTATAAAAGAAGAGCCCTTCTCCCATTTTGGGAGACACAACTTTGCATTCAAAATCCATTGTTTTTCATCTTTGATATCTTGCATGCATTTTTGCACTTTTGTATCTTGATCAATCTTTAATTTTGGATTTACTTTGTGTTGATCTGGAAATCCGTCCATCATAGCTTCTTGTGCATGTGATTTCTAAGGGCACCCATATTTTCAACACAAGATCTTGAGTAGTAGGAGAACAATGGAGGAAAATTCCTATTAATACATGTGTGTGTTTTGTTTATTTTGGTTTTGCATGTGTGTTTCTCTTGTAGGTACTTCATTGTTGGGTGATTTATCTGTAGCATAGGAAATTGGAAATCATCACAAACAATATAAAATACTAATCATTAGCTCAATCACAAAAGCTTAAATTTAATGATCTATCCTAATTACATCCAATAAAGACATAAAGATAAAACATTCAAAAGTAAATACTATGCAAACCATATGCAGATCTGAATGCTTCCTTCATGCGGCTCCATTGTTCTTCTTTCCTCTTCAAATAGTTTGGTTGTGGATCTCACCTACAAGTGCACATACATGATTGAAAGCAAGTAGGTAAGAAAATTGCTCAAAAGTACTCGAAGCGTGATTGATTAGAAATTCGATAATCTGATTAGGGGATTCAAAATGCAATCAATTGGGGATTTTGATTGAAGAAACTCATCCAATTTATAGACAAATTGGAGAGATGACAAGATTAGCATGAAAATGATTCGAATGGAAATTCAAATCAAGAATAGCAAAATTATGACATGTGTATGACAAATTGCTATGCAAGGATTTATGACAATTTATGACAATTTATGACAAATTGCTATGCAAAGATTTATGACAAGATTTTGAAATAGAAATAGACATTTAGGAATTTAGGAGAAATTAGAAAATTAGGTTAGAAATGATGACTTGGAAATTAGGAAATTGATGAAAATTAGGTAAATTAATTAATAATTTCCCATTCATTAATTAATTTACAAAAATAGGAGGAATTAATTAGCCAATTAAATAAACATTTAATTGTGACAAGAAGACCTAGGATACATAAATAAATTATTTAATCCTAAAGGAAGAAATGACAAGCAAGGTTAAATGATTAAATCACGAAACCCTAAAAGATGAATTAACAATGCAAGAACGACAATTAGGTCTTGATGAAAGATAATTGATATTGATTCGATCATGATTTTGGATTGATAAATGATTTGATTGAGATTGGTTGATAAAAATCAATGACAAATTGACCAAATTGACATGATTGAAAAGGACAAGGATCGATGACGAATCGATTACAAAATTGACAAGATTGACAAGGATGAGGATCGATGATACATTGATCTCAAAATGACAAGATTGATAAGAGGACAAAACCCTAATTCGAAAGCGATACAAATGAAGAATGCAGAAGAAGGACTCGATGCTCGCAAATGATAAAGACCAAGTGCGGATCATAGGAGAAATTTTAATGCGACGCAAAAACTTAAAATAAGGCAATGCGCAAATGTTAAAGTATGATCCTGCAAGCATTGACCATTTTTAGGTGTCTACATTATCTATATGAATATTCCCTCATGAGATCTTTGATTCAAATTTTCTCACCTTCACTAACTAACCAATCACATAACATAATTTTAATGCAGTAAATGAAATCAACACAAAAAACATAACATCGGATTTTGTATGTGGAAAACTCGATATGTGAAAAACCATGGAGAGAATAATCTCTCAGGAATGATGCAATATGTAATTGGTTACATAGTACAAGAGGGTGGCTCACTACCGGTTTGGGCTCACTGCCCAAATACAAATAAATCACTGCCGAAGAAATAAGTATATAAAATTTAAACTTTTAGAAGTGCATCTGACATATGCATAGGTTACAATTCCTTTGAAGTACACAAATCTGTCTCATACATTCACTGCACTTGATCCACATAATAATATTTACATCCATAGACCTTTTTGCATATACACACTGTACACAAAATAGTTGTTTTTAACAATCATACATTAATATGCAACACTGATGGAAATACATATTCACATCAATTATTCTAATGAATCCGGAAAGGATGAGACTGATCTCATCCATACGATATATCAACCAAAGAATGACTCCAAGCGGTGATGGCTTCAGATTTGAATCAAAGAACACATTATAGAACATGCTTCCAACACATCCAAATAGGACCAGAGAAAAAGACTTTGCTCACATCCCATCCGGATGGGACCAAACCCAAAACACCTTTCGATAAGTGTAAATACCGAGCCCAAAGCTACATGAAGAGAGTTCATACATGTATTGCATGAAAAATAAATATCATATAAAGAAGATTTTTTTTGGACTAAATCACATAAATACATGCTAGACCAAATCACATCTACGACATCAATGACAACAATGACAATAGGCCAACAATCTCCCCCTTTGTCATTGATGACAATACGAAGTTATACATTATAAGTTTGTTGAAATAACAACTGAAGTACTGAACCGACAACAACTGTCTGAGAATTTGCATAAAATAACATAAAAATAATGTTAACACTTAACACTCCCCCTTTGAGAACAATGAAAAAGGGTCAAAAAGGTTAGAAATAGTGCATAAATAACTAAATAATTGAAAAATTCCCCCTCAGGGAGACAATTGCGGTCATCCAGAGAACTGGTTAAGATTATGGACATGCATGATCTAGGCATCCTTGTGCTTATCCTAGTGAGAAATGGCCTCAGATAGAAACTCAATGTGAAACAACATGGATTCATGAAAGTTTTATGCCTCTTGAATGGACCGGGTATAAAATATTGGAATTGAGTGGCTCAGGAGAGGGCCTTGTTCATGATGGAAATACTTTCATTGCTCAAATCTCTCAACTTACCCAAAGGAAGAATAATGTCATCCCTTTGTTGTTGCAATCGAAAGTATTTTTCATGAAGCTCTTCAATTTTGGATTTATCAAAACTAGATAAGTCTTTAAAAAACTTGAAGTTTACATGAGCTTCTCTGATCTTATCCTCAATAATATTTATTTTATCTTTAATTCTCTTTGTATCATCTGACCATTGAAGACTGTAAGAAAAGCATATGTCACCATTCTCCAAATTTGACTGTCCTTGAGAAATAAGGTATGAGAGCTAATGATGACCTGATTCACACTTAACCTTGAATTCTCAAAACAATTTCTTGTGGTCATTCACTTTATCTTTCTCATACATATTGTGGACATTGATTGCCTTCAATATTCTTAATGCTTCTTTAATTTGTGGTGAAATGAATTTTATCAAAGTATTGTCTGTATATTCCTTCATGTAATGTTTCACATTAAATGTGCGTGAGTTGTCTCCCACTTTCTCAAGTTTCGCAACATCATATTGTATTTTGTGATGAGTTATGACTATGATAGCGTAATTTCTTCATATTCAACTTTGCTAGTAGTATGATCCCACACTCTTTGGTAGGGGATAAGGATATGATATCTTTTCGGTTGCTCACCTTGGGCCAAAGCCACATATTCTTTAGTTTTTAGATGAAGTACCTACACTGGGGCTAGGTGTTGATGCGTCTATAGTCTCTTTCTTTCTCCAGATCTTCTTCATTTCCACTTTCACATCCTCCACATTGATCTTCTTTGCTGGTTTGATTAGATTTTAGATCGTATTTCTTCTGCATTTGCTTGCCATATGCCCAAATATGTTGCAGTTGTGACACCTAATTTTTTTTTTGGATTTTTTCTTGACCTGCATTAGTTAGCTTTGTGTCCAAAAATATTGCATGTATAACATTTTCCACTAAATTGATTATATCTATTTTGATTCATAACTGGATTTCTAGATTGATTAGCTTTATGACCAAATCTATTACATTTGTAATATCTACCAGAGAATAGGTTATAATTTTGATTCATTCTACTTCTACATTCTATAACTCTATGTCCTACCTTATTGCATTTAAAACAAGAACCATTAAAGAAGGTGGTTTTCTTACTTACCTGCTGCTCAACCGAAGACTTACCTTTTTCTTCCTTAGTAGCTACTTCTTTTACTAGAGGTGAATCTTCTTTGTGATTTGCTTTGGATTGTGAACATTCACTGAATTCATTATTTGCTTCCTTCATGGCTTCCAAACCTTTCTTTGCATTTGTTACCATATCAAACTTATCAGATTCTGTTTTACTCTCTTGTTTCTTTTCTTTCTCTAGATCTAGATTTGGAGATGTTACTTGCTTTAGCTTCTCACACTCTTCTATTTTGCATTTCATCATTTTGTTCAATTATTCCTTGGACTTCTCATTATCTTTATTTTTGACTTTCAGATCTATAATAGTGTTGTTCGCTTGTTTCAGCTCTTCACTAACTTCTTTGTGCCTCATCTTAAACTTTTCAATTTTCTCTCTTAGCTTATTAATGCACTCATTATCTAGTTAGACATTTTCTTTTAGATCTTTTTTTTTTCAGTTTCTACCACTTCAAGATCCTTAAGAGCATTTCTAAGATCTTCACTTAAATCCATAAGTTCAATTTTTTGGATCTCCTTCGAGTGGTTAAACTCTTCTAAAGGACTTGATTCTGATACCAATTTTTGAATATTCAAAATAATGAGAGGGGAGGGGTGAATTAGTATTCCCTTGAACTTATTAAAAATTATAACTAACTAATTACATAACATAATTTTAGTGCAATAAATGAAATCAATAGAAAACACATAACACTATATTTTGTATATGGAAAACCCAATATGGGAAAAACCATGAAGAGAGTGATCTCTCATGAATGATGCAATATGTAACTGGTTACACAGTACAAGAGGGTGTCTCACTACTGGTTTGGGATCACTGCCCGAATACAAATGACTCATTGCTGAAGAAATTAGTATACAAAATTTGAACTATTGGAAATGCATCTAACATATGCATAGGTTATTGTTCCTTTGAAGTGTACAAATCTGTCTCATATATTCATTGCACTTGGTCCACATAACAATATTTACATCTATAGACCTTTTTGCATATACACACAATAGTTGTTTTTAACAATCATACATTAACATGCAACACTGATGGCAATATATATCCACATCAATTATTCTAATGAGCCAGGTCATCCAAAAAGGGTGAGAGTGAACTTATCCACAAGCTATATCAACCAAAAATGACTCCAAGCAGTATCAGCTTCCAATTCAAATTAAATAACACCTTATAGAACATGCTCCAACACATCCAAATAGGACTAGGTCAAAAGGCTCTGCTCACATCCCGTCCGGATGGGATCAGACCCAAACAACTTTAGGACTCAAAGCTACATGAAGAGAGTTCATACATGTATTGCATGATAAAGAAACATCATATAAAGAA
This sequence comes from Cryptomeria japonica, assembly GCF_030272615.1. Lineage (NCBI taxonomy): Eukaryota > Viridiplantae > Streptophyta > Pinopsida > Cupressales > Cupressaceae > Cryptomeria > Cryptomeria japonica. The sequence goes on along the minus strand of NC_081407.1, from coordinate 249,445,354 downwards.
GCAAACTTTCAGATTGAATCACATACATACATGCTAGAACAAATCATATCCACGACATCAATGAAAAGAATGATAATATGCCAATAGTTATTTGTTATGGTTTGAGCTCTTATATGATTAACAACCGACTCAATGACTCCAAAAACCATTAGATCTTTGATATTTCTTCTTTATGTCATTTGGAGACTTTGAATTAAGGCTTCATACTCAACAACATTGTTAGTGCAACTAAAATTAAGTGTGAATGAAAAGTAATATTTCTCCCAAGTAGGAGAAATCAACATTACACTAGAACCTACACCATTTTTGTTTCGTGACCCATCAAAAAATATGCTCCGTAATCCTTTTAGTTCTTCTTGTGCTTTGGTGAGATTTGGAATAGGAGTATTCTCCTCATGAAGGAAATAAGTACCAAGGCCGGTTTCTTCAGCTTCACTGATTGTATGAAATTGAAAGGCATTAGCCCATTCATCCAATAAGAATCAGGTACCTCTTCCTAGAGGGTAGTAGGCTCACGGATTTAAGTCTCTTCCTCTTCATCATGTAAAGTACAATTCATGTTTATAGGACTAAGAGTATAGGGTTTAATATGGTCATTAGCAAGGTGATCGACTTTAATGATAATATTTGTGCCATATCTAGTCTAAATAGCATATGAGACCATTTGAGGACAAGTACCTGTATATGGTGAAAATGGGTAACAATAATAATGATATTGAAAGGCTAAATGAATTCAACCACAAAACCCTAGCCTAACAACAACAAAGATCCACCATAACATATGAAGATTACCTAAAACAATGCAAATCAAATGAAATCACAAAGATTATACCATCACATGTACAATAGGGTTTGGATCTCCATTCTTCCTATCTCCATTGATCTTGCTTGATATATTTGCTCTCAGATTTTATGTGCACAAGAGCTCAACAAAGAACGGAATGTGGTTGCTAGTAGGATCGTAGTGTAGTCAAGTGCATAAAAGATGATTAGAATACATAGAACGATTAGGGTTTGATAATGAAGGAAGCATCTCCTTATATAGAAGACACTATATGAAATGGAGGGATAAGATTGACAGGTGTAAAAGGAGGTTGGCTATGATTAGAGGGTAGCTAAAAGAAATAATAAAATAATGAAAGAGGTAGGTAGTGTATGAATTAAGAGATGAATGACATGTGTCATGGGTAGAAAAGGTTAATGAATTAATTAAATAAATAAAGATTTATTTACTTAATAGAAGAAGTGGGATTAATTAAATAAATAAGATATTTATTTAATTTAGGAAAAAGGATAATTTAAATAAATAAATGTATTTATTTAAATGAGAAATAAGGCTAGAAGAGGATAAATGAATTAATTAAATAAATAAAGATTTTTTTAATTAATAGAAGAATTAAGCTTAGATAATTAAATAAATGAAATATTTATTTAATTAGACTGGACAATTTTGGGTGTCTACATTTTGCCCCTCTTTGAGACAATGCGGCTTATCGCGTTGTTTCAAAGAAGATAATATGAACTGATACAAAGTTGCCCCAAGATGGGAATGATATGCCCCCTTGAGAGATTGGATGAAAATGTTTGAAAAGATTGCAGGCAATCTCTCGATAAGAAAGAGAGGCTAGAATGGACTGACCGGATAAAGTGACAGAGTCACGGGATAATGAAGACTGACTCGGGAGGCGAGGGCTAGGGCTAGGGTAGTCTATAAGATAGACCACGGGGGAAAATACATCCTCATTGTCATCTACACATCCACAAGATTATAGTGCAGAGAGAGAAAAGAGCAGCAGCAGTTAGTAGCGATGGTTTTTGTTCACAGATTCGACTGCGTTCACCGATTCCAGAGGCCAGCAGAGGCAGGAGAGCCGGTAAGTACAACAAAACCTCCTTGTACTTTGATGCATTTATTGTTGTCATTAATGCATACTAGGTAATGTAATAAATGCGCATTTATCTCAAGAAAACTCGTTTGTGTCCAAAAATGTGAATTTTTGTCTTCTAGGTCAAATTGACAGTTTTGTGATGAAAATACGTTGTCGATTGGATAAGCTGCTGAGAGGATACACTCAAGTAGGTCCTCTAGGGAAGACTAGGATAGATCAAGGCACTTTGTGATGAACAGTGAGTACCAAGATAGAGTACTTTGTGATGAACAGGGAGTACTAAAATATGAGCAGCACTTTGTGATGAACAGGGAGTGCAAATGTGAGCAACACTTTGTGATGAACAGGGAGTGCATAATACGTAGTACTTTGTGATGAACAGGGAGTACCACTAGGATAGAAGCAACACTTTGTGATGAACAGTGAGTGTCACTAGGACTGAGATGATTGATTTGTGTGACTACAAGAGTATTTGCCTATGCTGGAGTCACAGGAGAGATTCTCATCGACTCAGAGATTGCGACCTGAGCTGACAACCGAGGAGCGAGCTATGATCGAGGCTATGGGATTGAGACATGTGTTATATGTGCCTAAGTTTCAAGTGAACATGGGACTGTTGACTACACTGGCGGAGAGATGGCACTTCAAGACATGTACATTTCATTTGCCAATGGGTGAGATGACAATCACCCTTGAGGATGTATACAGGATACTACGGATACCGATCTATGGGGAGCTGATACCCTATGATCGAGATGGAGACAGGGATGCCCTTAGATGAGCGTTCTAGGATCCAAGACTGGAGATGAGGGTGGGACACGTGGCATGGGATACCATGACATGGACAAGATTAGCACTACCAATAGTGTTGGCAGGAGTGATCAGTGAGTTCCTCTATCTGGATAGGGCGACATGAGGGGTGGCTGCAGAGGACACAGGGGCCAGGAGAGATGATCTTGGGGTGGGTCCTTCTAGGGCTCAGACTTTATCGAGGCTAGCCGGCTCTAAGGGAGGGAGTTCATCATAGCTGTAGAGGGCTCCTTATGTATCAGTATTGTACCATTTTTGCATGATGATGTAGACACCTGCGGGTGATTGTAGCCATATGATTTTGACATCATTGTATCATGACACTTTATATATATATATATATATATATGAGATGATTCATCTTTGCAGCAGCTATATGCATGCGTACCTATGTGATGAGATGTTCTTATGTGATGCTTATGATATAGATGCAAATATGTATACGATGCAATGCAATATATTTTTTTTTGTTCTTTTATGTTTTATATGTGAATGCATGAAATGTGGATGAATATGACAATGCAAATGTAAATTGTGCTAACAGGTGTTGTGTACAGGATGTGATGCAGTTGTGATATCTATATGTATGTATGAAATGCTTATATGTGGTAATGTAGGTGCAACTATATGAAATGCAAATGTTTTTGGTGTGTCATTATACTCAATCATGTGATAGCAGGCTACGCGGACTCAAGAAGGATGATGGAAGTCAATCAAGAAAGGGGGATGAAAGATAGAAGATATGAAAGTGAAAGAGCTTCTTGTGCGTTATCATCATTGAGCTTTATTGTGGCAAGTAGGTTATGACAATCGAGGCATATGTTCGACCCAAAAAGTCATTGTACCTGTTTGCATGGAGATAAGACAGTCACAAACAAGGAATGCCCTAGTTCACACTAGACTCATAGTGCCCTCATATCCTTGGACAAGTCATAGCATTACTAAGAGACAATCCACAGACAACAAATAAAAATAGGTGACAATACCCCATCCTCGCCTTTCTAGTCAAAGACATCCTGGAGATTGAATCTCTAGTCAGAGACATCCTGGAAAAGCTAAAAGACATGTCACCAAAAGATAAAATCAAAAGAAAACCAAGACTCGACACCAACATCCACTGTAGTCCTCAAATTTAGTGTCTCTTGTCACTTGTATAAGTCTTATTTGATTGTGGTCACAATGTTTACTTTCACAAAAAGGATAGATAGCATTGAACCATAATGTTGTTTGAGTCTGTTGAAAGATTTGATTTGTTGAAGCCCATTATTGTTGTTGTCTCATCTGAAACTGACTGAATCCATGAAACTGATACTTTATTGTGGAGAAGATGAAACTTTGTTGTGGATCTGTGATGCAAATGTTGCTTTATTGCGGATTGTGTGCGGATAGACTGAAGGAAGCTGGAAGAAATTGTACTCCTTGAAACATGTGATGTTCTCAGTTCCACACCCATCACTAGACGTAGGATTTGCCTTAGCCATAGATAGGATCTGATTTATTATGGATGGAAAGGGAGTGAAAAGGGAGGTTTATTATGAATGGCGAACCAATCTTGGGTAGATCAATAACAAGCCATGATGGGAATGGGTAAGTTTATTATGAATGGATAGGTTGTGAGTGTGTGCAAAGTGAAGGATGAAAATGAATCCTAAAGGAGGGAGGAGCAATGTCTCTATGCATGGCGCTGGTGACCCAGTTTTCATGATGGTACTTGCCCAGGGTGCCACCGAAGTGGTTTTCACCATTGGACGAAATGTTTTTCTTTACCTTTTTCGATTTTTCAATGTTTTTTATGTCACAAGGCACCTGTTTGCCAGGTTTTCATCAAGTAACGATTTTTATGTTTTTATGATTTTTTTTGTATTTTTTAATTTTTTGATTTTTTTGTATTTTTGAAATTTTTGATTTTTTTGGTATTTTTTGAATTTTTTGATTTTTTTGTATTTTTTGAATTTTTTGATTTTTTTGTATTTTTGAATTAGGATACTCTGAAGAGCTATGTGTAAAACCTATGAAGGTGCATGCTATTGATAGGAACCTCTAAATGTTCACCCTCTGTGGTTGAGAGCTGATATGCCCCAGATCCATATGCTGCTGTAATGATGTAAGGATCAAGCCAATTTGGTTCGAACTTGCCCTTCTTCTCTCTGTCTTGCTGATTTTTAGGGTTTTCCCTAAGAACCAAATCACCTACCTCAAATGTGTGAGGCTTGACTTTATGATTGTAACTACATTGTTCCTTGACTGAATGATGTGTAGCTTGAGTGACTGTCTTCCTAGATAAAGGAACTGAGATAGAATTACTAATATGTGGACTACATAGGCCCGTATGCATGTCACTTGAAGAAGTTTGGGCATCCCTGATAACAAAGTCCCTCGAGGAAGCTCCATTAAAGGTCCATGATGTATCGCCAGAAGGGAATATATGTGAGGAACAAGTGGAAAAGTTATGAAGGCTTATGATTGTGAAAAGAAGTGAAAGTAGGATAGCATGATGGAGACTTAGGATCAACAAGTATACTTTTTGATTTGAAATTTTAGAAATTTTGCCCCCAGTTATTTTGGTATTAGGGGAGATCATCTCTTGTTCTTTTTATTTCATAGGATTTTTATCCTTGACTTTGATTTTTGCAGAGTCCAATAGCTTTAGATTTTGATTTGGACTAAAGGACTTTTCTTTATTTTTGACTTTTAGGTTTTTCTTTTCAAAGCTTGATTTTTGATCCCCAATGAGTGAGGGATTTTGTAATTCTTGTTGATCCAAGTCTGGAAGTGGAGTGGAAATGGAAGGAGTGGATGAAATAGTAAGGCTGTGTGAGTTATGAAGAGGGCTGGCGATATGCTCAATAGATTCTTTATTGGAACCACTCTTAGGACTATTGATATCAAGAGTTGCTTGCACCGCTAGAGGAGATTTGCATTCAAACTTAGTAGCCACAACACTAGGTGGTTCACACCCAATTCCTTGGTCTTGCATATTGCTTGTAGATTGTTCTTGTCGACTGAATGGCTTAGGAGATAGTGGGAGTTGATCAACATGAAAGATATACTCACCACATCCCATGTCTTTAATCTTGAACTTGTCTTTGAGCTTTGCTTGTTTGGATGTAGAAGCTTTCAAGGATTCTGGATCCACATATGCCAATGAAGGAATAGCTTCTTGATTGACTGGTATTGTTATTTCTGATCTATGTCGCATATTGTTGCAATATATGAATGAATTTGAATTTGCTTTGACAGTCACTTCAACTCCATTGTGTTGAAACTTGATACATCGATCATATGTAGATGGGACTGCACTCATCTCATGAATCCAAGGGTGTCCTATTAATATATTGTATGTGAGATCTAGGTCTAGGACTTGACAAACCACATCCTTTGTAACTGGCCTGACTCTGAGATCTAAGAAAAATCCATGTCCCACCGGGCGTGCCAAAATGTATATGGTGAAAATGGATAACAATAATAACGATATTGAAAGGATAAATGAATTCAACCACAAAACCCTAGCCTAACAACAACAAAGATCCACCATAACATATGAAGATTACCTAAAACAATGCAAATCAAATGAAATCACAAAGATTACACCATCACATGTCCAATAGGGTTTAGATCTCCATTCTTCCTATCTCCATTGATCTTGCTTGATATATTTGCTCTCAGATTTTATGTGCACAAGAGCTCAACAAAGAACAGAATGTGGTTGCTAGTAGGATCATAGTGTAGTCAAGTGCATAAAAGATGATTAGAATGCATAGAACGATTAGGGTTTGATAATGAAGGAAGCATCTCCTTATATAGAAGACACTATATGAAATGGAGGGATAAGATTGAGAGGTGTAAAAGGAGGTTGGCTATGATTAGAGGGTAGGTCAAAGAAATAATAAAATAATGAAAGAGGTAGGTAGTGTATGAATTAAGAGATGAATGACATGTGTCATGGGTAGAAAAGGTTAATGAATTAATTAAATAAATAAAGATTTATTTACTTAATAGAAGAAGTGGGATTAATTAAATAAATAAGATATTTATTTAATTTAGGAAAAAGGATAATTTAAATAAATAAATGTATTTATTTAAATGAGAAATAAGGCTAGAAGAGGATAAATGAATGAATTAAATAAATAAAGATTTATTTAATTAATAGAAGAACTAAGCTTAGATAATTAAATAAATGAAATATTTTTTTAATTAGACTGGACAATTTTGGGTGTCTACAGTACCCACCTTTGTTTGGCTATGAAGTCTCTGGATAAGAATACAGAAAAGAAAGAAGGGAGGTCTATGATTGAAATATCTTGCAAAACAATGCAGCTAGGGGAAGCATGCAAGGTAATTTCCAATTTTTTTTTATCAACCCTACTGTCTTAACTAAAGTTCCATCTAATTGGACAACTCCTTTAGTCACAGGTTCATATTTTATGCCAAGCTTATCAGCTACTTTTTAAGGCATAATTGAGCTACTAGTTCCCCAATCTATCATACAATTGTGAACTAAATTATCTCTTATAATTAATGTGAGATAGAAAGGAGGTGGCTTATTTATTTTGCTTAAATTCTCTTTCTCCTTGGGTTGTACTAAGCTGGTAGAAGATGGAATCTTTCTTGTTGTTGCTGTTTCCTCTTGTTGATTGATATTCTTTAAGGCCTCTTGAAGCAAATCTATTTGAGATGGGATGGAGAGAGCATCCCACATGGATATGTTGAGACTAGACTTCTTCATTTGTTCCGCAATCAGAATACAAATCACATGTGACAACTTGATGAGTTGAAGCTTGAGGTGCCTGTAGACACCTAAAAATGGCTCATTACTCATACACTAATTATTCGTCTAATTGATTAAGTAATTTTTTAATTATGTAATTAAGATAATTATTCTTCTAAATTGACTCAATCATTATTATTCATTTTTCTTCCTAATTACTAATTTCTATCTATTAATCAATTCATCATCAACCCCCTTTCTCAAATATTAATTATTTAATTAATTATGATTAATTTCCTTAATTAAATAATCTTTATTATTTAATTAATTCCATTTCTAATGTTAAAATAATTTCATATAAATTTTTTAAATTAATTAACTTTATTCCTCCAATCCCCCAAATTCAAATTTCAAAAAGTTCCATCTAATTTCATTTCTCTCAAATTCACAATTCCCCAAATGTGGATTTCAATTAATTTCATCTAATTTCAAATCATCCAATTAACATTTCACAAAATCTGAATTTCAATAAATTTCAGTAAATTTCATGTGCATTTCTGCATTCAAAAATCCAAATTCAAAATGAAAATCAAATTCAATCTCAAAATCCTACAACACATGTTGAAAATCATAACTGGTTCATCAAATTAGTTAACTAATCAGTTAACTCAATTAACTCATCAATTACCCCTTTTCACTCCAAATCACTGCTGGCATTGAGTTGTCATTGATGTCAACCGGTATGGGAGACTGATGAGAAGTGCCGGCATTGATGAATACCATAAATGGTGTGTTCCTAGCAAGGAATAGAAGGTCTTCTTGCATAGTGGCCATTGGAGTCATCGGTACACAAGTTAATGTTGACTTGTGTTGAAGAGATGACAACCGGTATGGGAGATTGATGAGTAGTGCTGGCATTGATGAATACCAAAAATGGTGTGTTCCCAACAAGGAAGAGAAGGTCATCTTGCATAGTGTCCATTGGAGTCACTGGTACACAAGTTAGTGTTGACTTGTGTTGAAGACATAAGATCTTGAGACCGGTAAGTGACATGTTGGTAGTGCATTGTTTCCAACTAACAAGAGAGCAAGTTGCTGGGCTGTTGATTATGATGAAGAGGGGAAATGTCATCTAATTCACATCAACATTGGAAGTGAAGTTTGTGCAAGCCACCGGTATGCTATGTGGATGAGAAACAAAAGGACTCCCACCAAATGAAGAGAAGACTGACAATAAGAGTGCCCAAACCGGATCACATGTGCCTATTTGAAGATATGCTCCTCAAACAAGGAAGCCACATTGGTGCATTACAGGATGCAAATGATAGAAATCCACTCCCATCGGTAAGTGGAGATTATCTCCTATTATGCATGAAATGCATCATAGTTCTTGGAGATAAGACAACAAAGTTAAAGGCAAGTGATTGAAGGCTCACACCAGATGAACCAGTGAAACACTAAGTTGCCTTAGGTGCATGAGATTAGGGATGTGCACTAGATTGGCTTGGAAGACATTATAAGTTGCCAGTATAGAGGAGGAAGGATATGTTTGTAACTTTGATAAACATGTTAATAGTAGAACCAATTCAGTGGTGAAGAAAGGTGTTACCACAGATGGAGACAGAAGGAGGCAGTTGAAGGTTGATGACATGGTTGTATCAAGGTGTTTACCAGTAAGTATGTCCATCGGTAAAGCTGACAAGGTGCATGAAGTGTTTTGGTAAGAGTGATAACTGGTTAAGGTGTTCCACTAGAAGAGAAGAAAGGTGCAAGGTTGATGACAGACCGATTAGGGTATAACCGACAGGGTTTGTGAACCAGTAGATGAACCCGGTTGGGTGGTTGGTTGGTGATCCTATCCAAACCAACATAACCAACCTAGCAAAGGTGGATGTCGACAAAGGGGCTACGTGGAGGTGAAGTGGCATGCATGCACAGGTTGGTGAATGTGTTGTTAGTGAGATAGATGGTGATAGGTTGACATTTATGTCAACTGTGTGATTTATGGGATGTGTAGCAGTGGTTTGCAGCTTGAGGTCAAATGGACAACGGAGATCCAGGATAGACTGATTGAGTAGATCGAAGTAGGTGAAGGAAACTGCCAAACCATTCTTGGTGATCAACCAAGAGATCTACCGATAGATGAAATGTAGATTGCTAAATATAGATGGAGTGTTCTAGAAGGCATGACAGTGGTAGTGCTAATTGATGAGTTGCAGATCATAAATCAAGGAGATCAGATCTGATGAGATCTAATTGGATTTGGTTTGCCTCGAGGTTGATGAAGAAACCCTAACCGCTTGAAGTTTGAATTGGTTTTTGGCAGGAAGTCTTGTTTATAAATATGCAAGTCAGAATCGATGAAGTGTGTTGCCAAATGAAAGTGTGGTGCTACTGGTGAAGAAGTGAAATCAATCAAGTGCTTAACAAGAAGAAGAAGAGGAGACTAAGTGTGAGATAAAATAGGGTTGAAGAGTTCAACCGACAATAATGTGGCAATCGATAGTCTGCCATTGATTCTGAGAGAGAAGTATATTGATGGTGACTGAACTGATAGAGAAGAGGCAAAGAGGATTGCAGAAAAGAGAAGAGAACAATGAGAAATAGAAGAGAACCAGTAAGCTGAGAATCAATAGTAATCAGATAGTGGATATCTAACTAAGTGAAGAAGACTGGTGGTGATAAGAAGCAGTGTAACAGAGAGGAAGGAGAACCAGAAGAGAGAAGAACCAACAAAGAAGAAGAAGAGGTTGAACCAGTAAGGTTGCAGTAGGAGATAAGGCTGCAACAATGAGAGGGTGAGCAGAGAACTGACAGTGACTTGGATAGAAGATTCGGTGAAGAGATTTACAAAAGAGTTACAAAGTTCATTTGTAACAAGGCTATTAATTTTGTAATTGATTATTTTCATTGAAGATCACTAAGTTGGAGCTCAGTTTAGGGGTTGGTGCTCCTTGGGTTGGTTCCCTAAACATTGTAATGAGATTTCCATTGTGAGGCTAGATTGGAGCAATAGACTCCAACAACATTTCTTAGCGAGGTTTTTTGCATCTTGGGTTTTCCTTGTATATACTAGTGTCATGTGATGAGCCCTTGTGTATGATAACTCAATGATGAATGGATAGTACTAATCTAGTACTGAGAGGGGGGGGTGAATCAGTATAGACAAAAATACAGTCCTAAACCAGTTTGACAGTAGACACTTCAAATGACTGGCAAACAGTGACACCGGTTTAAAACAGAGTGCAACCGGTAAAGCTAAGAATGACTGAGACAAGCATTAACCGGTTACTCACATAGCTTTTCACTCAACTCAAGACTACACTACCATTTCACCCTTATGCATAAATAGGTAATCTATCATCAAATCATAATAACAGCTAGTTCAACATGTTTATTGACAGGCATAAAACACCAAACCATCATATGCTTGATAGACAATAGGAAAGCATCACACATGACACACATATTTTTCACATGGAAACCCAACTGGGAAAAACCACGGTGGGGATGAGTACCCACAAGCTATTTTTGAACTCTTTAGAAGTCCGGTCTGTTAGGAGCCTTGTCCGATTAGAGACATTATAATAGGTTTTGCTAGGAACCAATCCTATTAGGGATCACCCAATTAAGGGATGGCTACAATACCTAGTTAAGGGTTAAACCCTATTAAAGGTTACCTTGTTAGAAGATTTCAAGAACTCAATAGCTAAAGGATTTCAAACTCAATAGCTTTGAATTACCCTGTTAAAGGATTTACAACAAGCCGGTTAAGGCTACCCTGTTAAGGGATTTTCCAACTGTTGAGGTGGTTAGAGATCAACAGGTATTACAATGATCTAGTAACAACACTCAATGCCAATGCAAATCTGCTTAAGCTCCTCTTCACCTTCTACACTTACACTTTGCAGGTATCACTTCTCTCCTTTTTGGTCTGGCAAGAATCACGTATCCCTTCTCTTGGATACACACACACAACTTTTGCCAACAACCTCAGAAAGAGACACAACATCGACCTTATAGGAAAATAGATAGGTCGGTAGCATAAACCCTAAACCCTAAAACCTATTAGGTTAAGGAATTCAAATGGTTCAATCCTGACTATTGAGAACACTCCATTATTTGTAACAGTCTTGATCCAATCTCAAGACATTCTCCATCATCCATTTTCACCGATTTCATGGCGGCTGATAACCCATCACACGTTATCACCATTTTACAGACTTCGCACATTCCTGAGGTAGATAGGAACAATATCCTTCATGCAATATCCTTCACGCGCACAAGGATGATGTGGCAACATGATCTGTTCTTCATTACAATGCTAACTCATCACACAATGTCACTGGTTGAGCCACACAGGTTTGAAGCACTTAAACCGGAAACCCTGAAGTTGAGACTACCAACCGGTAGTCATACAACACTTCCATGTGCCGGTTCCCATAACCATATGCCGGTTCACCTTGAACAAGCACACCACTTCACTTTGGCACAAATGCCGATTCACAATATTCTACCAGTTCTCTCATATGCCAGTTCTCACTTCTTTAGCATATTGACATCAATGACAACATACAATATCATTATGTCCACATACTGGTTCACATAATGCCAACAGTGTATTCTTGCATTGCAATGTATTAGCTTATCTTATCAGTAGGTCTACTAACTATTAGGATGATAATAGATATACATGCTTAGGAGATTAAGGGTGAAGAAATTGGAAACTACTGATTCACCCCCCTCTTAGTGGTATCTTGTGTCTAACAATTGGTATCAAATCCTGGGTTCCTAGTTGATAAGCTTTCTCCAGCTTGGGTAGATTCTGGCTTTAGGACACAATGGTCTATTTAGTGTTAATCCCAACTCCGATATTTGATGGGTCAAACTATTCCATTTGGAGTTGTAGAATGAAAGTATACTTATCTTCTCTAGGGTATGATGTTTGGTTGTTAGTTGTTAATGGTGTCCCCAGTAAAGTCAGTCCTCCCACTGATTCAAATACAGAAAAAACAAAACTAGTGTAATGATATAGCAATGAAGGCTATACTCTGTGGGTTATCAAATGATGTCTACTCATAGGTGGATAGATGTAGATCGACAAAAAGCCTATGGGACAGATTGAAGAAGCTCTATGGAAATGAGCCTACCACTGTAGAACCGGTTTGTGAAGAAAAGATGAGAAATTCAACTCATGCATTTGCAGATGATGAAGGAAGATCTGTTAGCAACCACAACAATGATGAAGAAGGAACTCACCTTTTCATGGCTCAAGAATCAAAAGATGAGAGGCACACATCTGAGAATGATCATGGATCACTCCTACCGAGGAGATGTATTTGGTAGTGATAGTGAATGTGAAGAAGAAGATGAAGAAGACGTTAATCTTGAAGGAGAACTTGTAAGTGCACTCAAAGAACTTAGTAGAGTGAGGAATGAATACAAGTTATTCAAGAATGTTGTAGTTGTGGAGCAGAACCGATTGATTAGATGCCTTGAAGAATTTGAGAAGTGTATCTCAGAGTTGAAGACTCTGTTGGCAATTGACACTCACTGGAATCATATGTTGTCATTGATGGCAACAAGATTATATTGAAGGCATATACCAGCATTTGGAGGCATACACTAGTAGATACCGACATTGAGTATTCAGGATCATCACCGACACTGACACCGACATCCAACATTTTAGTGAAGCTAACATCAGTCTGGATCCAAAAGGTTTTATTGTAAAATCATTTTGTAATTATTGTGTAAGGTTGATATTGAATATCTTTTGTATTGTAAGACGACATAAGGCATATTGTTTGTAAAGGTATATAAGTCAGTCTGTTAGGTCATTTTGAAAAAGAGATAATAGGATAATGTATATGACATGGTAGCAAAATTATGTGATGTGAAGGATATGTATGAAGGTCATTTTGTATGCAAATGTAATATCATGCTATGATCAGTAGATAGTTTGTAAATAATTCTTGGAGGAAGAGGAGATACCAGTAGAAGGTTCAGGGTTTATGAACTGGTACAGAACAAAGCTTTAACCAAAACTCTTTTTGGCATTATAGATGCATTTTGTGAGTTCACCTATACTATCTTATTTCAGCAGAAGCTTGTAGTCTATGAGATTCTTTTGTGTTGAGCAGTGTTCTCTAGGCAGTGTGCCTTCCTACATGTGCAGGCCCCAATGCTATGTAATATCTTTCATATGGCCAGTGAATTGATATTGTGGGTCACAAATCCCACGTGGTTTTTCCTCTTTGAGGTTTTCCATGTATAAATTTAGTGTGTTATGGTGTTCATTCATGTGGCTGGTTTATATGTCTATGTTATAAAAGGTTAAAATCTTTTGTTACCGATAGAACACTAAATCACCCCCCCTCTCAGTGTTCTTGGGTTCATTGTATTTCAATAATTGGTATCAGAGCTTGGTACCTAGCAGGAAGTTTAATGGCTTGAGGAAGATCCTAAAACCAAAATCATTGAACATGGCTATGGAGAAGCAACTTGAAATGTCACTTAAGGACTATGATGCTGAAAGGAATAAGAACTTGAAACTGCAAGATGAATTGAATTCTGCTAATGAATTCATTCTTATTCTGCAAGAAATGTTATCATCAGCTCGTGCTAAGAGAAAGGAAATTTTGTAAAACCAGGATGATAAAGAGAAAAATACACTTAAGGAACAATGTCAGAAGCTGATTGAAGCTAACATGCTCATGAAGAATGAAATACAAGACTTGACTATGAGGTTATCAAAAGATATTGAGGACATGTAGAAGAAGGAAGAAAATCTTGTTATATCTCTGATTTTTTTTTTTGATGAATGTGGCAGATTGACTCATGAAAATAATCTGTTGAGAATTGATTTGGTACACTCCCAGAATAATGAATAAGAGCTTGAAAGAAAAATAACTACTCTGAGAGATGATCTGACTATTGCAAGTGAGTATAAATAAAAATTTAGGATTAGTTCTGCATGTTGGATGATTTATTGAAAAGACAAAGGCATAGTGAAGATTCTAGAGGACTTGGATTTGTACAAGGTGAAAGCTCTGACATTTCAAATGAAGATCAGACAACCGGTATGCAAAACTCATCAGACCAGAGGAAACCAGTAAGGCAATCTAATGCTTACAAATTCAATGGTAGAAGTTTTGTTTGTAATAAATTTGGGCACATGGCTAGACAATGTAGAAATAGAGAAAATCAACACTACAATTTAGTTCTTGGTCAATGCACAAATTGCAAGAAATATGGTCATCAGTTAGAAGATTAAAGAATGAATGTCAAATGTCATGCATTTGGAAAGTTTGGTCATTTGGATAATCAATGTAGGTCAAGGAATGACACTAGATATGTCAAAGAAATTCAAAAGAACAATGTTACATATTATGCATGCAACAAAATAGGTCATATTGCTAAGTACTGCAGAAGAACGACTACACCGGTTAATAATGATAAAGCAAATAAGAAATGAAAGAAGAAGATAGATGAAATACAACAAGATCACACCAGGAGATGGGTTATAGAATCTGAAGAATCAAGTGGAGATGCAACTACACTGGTAGAACAGAGCATTCCTACACCGATAGGAAATTCAACTGGTAACAAAGGCATATGCCTTAGGGGTTGGCAAATTCATTGCAAATATTGCATATTCTTCGGAAGAAATTTGGAAGAGATCTAGAGAGTGGTATTAATCATTGATAGAAGTTTAGCCGACATGAAATTGTGAAACCAGCATCCGGTAGGACACATCACTATGCATTTATGACAATGATGAATTAGGGTTTACTCACTGATAAAAAGGGAAAATGGACTCATTTTCACTCGCCCAACACTCGAGAAAACCAAAGCAAAGCAAAGGCGAATCATAGGTGATCAAGAGCTACCAAAGGCATTCCAAAAAATTTCCAGCAGTCATCTGAGAAGTAATCAAAACTCTTGAACTGATGACTATTATCCAAGCATTTCTTTGAAATGGCATCTAGATCATCGTCTTCTCCTACTTTCATTGTTAATCCCATTATTGTTGAGATCAAGGATAGGCTTAGGCCTATTTTCAAGGAAGTTCCCCAAATTTCTATGAAGGAAGATTCTACTGGCGCATTTTCGAGGGTTCTTGATGGCATGGTCTATGTAGAAGATGTTAGGGCCTATATTCACTACACCTTGGAGGATCTAGGCACTGAGGAAATCAAGGGTATGTATCAATCTATGTTACTAGGCAGCTCCAGTTTTATCAAACTGGAATATCAAATCATTGAGGATCTAGGGTTAATCGAAATCCTGTACATTCTAGAATTCAAGGATGAAGTGATTAGATATGTTCTGAGCAGGGTCCATAATGAATTCATCTAGCTAGACTGGACCCACATGATTACCAAAGAAGCTATTCAAGCAATCACCATCTTACCTAAAGTTGGATAGGAACCAGGAAAAAAGATCTCCACCACTGTGGTTTAGAAGCTCATCGGCACAACTCATGATGGAAGATCTATGAGGGTCAGCATCATCAAAGACACTGATGTAAAATTTTCTAGAATGATAATCAGCTATAAGGTAACTCAATCAAGTTGATTGAACTCTGTTGCCAATTCTTGCATCCATGCTTCTTGTCAAGTGATAAAGAATAATGAAAAGTATGATTTGTGTGAATGGTTGAGGAGTGAGTTAATCTTGGCAAGATCAAAGGGGTTTAGAAATCTTATTGTTTGCTTGATGTTATACTTCATGAATGACCTACCAGGTTTGGGAAAGAAGCATTGGGATCATGAAATACCAGTAGGTATGCAGATCAAAGAAGCAATCACCGGTCTTGGTAGTAACAAGGATGAGAAGCTATGGGGCTACTTCAAAACTTTTTAGGAAAATATGAGATTGAGGGAGAGAATTTCCAAACACATTGTGGAGAAATACTCCACTGATATTTGCTTTATGGTAAAAATAGATGAGACACTGATGGAAGCAATGGAGCCTAGAACTATATGGGTCACTGAATTGGGTTATGAGGTAGATGACAACATATTGGAATTATATGCTGAAATGTTGATTGATGCTCCTTTGGATGATAAGACTGAACACTATGGCACTACAGAGGAGAAGGCTTTTGAAGTTAAAACTAGTTTCAATAGGAAAAGAAGAGAAAAGAAGATAGACAAAATGTCTGCATTTGTTTAGGATGCAATGCATAGGATAGATAGAACAAAAGGTCCTAGATCTAAACCGGTAGATCAACCAGCAACAACTAGTGCTCTTGAGGTGAAGAAGCCCAAGAATTTCATTTCTTCTATCACTTTTGATTCTGATCTAGAGGATAATCAACCTCTTGCATTTAGAAGGGTAGAGAGGAAGAACACTGACAAGCCTTTGGTAGAGGAGAAGGTGGAACCAAGGAGGAAGCTAGTTAGAAAGGTAACAACTGAACCCACACCTCCAACAAAGAAGAGGCAACCTGCTCCATCCGCTCTTGCAAACCCCAGAAAGAAGAAAAAGAGTGCGATAGATGAAGCAATTGAATCTCGCACTGTTACCATCATCCCTCAATCACTTATGCAGAATTGATTAATGAGATAACTAAAGATGGAATGTTGAAGAATGTGTCAAATTTATATGAATATTTAGAAGATAATGAGAAAAGTGAAATAGAAGAAGCAATTTTTTTATATTTAGACATATATAAGAAGGCTTTGGTAGAGATTTTGAAGGAAATTCCCTTATCATTGTACAATAAGTTAGATGCAATTAAGAGGGATAGAGATATCAAAGAAGTTGAACTTTTGAATATGTGTGGCTCTATATATAATGAGGAAATGAAAAAATGTATAGATGTTGCTAATAGAATAGTCTTTAGCAGCAAAACCCGACAAATAGGCCTAATGGTGGGTAGAGTCAATGTGATATTAAATGAGACCAGAGATGGTTGGACTAAATTCTTCCAAAAGAATCCTGATTTTCTCACCTCTCAAGAAGAATTTGCTAAGGCAACAACTCCCACCATTCCTGACAAATCTAAAGGGAAAGGAATTTTGGAAAGTTCAGTTCAAATTTTGAGTGAACCAATAGTTAAACCCAAAACTGATGAGAGTGTATAGACTAAACCGACAAAGATTACATTTGTACAGTTTGGGAAAGGTAATATAGATAATGTACAGGTTACAGATAATATTGTGGATAATACTCCACTAACAGTAACTGATACTACACCAAGTGGTGAAGCCACCGATGCATTAGAGGAGGAGAAAAGAGATTCACCAACAGAGGATAAGGAAGATAAGGAAAAGGAGACTGAACTAGCAGTAGTTTCCCCAGCAAAACCTTTGGCAATTGACACTTCTCAAGTTGAGAAGAAATCAATTACAGAGATGAGTCCTACAGAGCTAATGGTGATGGCTACTCAAAAGGTAATGGAGGAGCGATCTACAAATAAAGGAATAATAGATCAATCAATAATAGTTTTGCATAGATTGATTCCTGATTATATGATTGAAAATGAAGAAAGCCCTTCCGGAAAGCTTAAGGTGCTGACCGAGCATATATCTAAAAAATTTCAATCATTGCAGCAGATTTCTGACAAAAAGGGACTTGAAAGATTTACTTTGGCCAAGAAAGCAACTTTTGACCAGATTATTGAGACAAAGAAGAGGAAAGTTGAACAAAAACTTGTACTCATTGAAAATTCTTTGAAACAATGTACTAACATCTAGAGGGTTTGTTGTAATATACAAATTCTTATAGCTAATACAGATCAAAGGTTAAAGGAATTGCATGAAAAGATAGATAATATTGTTAATTCTTTTGATGGACTAACTTCACTTATAACTTCCATTGATGGGAAAATTTTAACTTTGGAGAACCAAGTTTTTTCTTTTGAAAAGGAAAGAGACAAGATCATTCAGAGAGCAAGGAGTCTTAGAGGTTTGGTGAGTCCAAGATTGGATTCACTTGGTGTACATAAGAGAGAAATTATGGATATGCTTGCAAATACAACACTGACAGAAGTCACTGAGAAAGAAACACTAGCACATTTACTGAGTGGAATTGTATCTATATCTGGAACACTCAAAACTAGTTGGGATACCTATGTATAGTTGCTAGAGAAAGCTTACGAGGAAATTTTGAGATTGGTCAAGCTCCAATAAAGTATCTGTAATTATTCTTTCAATTCTTGCATCGGTCTTTGGCAAAGAATGCCAAAGGGGGAGTATATGTATGTGAAAAATATGTATGTAATCCTAAGGGGAGGATAGGCATAGTATATTGCTTATAGGGTCAATCAGCTCAGGTGGAGCATGATTCATTTTTCAGTTGAACCGATAGGGAATCCAATTTTCACATGACTATTGCCATCAATGCCAAAGGGGGAGATTTTTGGCAATTGACACTCATTGGAATCATATGTTGTCATTGATGGCAACATGATTCTATTGAAGGCACATACTGGCATTTGGAGGCATACACATGTGGATACCGGCATTGAGTATTCAGGGTCATCACTGACACCAACACCAACATCCCGCATTTCAGTGAAGCTGACATTAGTCTAGATCCAAAAGTTTTTATTGTAAAATCATTTTGTAATTATTGTGTAAGGTCAACATTGACTATCTTTTGTATTGTAAGCCAACATAAGACATATTGTTTGTAAGGGTATATAAGTCAGTCTGTTAGGTCATTTTGAAAAAGAGATGACAGGACAATGTATATGACATGGTAGCAGAACTGTGTGATGCGAAGGATATGTATGAAGGTCATTTTGTATGCAAATGTAATATCATGCTATGATCAGTAGATAGTTTGTAAATAATTCTTGGAGGAAGAGGAGATACCGGTACAAGGTTCAGGGTTTATGAACCTGTACATAACAGAGCTTTAACTAGAACTCTTTTTGGCATTGTAGATGCATTTTGTGAGTCCACCTGTACCGTCTTATTTCAGTAGAAGCTTGTAGTAAGTGAGAGTATTTTGCGTTGAGCAATGTTCTCTAGGTAGTGTGCCTTCCTGCATATGCAGGCCCCTATGCTATGTAATATCTTTCATATGGCCAATGAATTGATATTATGGGTCACAAATCCCACCGTGGTTTTTCGTCTTTCAGGTTTTCTGTGTATAAATTCAGTGTGTTATGGTGTTCATTCATGTGGTTGGTTTATTTACTTCATGTTATATGTTTCTTCATTTATCGGTTTATATGTGTATGTTATAAAAGGTTAAAATCTTGTGTTACTAACATAACACTAACTCACCCCCCCTCTTAGTGTTCTTGGGTTCATTGTATTCCAACAGACTCAACAAGAAAGAACCAAGGCGTGTCAGCATAATGATCTAGCATCTGAGCTAGAGGTTAAAGATAAAGAATATCAACAACTAGTAGGAGAAATGGAGAGTCTCTGAAATGACCTTGAGAAATGTCAGGATGAGATCAAGGTGAGAATCCGGTTTGATGGTAGCAATGATGCCTTGGATAAGATGCTAAAGAAACAAAAGCAAGGACACCAGAGGATTAGGAATTGGTGCCAGTGAATGCTCCACCAGCAAGAATGTACCCCATAATGACATTATTTTTTCTCCTCTAATGGAGATAACAAGGGACAAACCTTCACAGTTAGAGATGCTCCCCAGAAGAAGGTAGATATAACCACAACCAGTGAAGACATGGAGTCAAGGATGAAGACCAGTGTTGCAAGAAGGAGCAACAATACAGATCCTAAAGGAAAAGGGAAGATGGGAGAAGGCAGCTTCACCAAAAGAAAGAACAGAAGAAGCCAAGGAAATACTTCCACCCACAAGACAAAGCAAGTATGACAAAGGAAGGGATCAGATGGAGGAACTAAAGAAAGTGAATATCCCAGGGTCCATCCCTAGAGAAGTAGACATGGATTTACCAAACCGGTAAGATCTCCACATGCATGGAAGAACAAATTTGTAAGTCATATGCCATTCTTTACTGGTTACTGCTTCTCTTGCAAATATTATGGTCATAGGGCAGATGAATGCATAAAAAGTTTTAGAAATAAGAATGTTATCTGTCCAAGAAGTAATACATATGGCCATAATATGTCAAGATGTAGAAACATGCATAGATCTACTCTTATGCATAATAAGATGAGTCCATTTACTGCCGCAAGAAATGTTAACTATGTATGTTATATCTGCATTGAAGTTGGGTATAGAAGTCATGAATGCAGGAACATAAAAGTTCAATCACATAAAAATTGGTATAGAAGCTATGCTCAACATGGAAATGAATATAGAGCATATGGAAGTTAGAGACCTACATGGAACAAAAGGAGAAATGTCCTATAGGATGAAGAGGTCCATTGGTTTCGGTTGCTGGTCACAACAACATGACTAGAAGAAGATGGTCTAACCTATTTGACAGAAGGTCCCCAAATCATTTGATTGGCATGAACAGTGTTTTCTTCTATAAAAATGCTTCCGGTCATGTGGCAAAATCTAGTAGAGCAAGGACCAATCAACAAAAGAAGGTAAGACCTCCTCCCAAGATTGAAAATGGGAAGAAAAGTGAAGTCATGCAAGTATGGAGGAAGAAAGATGAGAGTAGGACCTTGGACCGACACTGTGCATTCAATGCACCAGTAATATATCCTAAGGCTTAAATGAGATGTAGGACCTTAGGGGGAGTAGTACACTAACCTTATCATTCACCCCCTTAGTGGAAGAGGACAAATAGAGGAACAAGTTGCTGCTGGTATGAAGGAAGGAAATGAGAAGATAAGTATGTGTAGTGGCTACCTTGGCTACACACCTATAGATGAGAGATGGATCATTTCTACATGTGTCAATGGATGGAAAATTTGCAATCAGGATCAAAAGAAAATTGACACATGATGTCAAGAGTTAGAGAAAGGTGCTCCAGTAGAAATGATGGACCGATGTAGGAAACCGGTATGCATAGTAGGTTACCGGTAAGTATACTAACCAGTAGTGTAGGTTATGTAAGACAATGAGGTCTAGGATCATTGCACTAACTCCGGTAGTATGGAATGAGGAGTTTATGTCTCAGGTGGTGCTGATGAAGACTTGAATGATATATGCTAGCCCAGTAATTGATGTTGTATGCATGCATATTTTTGGGCTAATTGGTTTGATATATGTCATGATAGTGATATTGTATGGCATTGTGTACATCTAGGATAATGTCATATGCTATGGTAGATATAATGGAATTGAAAGATCATCATTTGATCACATATGCACAACTCAATCGATATATGATGCAAATTGGAGCTTCGGTTTTGAACCAGATAGGCAATGAGGACCTGCGATGTATGACTTAGGGGGAGTTCAAGTGCTTATGATTCAGAACTAACATGCTTAAACTTATGGGTGTACTGACAATATCAACTGGAGAAGAAGGAAATTGTTATAGGAATACCCAAGAGAATTTCATGATTATCAGTATCCACTTTCCAAATTGGTAGCACTCATAGTACAATCACATTTGATTCTTAAGAACAATCAATATCAGATGGGAGTGTTGCAATTTGACCCATGACTAGTGTATGATTCCTCCATTTCAAATTATCCTATGAATTGAAAGGATGCAATGTATGATGGTCAAAGGAGGAGAAGCATCTAGTAGAGAAAAATGGAGCGAGAAAACTATGTTAGTGCTCGACAGACACAAGGAGGAGGAAACATCCTAACAGTGCCCTTTTCCATTGTTGTCAAAGGGGGAGAGAGATTCTATAGTACACTGGATACTATATGTGTTGACATCAATGCCAAAGGGGGAGATTGTTGGCATTGAGTTGTCATTGATGTCAACGAGTATAGGATGACAACCGGTATGGGAGATCGATGAGCAGTGTTGGTATTGATGAATACCAAAAATAGTGTATTATCAACAAGGAAGAGAAGGTCATCTTGCATAGTGGCCATTGCAGTCACCAGTACACAAGTTAATGTTGACTTGTGTTGAAGAGATGGCAACTAGTATGGGAGATTGATGAGTAGTGCTCACATTGAATATCAGAAAAGGTGTGTTCCCGGCAAGGAAGAGAAGGTCATCTTGCATAGTGGCCATGAGTCACCAGTACACAAGTTAATGTTGACTTGTGTTGAATACATAAGGTCTTCAAACTAGTAAGTGACATGTTGGCAGTGCATTGTTGCCAACTAACAAGAGAACAAGATGATGGGTTGTTGATTGTGATGAAGAGGGGGAATGTTATCTAATTCACATCAACATCGGAAGTGAAGTTTTTGCAGGCCACCGATATGCTGCGTGGATGAGAAATGACAAGACTCCCACTAGATGAAGAGAAGACTGGCAATAAGAGTGCCCAAACTAGATCACATGTGCATGTTTGAAGATATATTGCTCAAGCAAGGAAGCCACATTGGTGCATTGCAAGATGCAGATGACATGAATCCATTCCCACTGGTAAGTGGAGCTTATCTCCTATTATGCATGAAATGCATCACAGTTCTTTGAGATAAGACAACAAAATTAAAGGAAAGTGATTGAAGGCTCACACTAGATGAATTGGTGAAACACCAAGTTTCCTTAGGTGCATGAGATTAGGGATGTGCACCGGATAAGCCTGGAAGACATGATGAGTTGTTGGTATAGAGGAGGAAGGATATGTTTGTCACTTTGACAAACATGTGAATAGCAGAACTGGTTCAGTGGTGAAGAAAGGTGTTACCATAGATGGAGACATAAGGAGGCAGTTGAAGGTTGATGACATGGTGTCATGAAGGTGTTTAACAGAAGCATGTCCATTGGTAAAGCTAACAAGGTGCATGAAGTTTTTTGGCAAGAGGGATAACCGGTGAAGGTGTTCCACTAGAAGAGAAGAAAGGTGCAAGGCTGATGGCAAACCAATTAGGGTATAACCGACAAGGTTTATGAACCCGTAGATGAACCCAATTGTGTGGTTGGTCGGTGATCCTATCCAACCCGACATAACCAACCTAGAAAAGGTGGATGCCAATAAAGGGGCCACATGGAGGTGACGTGGCATGCATGCATAGGTTGGTGAATGTGTTGTCAGTGAGGTAGATGGTGGCAGGTCAACATTTATGTAGACTATGTGATTTATGGTATGTGTAGTAGAGGTTTGCGGCTCAAGGTCAAACTGACAACAAAGATCCAGGATAGACTGATTGAGTATATCAAAGTAGGTGAAGGAAAATGCCAAACCATTCTTGGTGATTGACCAATAGATCTACCAAGAGATTAAATGTAGATTCCTAAATATAGATGGATTATTATGGTGCTGCTAAATGAAAGTGTGCTACTGAAAGTATGGTGTTGCTGGTGAAGAAGTGAAATCAGTCAAGTGCTCAATGAGAAGAATAAGAGGAGACTGAGTGTGAGAGAAAACAGGGTTGAAGAGTTCAACCGGAAATAGTGTGGCAACTAGTAGTCTGCCATGAGTCTGAGCAAGGATTATACCGATGGTGACTGAACCGACAAAGAAGATGCAAAGAGGATTGAAAAAAAGAGAAGAGCATAGTGAGAAATAGAAGAGAAACAGTAAGCTAAGAACCAATAGTAATCAAAATGTGGACATATGACTAGGTGAAGAAGACAGTTGGTGATAAGAAGTAGTGTAACAGGGAGGAAGGAGAACTGAAAGAGAGAAGAACTGACAAAGAAGAAGGAGAGGTTGCATCAGTGAGAGGGTGAGAAAAGAACCAATAATGAATTGGATAGAAGATCCGGTGAATAGATTTGCAGAAGAGTTACAAAGTTAATTTGTAATAAGGCTATTACTTTTGTAATTGATTATGTTCATTGAAAATCACTGAGTTGGAGCTCGGTGCAAGGGTTGATGCTCCTTGGGTTGGTGCCCTAAACATTGTAATGAGATTTCCATTATGAGGCTGGATTGGAGCAGTAGACTCCAAAAACATTTCTCACTGAGGTTTTTCCCATCTTGGGTTTTCCTCGTATATACTGGTGTCATGTGATGTGCCCTTGTGTATGCTTGCATTGTATTTTCTTGGCTTATCTTATCAGCAGACCTACTAAGTATTAGGATGTTAACCGATACACATACTTAGGAGTTTAAGGGGGAAGAAATTGGAAACCACTGATTTAGCCCCCTCTCAGTGGTATCTTGTGTCTAACAATCACCTTTTCTGATTGATCAATCAATCCATTTATCTCTCCAAACTATTCAGTTCAACATTTCAATCTATTTAGTTGACCACTCAATCAAATGAGTCAACAAGTCAATCAATCTAAGTTAACAAATTGATCAACTTTGGTAACTGATCAATCTAAATCAGTTCACTCTCAATCAAGACTTGAGTTCAGAATCTCTCCCCATATCTCATGAAAATGTATATAAACAACATCATTTTATCAATTTAAGCTAGATCACCATGTTCAATGACAATCTATGTAGGAATTTCAGTGCAATACTTGAGAGCCAGCCACATAATTTCAGAGAAGAACAATGGAAGCTCAAATAAAAAATAGGGAGTTTTATCTAGTTTAAAGCTTTCATTTCTTTCATATTTGATATTCTATTGCCTTATGTTTGATTAGTTAAAGATTTGTGATCGTCTTTACCCCTAATCAGATTTAATTTTATGATATTCAAGCATGAAAACAATGGTGAATCCGATGTGAATTTGACTTTCTGATATATTTTCTCATGATTTGCAGGTTCTGTACGGAAAAGGAAAATATGATGCGTAATTGTGTTGACAAAAATTCTTAATTGTTCATTTTTGATGCGCAATGGTTATTATATTAGTTTGCAATTGTAGTTATTTTAATTCGCAATGTTAATTCTCATTCACAATTATAGGGATAGGTTAAAATTTCATTTTTGTTTATCATTTCTGTGTTTTTGACATTTGCGCTGCTAACCCGAAAAAATCTTTCAATTCTGGAAAATCTGATTTCTATGCATAAAATGTTCCTAACCCCATGGCAGGAAGGGTAACTTTCAAGATTTCAGGTTCCAGAAAAAGGAAGGAACACATGAGACAAATAAGAGAACACCAGTAGTGGATAGAAGTAGAAAAAAGACTTCAAAATCTCGGAGAAACAACTGCCTTATCCAGGTATTATCACATTGTGCATAAGTATCTCAAAAAATTTAACATATTCAACGACATTGAGATCATGTGAAACTTGATAATCGATTTGATCTATGTCAGAATTGACTGACTTATTTCTTCCATCTTTATCCTTTATTTTCAAATAATTTCCAAAACTTGGCAGATTTAAGTAATGCGCAATTGTTCAGTCAGAAATTTGCAATTGTGTTGACAAAAATTCACAATTGTTACCATATTAGTTTGCAATTGTACTTAAATTAGTTCACAATTGTGTAGTAGTTGATGCACGATTATTAGGAGTCAATAGAGCATTACTGTTCTGGTTTTTTCAAATTCTCTGTCATTGATATGTTATGTATTCACAAGATAGAGGAATCAAAATTGTAATCAAAGAAAAGATTAGGATGGAAAGCCCACCATGTGCTAACCATTCTCATGTTTTCTTATAGGAAGCTAGACTTAGATTAGCCAAATATTTCCTTTTGGTGCTTTTTAAAAAATACAAACAAACAATCTGCTTTCTTATTTTTCCTCATCATTGCAATATTGGATAAAAAAAAAATGTCTTCTTGGAGCAACATCTCCATCTAGCTTAGACAATTTTGCAATGAAGGTTTAAAAATAATCCTTGTCTTTTATGTTTGTGAGGTGATAGGTATATGCTCTCCCCTTCAAAGGGTGATCAAAAAGCCAGAACCATCTCTTTTATGCTTTCTTTCAATTTCATGCATTAAAACCTTTAGAAGGTCTATCCTCCCGAGTTGCCCTTAGGGTGCCATTAAGGCTAGTGAGAGGGGAATGACCTAAGTGGGTGACAATTTTATAGACAAGTTTACCAACCCACTATAATCAAATGTGGAGGTTGATGAAAATCCTCTCCAACAGTAGTGTGCATTGATAGCCTTCCCCTAGTATCATTGGGATGCAAAAAGCCTTTGTTCTAAAGGTTGGGAAGCCTCCTGAGGGAGTTTATCTTTGTCACACCGAACATACCCTTTACTAAAAGCCTTAGAAATATAATTTTTCAGTCGAGTCAATAACCAGACACTTATATTATTACAGTGCAAGGGTGGAGAATAATCCACCCCTAAGACATTCACCATATATCTCCCAGGATAATGAGCCAATTAAGGAGCGATCTTCTTTGGTTTAATTTACAGACAAAGGAAAAAAAATGGGCACACCTTAGGGTGTGATAGGGCTGTTTAAGCTGATAGAGTATCAAGATGTGGGCTATGGTAATATTTGTGACCTTTTGACCTTAAGAGAGTCTCCTTGTTGTCCAATCGATTGACCAATTACAACGAAAAAAAAATGGGGTCTTGAAAAAAGACTCCAACATTCATGGGAATTAAAAAAATCTCCTTAAACAAGTATTCTTTCTATGTTATTATTCTTTTTGATGTGTCTTTTGTGTCTTTGCTACATGATCAAACATTTCAAAGTGGAACATCAACCAAGCTTTTTATACCAACATCAACCAAAAGTTTCTCAACTCAACAATCAAGAGCCAAAAATTCAAGAGAACAACCAAGTGTTTACATCCAACAAGTTCAACAAATTTTGGCCAAGATTCAAGAGTATGGTAGAAAATGGTGCTTCATGTGATCATAAGTCGTCACACATATAGGGAATGCATAGTTTAATTTTTTCATCCACATCTTGCATGTCTTCATAATTAGGAGAGTAGAGTCCATCATTTGCATTCAAGTTAGGATAGAGTCCACCTTTCACACTCCTCATAAAATAGAGTGCTTACATTGCACATCTCATCTTGGAACCCAAATTAGTTTGCATGGTCTTCATTAAAAAAATTTCATAGTCTTTTTCATCAGAGAAGTCTTAAGAACATATCCTTTGCATGGGTCTAAAAGGAGATGATGATTTTCCATTTGAACAACCCAATCTTGGACTAGAAAATGATGAATTATAAATAATTGATGGTTTGGAAAATCTTGCTTGGGTAGTAAGAATTGATCTTCTAGAATATGAAGAAGTAGAAGCTATCATAGACAACAAAATCTGGAAATCTATTCGCCTTGATACAAAGCTAGCAAAAGAAATCAAGGAACAAAGAGAACAAGAAGAATTTTGACAATTTGTCAAAAAACTTATGGTAGATAGTCCTATTCCTCTCCAATAATCTTAGAAGGGTTTCTTCATTCATAGATTGCATAGATAGCTAAGTCATAAGTCTTGCATCCATATCAATCTACTATTTGAATTTAGGAGATCATAGCGAGTCATAGAGTGTTAAGATCACATGACAGTAAAAAGATCACAAAAGGCAAAAAATCAAATGGATCCGAGCAATGACCCATACTATAACCCAAATTGGAATATGAACACAATCGGAAGCTCAAGATCTCAATCAAGAAATAGAGCTTTGATACCAACTTATCCTGATATATTACCAACAATAGAAGAGATGCAAACAGGGTTAACAC
Organism: Cryptomeria japonica; assembly: GCF_030272615.1. Taxonomy (NCBI): domain Eukaryota; kingdom Viridiplantae; phylum Streptophyta; class Pinopsida; order Cupressales; family Cupressaceae; genus Cryptomeria; species Cryptomeria japonica. The sequence continues at coordinate 249,417,452 of NC_081407.1, read as the reverse complement.
AAGAGGAAATAGAAGCAGCTCAACAAGACCCTCAAGTCTTAATGATAATCAACACCCTTATCAACAACAATAGAGACAAGGATCTATCTCTTTTGATTCAAAATGGAGTAAATATACCTCCTAATTTCAACATCTCCACAATAACACCACCAGGAGTGATAGTGAATCTAAATGCAACATAGATATCCAATGCATCTGTTAGAATCAGAGATCACTAAGAAGGGGGGGGGGGTTGAATCAGTGATCTACCGGAAATAAAATCCTTAAACTTATTCTTTATCCATCGGTTGGCAATGCATAACAAAAAAGAATATAAACATGCAACAAAGAATACATAAATCCACAAAACCAAAATTTTTACGTGGAAACCCAGAAAAGAAAAAACCACGGTGGGGCTGGAACCCACAATATTCATATACTATGACCAGGAGCACATAAATATTACATAGATGGGGAATGCACTTGCATTCAGGCTCACTGCCTAGAGCTCACTGCTCAAACATAGTTGCTTAGAAGGCTAAAACCTTTAGGGAAGTCTCACTAATGTACAATTTGATTACAATAAGAAAATACAATGAAATGAACTCTCAATTGACATCTGACTATGCAAGAATAAGTTTCGGTTAAGCACTGAATCTCTGACTGTCTTTGCTTTGTTGAATACTCTATTTTTGTCTCAGTTAGCTACTGGTTGGTCTGAAAGAAAAGTACGCATGTGAAACTGTGCTCAATCTCAACAAAATGGATAACCACACTGCTAACACATGAAAAATCAATCACCAAATCGATCTTATATATCTGGTCTTAACACAAAAGCAATCTCCTTCAAGTTGGCTTCAAGAAGTGTAATGTGTAGCTCCAAGTCGGCTTCAATCTCAAACCAAACATAGCACCAGACCAAAAGATTATAATCACATGCTTCCTAAGGGTCTTCCCAATCACCAAGATCACAAAAACAATCACCAAAAACAACGCAATCATTGGAAATCATTCTGGACCAAACCATTACCGAAATACCCTGTTATACTAGTTAACTCTAGCTTTTGGATAAGATGAATCATGATCGCCGGATTGAATCACCAATAAGATTTTCCATCACCCTAGACCATAAATCAAGCATAAAAAGTCACCAGATGAGTGTCAATTTCCAAAAACATCTACAACAACAACTCCTGTGTGCAAAGTGTTGCTCCAAGAACACAAATGGCTCCAACTTAGTTAAACACAATAAAAAAGGCTATAAATTCTACACCAATGTTAGGGGTTAATCCAACAAGGTTCCAATCAATGCCCATGTTGAACTCACAAGCTAGTGGTACTCCATAAGTAACTACATCGGTACCACCTGGATTTGCAAATAGTAGCCAAGGGATACAACATGGACATACCAATCCCTTTGGGTATAATCAGGCTAACACAATGCCTCAATTTACTTACTTCACAACACCTAGTAGTGGTTTCAGTATAGTGCAAAGTGAAGCATCTTCAACAACACCAGTATACACCACCACTTCACCATATGTTGTGAATGTGTATGCATCAGGCATACCTTGACACAAATAGAAGTTTTGACTCAGCAAGTCCAAAACTTATAAAAGTAAATGGTGAGCATGCAAGCAAGCAAGGACAAGAAAAGCTACACAATGGAAGATCTCATGCCTTATCGCTATGATAGGTCTCTATACATGCCACCCTTTCCTTCGCACTTTGAGACACCTAAGTTTGATAAATACAAAGGAAAGGGTTATCCAAGGGATCATATAAGATAATTTTTCACATCTTGCATAGAAGTGGCACACAAAGATAGTTATATACTAAGACTATTTCCCAAAAGGTTCAGAGGCCCCGCACTAGAATGGTTCTCACATCTACCTCCTAGAATTACCTTTTGGGGAGAGTTAACAGAGTTGTTTATCTCAAACTTCTCTCATAACATAGACAATCCAGTGAGCCTGATATATTTGTGCACCACAAAGCAGAAAGAAACAAAGACATTTGCTATGATCTTGCAAAGATGGAGGTCATTGTATAGAAGGTATCCAAGCAATATACTAGAGGTAGAACAAGTGGACATATTCAGTGAAAAAATCCTTCCACCGATCAAATATCCTTTGCAAATGCAATGTTTTGATACATTCAAGGATATCATAGAAAAATGTCTCAAATGTGAGAAGGGAATGTTGGAGTAAGGTATCATTAAAAATGGTAAAGATTCAAGAGCACCCAACAATGCAAATGCAGATAAACCTAAATTTTGGTCAAGGAACAAGAATGTTACAAATGATGGTGTGGTTGATGCAAGATTGGTCAATAGAGCTCAACCTATAATGTCATTACAAGGACCAAACCATTTTCCTACAATAAATGTGAATTAGTCACAAGAAAATAATGCAACTTCGACCAACACCAATATAGTGTAGTCTAATTTAGTTATACCTCCAAGAAATATGACATGAAAAAGAAATTTCACACCTTTGGGGGAACCCATTGATTCTGCTCTAAAGAAGATGATACAAAGAAGAATGATCAACTTGCTAGAAGCAAGACCATACAAACTAGGCCCAATCAAACCAGCTTGGTAGAATGACAATGATTTTAGTGATTATCATCACTCCAAAGGACACAAAATATCTAGCTGTTACAAGCTCAAGAATCTCATACACGACCTAACAGATCAAGGTGACATAACAGTAGATATAGATAAAGGATCATCAAACTAGGCACATATCATATGCAAAGATCCTTTTGTGAAGCATAGTCGAGGATGAGAATCTACATCAAAAGGAGAAGCATCTACATAAAAATGATAGAACAATATGACCAACTACGCCAAGGTTGCATACGATTATACAATCAATGCAATCAGTGTGTTGGCATTTGCATGAAGATTGTAGTAATGACATGTTGTTGTCACTAATGTCAATTAACCAGTAATGATATTGTTGATATTGTTGTAATAATGCTTTGTAACCAGTAGGAAGAATTTGTGGAGTGAACTGGTATTGCTATGTATTGGAGAGTTGAACCGGTAAACCATACCTGTTGATTTGATAAACCCTAATCGATTAAGTTTGGTGATTGGTTATATTGGTTTATGACACATATGATTATTGTATGAAGAGAGTTTCAAAGTAATTTTGGCACATTGATGAAATGGTTTTTGTCTAGGGAATGAGCAAGTATATTGCTTATAATGCAAAGAACGTGATGAGTTGTTGAGTTTGATGAAGCAGTGATCAAGGAGCGATCGAGGTTTTCTTGATTAATGTGCAGAGATTGCTATGTAATCCAACTATCATACTTGAACTGACTTGTTTGTAATCTCTATGAGAGAATTAGGTTTTTGTTGTGTTACCGACCTAATTGATTTTTTTATAAGGTTGATGAGTTGTTTAGTTTCAGAGTTGGAAAATTTTTAGTTGAGTGTGTGGCTGCCGAACTGAATGATGTATCTATAGTTTGAGTAAAGGCGAATAGGAGCATGAAAAGGATCTAAACAAGCAAGTGTAGTACTATTCAAATAGATCAACAAACTCCTGTTGTTTTCTAACAATTATAGTGGATTGAAATCCCCTAATCAGGTAAGCTCTAACAATCTTGGTGCTATTCAAATCCTCTAACCATGTGATCCATTAGCTTGGATTTCAAATCCTCTACCGAGGTTGCTCCTTATAGGGTATTGCTTCTAACAAGGCATTATAGTCAATCCCTTAACTGAGTGGTCCCTAACAGGATTTGTTCTTAACATGACTTTTGTAAAGCTTTAATAGGCTAGGCTCCTAACAGGGTGAACTTCAGAAGAGTTTAGATAGTTATCTTGTGAGTCTCATCTCACCATAATTTTTCCCATTTGGGTTTCCACGTCCAAAATATTGTGTCAAGTGGTGAATGTTTTTGTGGTTATGTTCTTATGGTTGATTAGCTTAACTACTTAATCCACTTTGATAAATCATGATAACCAAAAACATTGTGAAATGATGTTTTACTTATGTCAGTAAAAGCATTTGGATATTTATTAGTTTGAAATTGTTTATTGTTAATTTGTTGTAACAATCAACTGGTTTATCTTGAGGGTTTCTATCTTGATAGTGATATTGCATTGATAGTTCTAAGTTTAATTTGAGAGATTGATTTTGAGATTGGTGAATTTAGTATCAATTTTTCTATCTACGGATTTACCCCCCTCTTAGTAGTTGACCGAATTCTTATTCTTTCATCATACCATCAATTGGTATAAGAGCTTATCAGGTCCTCTAAGGTCTAAGCCTAATAGCTTGAGGTAAAGATTTTGCAGATCATGATGAAGAAGGAAGGTCCAAAGTTTAGTAGAGAGAACTATAGGATATGGAGTGATATAATAGAAATTTATATCAAGAGTATAGGAAATCAATATTGGGAACATGTTGTTACTCAATATGTTACACCTAGTTGGACTTTGACTGATGATCAAAAGAAAGAGCAACAAGAAAACAATCAAGCATTGGAGGCTATTATCAATTCTTTGTCTGATGCAGAGTATGTAGATGTTCATGGTCTAGAGAGTGCATATGATGTATGAAAAAAACTTAAAGAGATTTATAGTGGTGATGAACATGTTAAGATTGCTAAAGAAGAGAGTCTAAGAGAAAATTTTGATGACATGCAGATGGCTGAAGGTGAGAATATCCAGCAATATGGCCAAAGGATAAAAGAGATAGTTTGTGAAATTAAGAGTGCAAGAGGTAAAGTTGAAGATGCCACAGTGATTAGTAAGGTATTGAGAACCCTGCTATTGGTCTATGCTATCTGAGTTGCAGCCATTCAGGAGCTAAAGTCTATTGAAAAAACTAAGGTAACCCTTGACTCCATCATTGGCAAGCTTACTGCTTTTGAATTAAATGGTTATGATGGTAGTGTATAGAAATATGAGTTTGCATTTAGAGCTTCTATTTCTAACCCATATATGAGGAAAAGTAGAGATGTCAATCACAGTTATGAATCTAGATCTAGTAGAGAAGCTGATGATGAAGATAGTTTAGTTGAGGTTGAAGCATTGTTGGCCAAGCGGTTTCCCAGAGGTACTGGAAAATATAGAGGTAAATTACCTTTAAAATGTTTTGCATGCAACAAGATCAGACACATAGTTGCTAACTGTCCTAATGGTGATAATGAGCACAAATGAGAGAAATTCAAGAAGTATAATGGTAAAGGCAAAAGAGATTGTCTTATTACTGTTGATGATGGTATCACTGATGAGGAATTTGATGGAGATGCTAATGAAGATATTGCGTTTGTAGCCATTAAAGAGGAGATATATGATCAGAAGGCATTAGTATCTCAAATGGATAACTCTAATGATTGGGTCATTGATAGTGGTTGTTCACATTACATGACCGGTGACCGGAGAAAATTTATTTCTTTGAGGGAATTTGATGGCAAAGTTGTAAGATTTGGTAATGACTCACCCTACATGGTTAAAGATAAGGGAACTATTTATCTTAATGGAAATAGCAGTGCATATGATGTCTACTGGGTTGAAGGTTTAAAGCATAATCTTTTGAGTGTGGCACAACTCAATGACAAAGGATACCCATTGGAGTTTAAGAATGGTATGTGCAAAATCTATGGGAGCCAAGATGAATTGATTGCAACCCAGAAGAAAACTAAAGGTAACTTGTTTCACCTTAATCCTAAAGTCAACAACTATTTAAATGCAAAGATAGATGATAGTTGGCTTTGGCATAGGAGATTTTGTCATATAAACTTTGATAACATTGTTAAAGTGAGTAAGTCCAAAATAGTGAGAGGTTTGCCTTAATTGGACAAACTAATTAATTCTCTATGTAAGGAATGTCAGTTGGGAAAGATGACATCCTCAACTTTCAAGAGAAAATCTTTTTCAGCAGAACATCTATTAGATTTGGTTCATATAGATCTTTGTGGACCAATATGGACAAAAAGTATTCAAGGTGACAGATATTTAATGATCTTCACTGATGATTTCTTAAGGATGATGTGGTTCACATTCTTGAAGGATAAGCCTGAAACTTTTAGTAAGTTCAAGGCATTCAAGGCCTTAGCTGAGAAGGAGAGCAGTAAGAAGATAAAGTGTCTGAAGACTAATCAAGGTGGTGAATTTACTTTTGAGGAATTCACTAGATATTGTGAATAAAATGGTATCAAACAACAACTTTCTGCACCGAGGACACCACAATAGAATGGTATCATAGAGAGAAACAACCAATCAGTTGTTGAAGCTGCTAGGATGATGTTGATACAAGGAGGTGTAGTGAAAATGTTTTAGAGGGAAGCTGTCAACACAACTATCTACACTACGAACCAGATTCTAGTAAAGAGGTAAGGACAAGACTCCTTATGAATACTGGTATGGAAGATCACCTAATGTTAGTAATTTCAAGATATTTGGTAGAAAATGTTTTATTAAGAGAGGTGATTATGTTAGCAAATTGGAGGCTAAAAGCGATGAAGGTATATTTCTTGGTTATTCCACCAAGAGTAAGGCCTACAAGTGTTTTAACAATCAGACACAGAGAATTATTGAGAGTGTTGATGTTCGAGTGGATGAATACCCTGAATTCTCAGAGGAAACTGGTTTGGAGAAAAAGGATGAAGATCCTTGCATTTTATTTTTGGAACCAGAAACTATGAAACCTGAAACTAGTAAAGAAAATACCGATGTACTAGTTCAATCGAAAAAAATAAATTCAGAAGAAGATGATGATAATGATGAAGATGAACCTAAAGATAATGATCATGCTATTTTGAGATATGTGGGACTCAATCACAATCTTAAGATGATTATTGGAGATAAGGATGTTGGAGTACTAACCAAAAGAAGAATCAGAGCGAATTCCTGCATGATCTCCACTATTGAAGCAAGAACTGCTAAGGAAGCATTTGGTGATGATCATTGGGTTAAAGCTATGGAGGAGGAACTATATCAAATTGAGAAGAAAAATACATGGACCCTAGTACTTGTTTGTAATTGAAACTCATTGGATTCATAAGGTTTGATGGAAGTCACAAACCGACACTAGGAGGCATATATCGATAGATATCAGCATTGGAAGCATTTAGGCCTATACCGCTACGGGTTTCAGAATCAATACTTCAAGGAAGCCGACATCAAGGAAGATTTATTTAGTAAACCATTTTGTAATTATTGTCGTGATCGACATTGAATATCTTTTGTAAATGTATTGTAAGCCGACATAAGGCATATCATGTGTAATAGGTATATAAGTCAATCTGCTAGGTCAATTTAATATATGACATGATAATGATGGAATAGAGATAGACATATAGAAGAACTATGAGATGTGAAATATATGTATGGAGATCATTTTTGTATGCGAACATTATTTCATGCAATGATCTACATATAGCTTGGAAAGCATTCTTGGAGGAGAAGTAATACCGGTAATAGTTCAAGTTTGTGAACCGATATAGAGCATAACCATAACTAGAACTCTATCTGGCATAGAAGATGTATTCTTGAGTTCATTTTCAGTAATTCACTTTGGCAAAAAGCTTGTAGTCAGTGAGGCTCTTTAGTGATGAGCAGTATGCTCTAGGCAGTGTGCCTTCCTGCAAGTGCAGGCCCCTGTTTTATGTAATATCTTTTCATATGGCCAGTGAACTGATATTGTGGGTCACAAATCCCACTATGGTTTTTCCTCATTGAGGTTTTCCACATATAAATTTTGCGTTATGGTGTTCATTTATGTGGATGGTTTATTTTCTTCTTGTTATATGCTTATTTGTTTGCTGGTACATGCATGCATGGTTTAGAAAGTTAACAATTGTTGATTTTGACAGAACACTGATTCACCCCCCCCCCCATCTTAGTGTTTTCAGATCCCAACAATTGGTATTAGAGCTTGGTACCTCGGAAGAAGTTTAACAACTTGAGGAAGATCCTGAAACTGGAATCTTTGAACATGACTATGGAGAAGCAACTTGAGATGACTCTTGAGGATTATGATTCTGAAAGGATGAAGAACTTGAAATTGCAAGAAGAATTGAATTTTGCAAATGAATTCATTCTTATCCTATAAGAAAGGTTATCTTCTATTGAAGCCAAGAGAAAAGAACTTTTGCAACAACTGGATGATGAGGAGAAGAATGCTCTTAAGGAACAATGTCAAAAAATAAGTCAAGCAAACATGCTCATGAAGAATGAAATGCAAGATCTAACCATGAGGTTATCAAAAGATATTGAGGAAAGAAAGAAGAAGGAAGATAATCTTTTTTTATCTCCAAAGAACAAGTTTGATGAATGTGGAAGATTGACTCATGAGAATAATCTATTGAGGATTGATTTGGTACACTCCCGAAATAATGAACAAGAAATTGAGAGACAAGTAACTACTCTGAGAGATGACTTGACTACTACAAGTGAGTATAAAGAAAAGTTTAGGATCAATGTTGCACAGTTGGATGACTTACTAAAAAGACAAAGACAGATTGATGATTCTAGAGGACTTGGATTTGTACAAGGTGAAAGCTCTGGTACTACTAATAAAGATTAGACAACTGGTATGCAGAACTCATCAGAAGAAAGGAAACCGGTAAGGCAATCTAATGCTTATAAATTGAATGGTAGATGTTTTGTTTGAAATAAATTTAGGCATATGACAAAAAAATGTAGAAATAAGGCAAATCAAAACTACAATTCTGTTTTCGATTAGTTCACAAACTGCAAGAAATATGGTCATAGATCAGAGTATTGTAGAATGAATGTTAAATGTCATGCATGTGGAAAGTTTGGACATTTTTCTAATCATTGTAGGTCAAGAAATAATAATACCAGATATGTCAAAGCAATTGAAAAGAACAATGTTACATGCTATGCATGCAACAAAATAAGTCATATTGCTAAGTATTGCAGAAGCAAGACTCAACCAGTTAATAATGAGAAAGGAAAGCAAAAGGTAGATGAAATATAACAAGATCACACCAAGAGATGCGTTAGAAAATTTGAAGAAAAAAGTGGAGATGGATCTATACCAGCAAATCCACTGGTAGAATAGGGTATTCCTCCACTGGTAGGAAATTCCACCAGTAGCTAAGGCATAAACATTAGGGGTTGGCAAAGTCACTGCTAAATTTTGCATATTACCCTGAAAGAGATCTAAGGAGATCTGGAGAATTGTGTTCATCATTGATGAAGGTTACCTCGACACATAACTGTGAAACTGACATCTGTAGGGTTGTTGGTGAAGCATTAATTACAAAAGTTAGGGTTTTATTCACTGATAAAAGAGGGCAAGTGAATTCATTTTCTCTCACCGATCATTCAAGCATTCAGAGAGAAGTTTACACGAATTAAGAGTGAGAAATGTATTGAGAAAGGATTTCAAGCAATTATTTGAAGCACTCAATCGTCCATTGACATTCACTCTTAGGTATTTTCTGACATGGCATCTGGATCATCAGCACCTACTTTTATTGCAAATCCCACTATTGTCAAAGTCAAGGATAGGTTAAGACCAGTATTTAAGGAGGATCCCAAAATTTCCAAGAAGGAAGACTCTGTGGGAGCATTTTCTAGGGTTCCTAATGGAGTAATGTATGTTGAAGATGTGAGGGAATACATTCAATGCACTCTTGAGGATTTGGGTACCAAAGACATTAAAAACATGTATCAATCAGTGATACTGGAAGACACCAGAAAGATCAAACTAGAATTTAAGGCAATTGAGGATATAGGGCTAACCGATATTCTGTACATATCAAAATTGAAGGATGAGGTGATTAGATACATTCTAAGCAGGGTTCACAATGAATTCATTTGGTTAGAAAAACACTACATGATCATTAAGGAGGCAATTCAGGCTGTGACTGACTTACCCAAGGTTAGACAAGAACCTGGTAAGAAAATTTCCAACATAGAGGTTGAAAAACTCAATGGTGCTACATCTGATAGCAGATCAATGAGGATAAGCACAATAAGAAATAGAGCCATAAAGTTTGCAAGCATGATCATAGGATATAAGGTTACTCAATCCAACCAATTGAATTCTGTTGCAAGTTCATGCATTCATGCTGCATATCAGATGTTAAGGAATAATATGAAGTATGACTTATATGAATGGATGAGGAGGGAATTGATGCTAAACCTTTCTAAGATCAAAGGAACCAAGAAAGGCACCTTCAGATATGGAAAATTAATTGTTTGTTTAATTCTTTACTTTCTAAATGAGCTACCTGGTTTAGGAAAGAAGCAATGGGCTCATGGTATACCAGTATGTATGCAGATCAAGATGGCTAGCACTGGTCTTGGTACCGATAAAGATGAGAAACTTTGGGGGTATTTTAAGACTTTTCAAGAAAACATGAGGAAAAGGGAGAGAATTTCAAATAATATTGTGGAGAAGTATTCCACTGACATATGTTTCATGGTGAAAACTGATGAAACTCTCATGGAAGTAGTTGAACCCAGGCAAATCTGGATTACTGAGCTTGGATATGAGGTAGATGATAGCATTTTTGAGATTTATGAAAAGATATTGTTAGTTTCCCCATTAGATGATAAGACTTAACACTTTGGTGCAGCAGAAGAGAAGGCTCTTGAGGTAAAATCAACTTTTAATAGGAAGAGAAGAGAGAAGAAAATAGAGATGTCTGCATATGTACAAGATGTGCTGCATAAGATAGACACTTAGTTGGGCTCTAAATCTAAACAGGCAGTCAAACCAGCAGAGGTTGCTACTGAAGAAGTAAAGAAACCACAAGTTCACATTTCCCCTATTACTTCTGACTTTGATCCTGAGGATAATGAACCTCTGGCTTTCAGAAGGGTGCAAAGGAAGAATGTGGTAAAACCACCGGTAGAGCATCAGAAGGCAGAACCTAGGAGGAGACCTATCAAAAAGGTAGCTCAACCTACTGCACCTCCGCCACCGGTAAGGAAGCCTACACAAAAGAGGAAACCAGTCACACCGACAACCACAAGCAAAACAAAGAAGGGTGATGAAACTAGAACTGGTAAGACAACAATGACCTGTGTTGAAATTATTGATGAAGTTACAAAAGATAGAATATTAAAGAATATATCAAAGTATTATGAAGATTTTGAAGAAAATGAGCAAAATGAGTTAGAAGAGGCTATTTTACTATACATAGACATCTATAAGAAAGCCTTAGTTGGAATTTTGAAGGAGATACCTTTATCCCTGTATAATAAACTTGAGGCTAGAAGACTTGATTCTATCAAGAGGGATAGGGAAATCAAGGAAGTTGCACTTTTGGAACAATGTGGTACTATAAATAATGAAGAGATGAAAAGATGTATAGATACTGCTAATAGGACAATTTTTAGTAGTAAAAACTGATAGATAAGCCTAATCATGGGAAGAGTAAATGAGGTGATAAATGAGACAAGTAAGGGATGGACAAAATTCTTTCTGAAAAACCCAAAATTTCTCACATCACAAGAAGAATTTGCAAAGGCAACATCCCCCACCATTCCTGACAAATCAAAAGGAAAGGGTATTTTGGGTAGTTCAATTCCAGTTTTGACACAACCACAACAGACATTTAAAGAGAATTTGTAGGGCACTAGAAACACCGTGGATGATACTCCATCAACAGTAACAGATACTGCACCAAGTGGCAAAGCCACTAGTGCAATAGAGGTTGAGATGGACAAGGTAAAATCAACTAAGTACATACTGACAAGTAAAATTGATTCCCAGATAAAAGTTTTGGCAATTGACACTTCTTAGGTCGAGAAGAAATCAGTCTCTGAGTTAAGTCCAACTGAATTAATCATGACAGCCACTCAGAAATTGCTAAAGGAAGGAACTGTAGACAAAGGGTTGATTGATCAATTGGTCTCTATACTACACAGAATAATGCTCGATTGTTAAATTGAGGATGGAGCAAGCCCTTTCGGTAAGCTCAAGACTTTAATAGAGCACATATCAAACAATTATCAATCTTTGAGACAGATTACAAACCGACAGGCTTTGGAAAGTTTCTCTACAACTAAAAGAGTAGCTTTTGATCAACTCATAGGAATTGGGAAGAAGAAAATAGAACACAAGCTTATTCCCATTGAAATTTGCTTAGAACAATGTACTAATATTTACAGAGTATGCTGTAATTTGGGAAATCTTACAGCCAATGTAGATAGCAGATTGAAAGAGTTATATGACAAAATGGCTAATATTGCTAGCTCTTTTGATGGACTGACTGCACTAACTACATCTATTGATGGACAAATTTTGTCCTTGGAGAACCAAGTTTTTGTTTTTGAGGAGAAAGATAAAATAATGAGAGCAAGAAATTTAAGAGGATTGGTAAGCCCTAGACTTGATTCATTGGGTGTTCACAAGAAAGAATGCATGGATATGCTAGAAAAACCCACACCGGTAGATACACAAGAGAAGGAATCATTTTCCCACTTACTCAGTGGACTTGCATTGGTATTTGATACTTTCAAATCAAGCTAGGACGCATATCTTCAGTAGCTACAAAAGGCATACCTAGAAATCTTGAAGATGGCTATGCTCAAGTGACACTAATAGTATTCTTTCATTCTTTTATTCTTTCAACGGTCTTTGGCATTAATGTCAAAGGAGGAGTATGTACATATGTGAAAAATATATCAAATAAAATATTATTAGATGGAGTATATGGAGTGTATTGCTCAGGGGGAGCACATCGGCAGAAAATCCATTTTTCACATGAGTGTTGCCATCAATGCCAAAGGGGGAGATTGTTGGCAATTGACACTCATTGGATTCATTTTGTTGTCATTTATGGCAACAAGATTTGATGGAAGTCACAAACTAGCACTAGAAGGCATATACCGGCAGATACTGACATTGGAAGCATTCAGGCCTACACTGGCACCAGTTTCGACATCAATACTTCAAGGAAGCCAACATCAAGGAAGATTTATTTAGTAAACCATTTTTTAATTATTGTGGAGGCCCATATTGAATATCTTTTGTAAATGCATTGTAAGCCGACATAAGGCATATCATGTGTAATAGGTATATAAGTCAGTCTGATAGGTAAATTTAATAGATGACGTGATAATGATGGAATAGAGATAAGGTTATTCAACTACACCCACCTCTGTTGCTTCTGCTCCTACCTCCCTCGATTCTCTCTCTATCATTGGTGGTGCCTACGATGCTAGCAGAACTATGAGATGTGAAATATATGTATGGAGATCATTTTTGTATGTGAACATTATATCATGTAATGATCTACAGGTAGCTTGGAAAGCATTCATAGAGGAGAATTAATACTGGTAATAGTTCAAGTTTGTGAACCAGTACAGAGCAGAACTAGATACAAAACTCTATCTGGCATAGAAGATGCATTCTTGAGTTAATTTTCAATAATTCACTTTGGTAGAAAGCTTGCAGTCAGTGAGGCTCTTTAGTGATGAGAAGTATACTCTAGGCAATGTGCCTTCCTGCAAGTGTAGGCCCCTGTTTTATGTAATATCTTTTCATATGGCCAGTGAACTAATATTGTGGGTCACAAATCCCACCATGGTTTTTCCTCATTGAGGTTTTCTATGTATGAATTATGTGTGTTATGGTGTTCATTTATGTGGATGGTTTATTCTCTTCTTGTTATATGCTTATTTGTTTACTGGTACATACATGAATGGTTTAGAAAGTTAACAATTGTTGATTCTAGCAGAAAACTGATTCAGCCCCCCCTCTTAGTGTTCTTAGATCCCAACAGTGGGTATTCAAGAACAAGTTGAATGAAGATGGTATTGTAGTTCACAAAAAATCTAGGTTGGTTTGCAAAGGTTATGCACAAGAGGAAGGAGAAGATTATGGTGAGAATTTTGCACCAGGGGCAAGACTGGAAGGTGTCAGAACTTTACTTGTATTTGCAGCACATAAGAAATTCAAGGTATACTAGATGGATGTTTAATCAACATGTTTGAATGGGATACTGGAAGAAGAAGTATACATTGAGTAGCCAGATGGTTATGCTTTGATTGATGAGAAAGACATGGTATGCAGATTGCATAAGGTTTTATATGGATTAAAGTAGGCACCGTGAGCATGGTATGAAAGGCTTCATACACATCTGATGAAGATAGGTTTTCTGAGAACTAGTGAAAATAACAACATATATCTCAAATCTAAAGGAGATACAATACTGGTCAGTAAAGTATTTGTAGATGATATTTTATTTGGAGGTAATGATGACATGAGCAATGATTTTGTAGATGTAATGAAAAATGAGTTTGAAATGTCTCTAGTGGGTGAAATAATTTTTTTCATAGGCTTGCAAATACAACAAATGAAGAATGGTATTTTCATCACATAGTCTAAGTATGTGAAAGAGGTCTTGAAGACATTTGGTATGAGTGACTATAAACCAGTTGGGACACCAATGGTTATAGGTTGTAAGTTGTCTAAGGAAGATGAATCTATATTTGTTGATGAGAAGAAATACAGGTCAATGATTGGAAAATTGTGCCATGTTGTTCATAGCAGACTGGATATAGCTCATGTAGTTGGCCTAGTTGCTAGATTCCAGAAGAATCCTAAGGAAACACATTTGATAGCAACCAGGAGGATTTTGAGATATTTGAAAGGTACTGTTGACTATGGATTAAGGTATCCATATGGAGGAAATTTTGACTTGAAGGTGTACACAGATGCAGATTGGGTAGGAAATGTTGATGATAGGAAAGTGAACAACTAGTGGAGCATTTTTTCTTGGAGGAAGACTTGTTTCATGGAGTAGTAAGAAGTAGAGTTGTACATTGCAATCTACTACTAAAGCTGAGTATGTTGTAGCTTACATGAATTTTACCCAGGCTATCTGGATGAGGCACATTTTGGAAGGTTTTAAGATGAAGATTTCAGAACCTGTAAAGATCTTATGTGATAATACAAGTGCCATAAATATTTCCAAGAACTCTGTTTTGCATGCACAAACCAAGCATATTGAATTGAAGTATCATTTCTTAAGGGAAAAAGTGCAGAGTAAAGAACTGTGTGATTTGTATGATTGATAGAGAGAAGTAAGACAAGCTGAAGACAAGGTTAATACTTGGTAATGTAAACCAGGATTCCTATTCACAATCAATCAATGGTATTGATATTTGTATTGCCATCAATGCAAAAGGAGGAGATTGTTGGAATTTGCATGAAGATTGCATTAATGATATGTTGTCATTGATGTCAATTAACAGGTAATGATATTGTTGATATTGTTGTAATAATGTTTTGTAACCGATAGGAAGAATTTGTGGAGTGAACTAGTATTGCTATGTATTGGAGAGTTGAACTGGTAAACCCTACCTGTTGATTTGATAAACCCTAACCGATTAAGTTTGGTGATTGGTTATATTGGTTTATGATATGATGATGAGCGGTAATAATTATGGCACGTATGATTATTGTATGAAGAGAGTTTCAAAGTGATTTTGGTGTGTTGATCAAACATATTTTTGTCTAGGGAATGAGCAAGTATATTGCATATAATGCAAAGTGAGTGATGAGTTATTGAGTTCAATGAAGTGGTGATCAAGGAGCAATCAAGCTTTTCTTGATTAATGTGCAGAGATTTCTATTTAATCCAACGGTCATACTTGAACTGACTTGTTTGTAATATCTATGAGAGAATTAGGTTTTTGTTGTGTTATCGACCTAATTGATTTGTTTATAACGTCGATGAGTTGTTTAGTTTCAAAGTTGGCAAAGCTTTAGTGTAGTGTGTGGTTGCTGAACCAGATGATGTATTTGTAGTTTTAGTAAAGGTAGATAGGAGCATGCAAATGATTTGAACAAGCAAGTGTAGTGCTATTCAAACAAATCAACAAAGTCCTGTTGTTTTCTAACAAGTACAGTGGATTGAAATCCCCTAAATGGGTAAGCTCTAACAAGCTTGGTTCTATTCAAATCCTCTAACCAGGTGATCCATTAGCTTGGATTTCAAATCCTCTACCGAGGTTACTCCTTATAGGGTATTTCTTCTAACAAGGCATTATAGTCAATCCCTTAACCGGGTGGTCCCTAAGAGGATCTATTCTTAATAGGACTTTTGTAAAGCTTTAACAGACTAGGCTCCTAACAGGGCAAACTTCAGAAGAGTTCAAATAGTTATCTTGTGAGTCTTATCTCGCCGTGGTTTTTCCCATTTGGGTTTCCACATCAAAAATATTATGTCAAGTGGTGAATGTTTATATGGTTATGTTCTTATTGTTGACTAGCTTAACTACTTAATCCACTTTGATAAATCATGATAACCGAAAGAATTCTAAAATGATTTTTTACTTATGTTAGTAAAAGCATTTGGATGTTTATGAGTTTGAAGTTGTTTACTATTAATTTGTTGTAACAGTCAACCGGTTTATCTTGAGGGTTTTTATCTTGACAGTGATATTGCATTGATTGTTCTAAGTTTACTTTGAGAGATTGATTTTGAGATTGGTGAAGTTAGTATCGGTTTTTCTATCTACTAATTACCCCCCCCTTCTCAGTAGTTGAACAGATTCTTATTTTTTCATCATACCATCATAGTGAAGGGGAGGCAATGATTGCAACCATTTCCATCAACCCTAGAAATAGAAATTGTGTAGTGGTAAGTCATAGATCCAAAGTCACATTACAAGGATTACCTCCTCAGGCACCTCATGAAGTAAGCAACTTTAATGTTGTGGATCATCTAAAAAGACTCCTGCTCAAATCTCACTCTTTGAGTTACTAAAAATTTCACCAACTTATAGAGCAATTCTGGACAAAGCATTGCAAGATTCAATTTTATCCAGAGACATGGATGAAAGTGTATTACAAGCAATGGTGGGAACTATAACTGCTTCATCCAGGGTGGCCTTCATAGAGAAAGGCATCCCCACAGATAGAATCAAGCCTAATGATCCTTTACATCTAGAAGCTTATGTTCATAACAAGAGAATAAGAAGAGTTCTCATAGATGGAGGGGCAAGACTCAATATTTATACTCTTAAGTTGATCAAGGAATTAGGTTATTCCCAATTTCACATAGACTTAACCAGGAAGATCAACATTATATCCTATGATGATGAGGAATTTCCTTCCAAAGGATTGGTTACATTACTAGTACAAATTGGACCAATTACTACAAACATCAAATTCAAAGTGTTGGACAAAGAGATGGGATGTGGCATGCTATTAGGATGCCCATGGATAAATTCCATGTAGGTGGTGCCTTCTACATTTCATCAATGCATCAAGTTCCCAGTCAATGGATTAGAAATAACTATGCATGGGGGTCCTAACCCCTTTCAACACTGCAATACTTTAAGAGCAAGCACAACCAATAAAGTTTTGATTAATCAAGCAACACCGCATTACACAAATGGACTCACTGACAATTAGAGAAGCACAACAAGATACACCTATAACATCATATTTACAAATTAAGGATGTTGGTTGTGGGGAATGCTCTGTCTCTAGTATATCAAATGTCAAACAATTATCTCTTTCTCTAAGATCTTTTGGCAAACCTCAGAATACTATGATGAAACAAGATAAAGGAAAGGAGATAGTCAAATATTCAGAATCATGCTCATTCATCAGTCAGGGAGACTTAGAGGAAGAATCCCTAGAAGAAGATGTCAATCACTGGTTATATAGAGAAGAAGATGATATGACAATAGCTCGCTTACCCTATGATCATTATGGAAATGTTTTTAAAATGCCACAGAAACATGGCTATGATGGTAGCAGAGGCTTGAGACTACAACAACAAGGAAGATTAGAACCTGTTTTACCTTAGGAAAACCCGATGAATCAAGGGTTAGGGTATAAGCATGTCACAAAGATAACAAAGGCAAGACAACAAACACTAGATATGCTAAATAAACTAAGCCTAGCATTAGAGTATATACCTCAGAATCAGTTATCAACATAGAGACTCCCTTCTTCATCTCATAAAAGCAAGCAAGCAACAACATATCCTAGTACAAAATCAAATGGGGTAGATCTCAACTCTCTTTTGTAGGAAACTAATGAGACACCACCTAACAATATGGAGCCTGAAACAACTTCACAAGCGAATGTGGTAGAAGAAATTGGATCACCTCCTGCAGATGTGCCTAATCCTTCAATTATGTCAATACTTTTACCAAGGGAAACAAGATTAGCTCCACCAAATGAGTCAGATGAGGAAAGACTGCAATGTCTAATACCAGGTTTAATAAGATTTTCCACCACACAAAGAAGATCCTCAAGTTAGGAACAAATTATTTTAAAAGAGTAAGATGAGATAAGCAACACAACCTCAGACAGTGGGGCATATATAGAAAGTGTGACAGTTTCTCATGACTATGAGTTTCTATATATTCAAGACAAAATCCCACAAATAATAAAAACAACAAATGACAATCAACCACTCATTGATGATGACATTGTCTATGAATATATTCATAATAACCAAATTTTCATGATGTCAGACACTTCTCTAGTAGACAAAAGCAAAGATTTACCCCTTGTACATTCGCACCTAATTGAATGGGGGTAAGAGAGGGAAAGACACTTGAAACCATCAACTCAAATAATTGAACCATGTGTGAAAGACATCAAACTCCTTTTTCAAGTAGATACTGAAGAACCAACATAGGATAATATGCTGATAGGACAAGATTTTCCAACAAAATAAAACCCAAGTGCTAAGAGAATAAAACTCCTCAATCCAAGTATGAGAAGCTATGTCATTGCAGAACATCATCATAATCAAGTATGTATGATGCAAGAAGCTCTTCACCTAAAGAAAAATGATTGGCATCCAATTGACTGGGAATCACAAGTGCTACCACAACTAGAATGGACCAATAATGACAACACAATAGCAGAATTTTTGGGTGAGGAGATTGAACCTCCCCATAATGTCTCTATAGTGGTATTCACTCTAGATTTGGATAGGATAACATCTCTCGAATGAAGAAGCACATAACCATTTCCAAATCATGTCGTGCTGATCTGGAACATGTTTTCCTATGATGGTTCATAACCTAGACCTATCTGTCGGTTAAGGCAAATATGTGAACCTGATTAGACAAATATTCAAAACACCAAATGCAAATATCCAATCCATGTCTTCAACATAACCAAATGATCTCCAGATGATAACAAGTCATAATCAACTTCCTGAGCTACCGATGAAACATATACCGGTAACTGTGCATAAGCCAATATCCATACCAAGACCACAATGTGTTGGTTCATCAATAAACCAATATAAACAGAGTGCCAAATAAACAATGTAGACCTCCAGAAAGATAAGTGTTGACATCAATGACAAAACCAATGCAACACATGATGAAGTCATCCATAATAGCAACAATCTCCCCCTTTGGCATTGATGGCAATACTAGATGGAAAAACATCTAAGTGTTAAAACAGAATGTTAATAATCTCCTTTAAATAGATCAACACAAAGTTTTGTACCAAAAACAAAAACAGTATAACCAAAACCAAAATACATCTTCAAAGTACAATGTTTTTCCATAGACATCTCTCCCCCTTTGACATCAAATGACAAAGCAGTTAAAAATTAAAACATAACATACAACAAACTACTCCCCCTGAGCAGTAGCTCTCCTTCATCAAGCCAGAAAATGGTTTTTCTGTTAGTCCCTACCGATTTGATGCTAATCTGCATCATTTAAGTCTATCAGTGGGGTGATTACCCCAAGCTTCTCTCTAAGATATTCAAATGTCTCCTTAGGCAAAGGCTCTGTACAAATATCTGCAATTTTCTCTTTAGTGTTCACATAAACCAATCTCACTTCATTTGCTTGAACGTTTTCTTCCAGAAAATTATACTTAATAGAAACATGCTTTGTTTTAGAGTGAAATACTGGATTCTTTGATATATCTATCACTGCTGAGTTATCACAGTGAATAATTACCAGTTTATTTCATTTTACCTTGATATCCTTCAACATTTGCTTGATCCATAATACCTAAGTGCAATTAGTTGCTGCTGCAACATATTATACTTATGTTGTAGATAATGATGTGCAGACCTGCTTCTTGCTAATCCATAAAATTAATCTTTAGCCAAGAAATAATGCATTGCCAGTGGTACTCTTTCAATCATCCACATCTCCTACCCAATTTGCATCTGTATATGCTCATAACTCAAAATTGTCATCCTTAGGATACCATAAACTAAGATTTGTTGTGGCTTGCAGGTACCAGAAAATCCTTTTTACTGTACTTTCATGATTTTCTTTAGGATAGCTTTGAAATCTTCAACAATACATACGACATTCATTTGTAATTTTGAACTACAAATTACTGTCAGCATTACCTTTTGTGTATCCAAGCTTTAAAAGATATTTATCTAGTCTAGCATACTAAGCTCTGGGAGCTTGCTTCAATCCATATAAAGCTTTTCTTAATCTGCAAACCATATCCTTATCATCTATTAATGAAAATCCATCAGGCTGCTCAATGTAAACTTCTTTAAGATCTCCATTCAAAAATGCACATTTTGCATCCATCTGATAAACTTTATAGTTCTTGTGAGCTGCAAAAGCAAGAAATGGTCTCACTGCTTCAATTCTGGCTACCGGTGCAAAGGTTTCATTATAATCAATTCCCTCTTTCTGAGAATAACCTTTACAAACTAATCTTGCTTTGTTTTTTATTACTTTACCATCTTCATTAACTTTATTTCTAAATACCCATTTAGTTCCTATTACATTTTTGTCTTTAGGTCGGGGAACTAATGTCCAAGTATTATTCTTTTCAATCTATTCTAATTCATCTTCCATTGCTATTATCCAATGTTTATCTTTACATGCTTCAACAATTGATGCTGGTTCAACTTGAGAAATTAAACATACCTCTTCATTTACCAATCTTCCTCTTGTCATAACACCTTGATTTTTATTTCTAATTATCTGACTTTCTAAATGATTCAATCTTACATACTTGGGTTTATTCTGATTTACATTCACAGGCTGTTGTTCTTCAGTCATAGTTGAGTTTTCTGATGATGCCGGTGTGACTGGTTCTTCATTTTGTTTTGTAGAAATTCGTGTCGGTTCATTTATAATCATTTCTATTGCCGGTTCAGAACCTATAGATCTTGATTCTCCTCTAAAATGTTCATCTATCTTCACACTAGTACTTTCAATGATTTTTTGCAATCTTTTATTATAACATCTATATGCCTTGCTTCTAGTTGAATAACCAATAAATATTCCTTCAGCACTTCTAGGATCAAATTTGCCAATAGACTCATCTCTCCTAATATAGCATTTGCTTCCAAATATTCTGAAATATTTAAGAGTAGGAGTATGACCGAACCATAGTTCATAAGGGGTCTTATTGGTTTCACCTTTGATGTGAACTCTATTGAAAGTATAGACCGTTGTATTTACTACTTTCTAGTACATATGAGGTATATTTTCTTCCATCATTATGGTTCTTGTTGCATCCAGTATAGTTTTGTTCTTCCTTTCGACAACTCCATTCTGCTGGGGTGTTTAGGGTGCTGATAGTTGTCTTTTGATTCCATTCTCTTCACAGAATGCATTGAATTCCCTAGATGTGAATTATCCTCCTTGATCAGATCTCAAACATTTAATTTTCTTGCCGGTTTCATTCTCTACGATTGCCTTGTATATCTTTAATCTCCCAAAAGCTTTTGATTTCTCCCTGAGAAAAGTAACCCAACACATTCTAGAATAATAATCAATTATTAGCATAAATTATTTATCACCTTGAGGACTTCTTGTTCTTACTGGACCACATAAACCAATGTGAATTAAATCAAGAATATTATTGGATTTCTCAAAAATGCTCTTAAATGTTGTTCTAACTTGCTTTCCCATTTGACATTCCTTACATACCAGATTATAAGGTTTCACAATCTTAGGTAAATCCCTTACTACCTTGGTTGAACTGATCTTTACAATGCAATCAAAATTCACATGAAAGAGTCTTTTATGCCATAACCAACTTTTATCAATCTGAGCAATCAAACATGTCTTATCGCCGGTATTTAAATGAAAGATATTACATTTAGTTTGATTACCGGTTGCAATCTCCAATCCAGTTCTGTTTATGATTTTTCATTTTTCATTCTTGAATTGTAATTGAAATCTTTTTCCCACTAACTAACCAACACTCAAAATATTATGCTTTAAACCTTCAACATAATAAACATTGTCAGTATTGTGCTTACCATCCAAAATATAGTGCCTCTTCCTTTGATTAAACAAGCTTTGTCATCTCCAAATCTTACTAGACCTCCATGATATTCCTGTAATGATAAGAATTTGCTTTTATCACCAGTCATATGATGCAAGCATCCACTATCAATGATACATTCATCATTTTCTTCAGTTTTTCTTGCTAATGCCTACTCTACCAGTTTGACAATAGGTGTCGATTGATCTTCTTTTATTGCAATAAATTCCCATCCACTATCTACTAGATCTTCATCAGAATCATCTGTAACACCTTCATCTGCATAGTAACATGACTTATATCTGTTTTTCTTAAGTTTGTATCTCTGATATTGAGGGTTAGGCTTATATGTTCTCTTTGACTCATCTCTTAGTCTTGAATGTCTATCAGGACACCTAGATGCCATATGACCAACTTTATTGCAATTAAAACATTTGAAAGGTGCTTTACCTTCATACTTACTTCTTGTTGGACCTTTCGGCATCTTCCTTGCAAATAGTGCTTCAAGTTATTCAAGTTCTTCATTTTCTATTTTGATATCTTCAAGTTCTTTTGCATAAAGTGCTTTCCAATCAGATTTGTCAGATGATGATGATGATGTTGATGCTTTAAAGGCTATATCTATCTTGACTGTAGCAACAGGACCAAATTCTTTAAGCTCAAATGCTGAAAGTTTTCCAACCAAAGTATCTCTAGATACTGATATATTAGGCATTGTTCTTAACTAATTAATAGTTGTCACTTTCATTTTGTAAGCCAATGGCAAAGCTCTTAGAACTTTAGAAACAATTTTATCTCCACTTAAAGATCCTCCACAACATTGTATTCCTAAAACAATTTCATTAACTCTTTCCATAAAAGCATAAATTCTTTCATTCTCTTCCATTTTTTAATTTTCATACCTGACCTGGTAACATTCCAATTTTGCAATTTTGACAGTGGAATCTCCTTCATTCAATGTTTCCATTTTATCCCAAATAGCTTTTGTTGTAGATCTGTCTCTTAATCCCATGATTTGTTGATACGATAATGTGCTTATAAGTGCTTCTCTTGCTTTGCAATCATTCTCCAAGTCTTTAGCTAAGGTTGGTGGATTAGGGTTATTCAGATTAGGAGTAACATATGTTGACATTTTTGATGATTATGTTATAATTGTCATTGATGGTCACACACTTGCTATGAGATCACTTTTTGGATGTACGAATTATATTCAACTAGTAATTGATTCCAAACCGGTATCATATGTTAGTCTTTAGACTCTCGATGTTTTGCAAAAAGTGTTTACCAATCTCAAGCAGTATGAAGACCCCAAGCGGTTAGAGGATCTCAAGCGGTACGGAGGAACGAAGTGGCACAACTCATATTTCCCAGTCTTCATTTTGTCAAACCGACAACCGGTATTTTGCTTAAACCAGTATTTTGTTTGAACCGGTAATACTCTATGATGAGTTACCATCCACTGATTGTTTGGCGGTGCTAACACTTTGGCGGTGCATTTGTGTCATGTTACCAAAAGTGTCCAGATGCATTAACCTAGGAAATTGTATTGTAATCCTATTAGACCGACATGAAATCAAATTCCTTTATAAGGACATCATGTCTAGGTTTTTAGGGTGTTGCTAGGGTTTAAGGTGGTTGATGAGTTTTTTGTAAGTGTGATTATAGAAGAGAAGTTCAGGTCTGTGAGAGAAGGTAGAGTGTGAATGTGTTGAAGATTGAAGTAATGCTGGAATGTATTAGGAACGAGCTATCAAGGATCTAACCAAGCAATCTGTGCTATTTTCTAGATCACTCACTTGTTGATTACTCACATCTTTGACAAGTCTGAAGCCCTTAACTGGGTAGGCCCAAAAAGCCTTTTGTAAATCCTCTAACAAGGTGGTTCACATCTATGGATCTAAAATCCTCTAGCAAGGTAGTCTTTAATCGGACTTATCTCCTAACAGAGATTGAGATTCCTAATAGGATCTATTCTGGTAAAGAACATTGTATGACCTTAACCAGTCTAACCTTAATCGGTCTGGTTCCTATTCTGCATATAGTTACTTATGAGTTTCATCTCACTGTGGTTTTTCCCATTTGGGTTTCCACGTCAAAATATCTTATGTTATGGTGATTGTGCTTCTATGGGTGAATGTATTATTTTCTATTTAGTTTGCATGTGTGCTAACTGGTTTGTTTGCTAAACTATTTTATCGGTTTACTACTAGACTAGTAAAGTGTTGAAGTATAGTAATTTTTGGCATACTAATTCACCCCCCCCTCTTAGTATTCATCAATTGGTATCAGAGCCAACCTTTCTAAAAGTTTAACCACTTGGAAAGAGATATGGGGGAATACACTGTGAGGGAACTTACTCATCGGCTCACTCAGTCTGAGAAAGCCTTTGATGAACTTATGGTCAAATATAAGGCCTCTCAGGCAAAAAGGAGAGAACATGCTGAAAAACTGATGGAGCTAACTGAAAATAGTTCCTCTGATGAAGTGGACATGGAAGCCCTAATTCAAGAAGTAGAAAAGCTGAATGAATCCAATTCCAACCTAATAAAGGAGTTGGAAGGACTGACTATCTGAATGTGTCAAGAGCTTGAGAACTGGAGGAAAGTTGAAGATCTTGTAAAAGATAGAGATCATAAGATCTACATGTTAAAATGAGAAATTAGTTCCCTAACCGCTCAACTCCTTGCGACCAAAGTGGAAAAGGAAGACATGCAAGGAGAACTGAACATAGCCATCTTCGAGAATGGAAACTTGATGGAAACAAATGCTGCTATTTCCAAAGAACTCTCTGAGTCAAAGGAAATACTTGCCAAGTTCAACAAGAGTATTGTTAAGCTAGAGCAAAAGCTTGAATCAGCCAAACCTATCAAGAATACTGATGGACTTGGTTACTCCGGTCATGAGGAAGGTGAGACCTCTGGTGCAAATGCTAAAGCATCAAAGAAGCAACTGACATTCAAAGGTAAAGGTAAGCAAAAGTTCAAACTTGTTTGCTTTAACTGTATTAAAGAAGCACATACTACTAATGTGTGTAGGAGCAAAGGCTACAATAATTTTCCTTACTTTATAAACAATGTACCTAGATCCAATAAGTTCAATGGTAATTGTTAGGCATGCAACAATTTTGGGCATATAGCATCTGAATTAGGTCTGTTATGAACAACACTGGAAGATATCCTTAGAGGACTCAAGGAGTTGGTCCAGAACCTTTTGTGAACCGGAATCCCAACTAGTTTAATACCTTTAATCATCAGTAAGGTAGTGATGGCTATCAAGCAACAACCAGATGGAGAGCGATTTGTGTGATTTGTCATTGTCATGGTCACACTGCTGCAAAATGCAAGAGGAAAAATGGTAACATGAATAATGGACCATGGAGAGCACCTAGAATGGTCTGCTATCATTGCAACAAACTGGGTCACATTGCCAGATTCTGTAGAACAAGAAAGAACATATCGGATGACATACCAGTCACTCCGGAAGGAAAGATTGATATTGAAACTATTCAAGCGGATATGAACAAAACCTAGAAAAAGAAACTAGGAGTATTGCAAGAAGAACCAGTTTCTGCACCTAGTGTTGAAATTTCAGAACCGACAAACTAATCTACAAAAAGCTTAGGGGGAGCAAACGGTGAAATATCTCGAACCCCCGGTTGACACCAGTAAAAGACCTTAACCGGTATGAGATACTTGTTAGTCGGTAGAAGACCGGAAATGGTAAAAGGCAAATTAGGGTTTATGCCCTAATAATGGAGCATTTATTATGGTAGGTGGAGAACTTGTTTAAAAGGAATTTTCAAATCATTTCTCACTTATCATTTTTTGAGTGAAGAAGTTTTCAAGTTTCGAGCAAAGAAAAGCGATTTACACTATGATTCAAAGAATTTATCAAAATCCTGAAGAAGAATCCGAGGCAATCATCTGTTGGAGAAGTGAAGAATGCAAAGTGGTATTTCAGCAACCAAAGGAGTGTGTAGAATAGTTCAAATTGCGAAGCCCTAAATTTTGATCTATGAAGGTATTTTTCAAAATTCTTTGTTTATCATGGCTTTTGCATCACATGCTAGTTCTAGTGCACCTGTTGATTCTGTAGATTTCATCAAACAAAAGGAAAATTACAATGCCCTATCCCTAGTACCCACTGGTGTTATAGTAGAAGAAGGCATTTCCGATTACATAGACTATAAAATCAAAGACCTAGGGTCTCTTGTAATCCACTCCTAGTTAAGTTTGTTCTGCGGGAAGGATACTAAGATTAAACTGGAATTCAACATTCTAGAAAAGAAGAAACTTCACAACGCAGTCTATTTTCTTGAAGAATTTTCAGATGATCACATTCACATTATTCTGAGCAGAGTGCAAGGTGATAAAATTTACTTAGAGTGGATGCATGACATCACACCGAAAGTGATTCATGCTGTCATCGGTTTCTATAACACAGGGGAAGTGCCAGCCCTAAGGAAGGTCAGCAAGACTGAAATGTCAAAGCTCACCAGTTGAGTGAGCAACTCACATGGAATGACCGTCAACTCAATCAAGGAAGATCTTGTCAAGTATGCCTGCATGGTGATAGGTTACTAGACGTTCTCTGCTAGCAGAATTAATTCTATCTCTGCTACAATGGTAAATGCCGCTTACAAGATGATCAAGGAAGATGCATCATTTGATCTGTGCATTTTTATGCAAAGACAACTTTTGTTGAATCTTAATTTGATCAAATAGGACAATGCATTGAGATTTAAGTTTGGACAACTACTGGTTGGGTTGTTCTTTTACTTCCAAGGCTACTTTCCAAGACTAGGTGATATTCACTGGTCTGCTGACCAACCGGTGACAAAACAAATCAAGGAAAGCCTACAAGCGGTTGGAACCGCCTATCCGGAAGTGCTAAACAAATACTTTGATGAGTTCAGATGCAAGATGAGCCAAAGGATAAGAATATCCGGTGATATAATCAAAAATTATGAGGAAGACATCTGCTTCACCATGAAAGTTGATGAGTGCATAATGGAGGTGGTTGAGCCTAGATAGGAAGAAGTGGAACCAATGGGATATGAGGTAATGAATGACATGTTAGATGGGTATTCCTCTACCCTAATTGCCTCGCCCCTTGATCCAAAGGAAAAGAGAACTGACACCTATCTAGAAAGGGTTACACCGGTTGTAGAACCCTCAGTAAAGAAAGGAAATGCAGTGCCTTCAGCATCGACACCGGTTACTGCAACCAGTCCCAAAGTGACCAAGCGGTCACCAGCTAAGAAGAAACTAGAAGTGGCACCTACCAAAGTCTTTGAGAGGAAGCAGAAGACAAAAATAAATACACCGGACTCTAAAGAA
Source organism: Cryptomeria japonica (assembly GCF_030272615.1). Classification (NCBI taxonomy): domain Eukaryota; kingdom Viridiplantae; phylum Streptophyta; class Pinopsida; order Cupressales; family Cupressaceae; genus Cryptomeria; species Cryptomeria japonica. The sequence continues at coordinate 249,389,932 of NC_081407.1, read as the reverse complement.
ACTATGTCAAAAGAATTGCCTAAGAAGACTAGGCAAACGAAGAAAAAGGTAAAGAATGAACCGGCAACTTCTGCACCAGTAAATATTGATATTTCTTCTTGCAAACCTTTGACACATTCAAAGAACTATAAAGAATATTAGGAGAAAATTGCTGAATGATTTAATTGATTATTCTGATGACTTCAATGATGATGAAAAGGAAGAAGTTGAACAGGAAATCATTAAGTATTTGTGTGTTAATGACTGGTTACCTTCAGAAATTAGATCTGAGACACCAGATTCTTTGTATAATTCTTTAGACAACAAATGGCGCATTGCCATAGAGAAGGAATAGGAAATAAGGGAGAAAGTATTTGCCCAATACTTTCCTGACCTGTCCAATTCTGAGCTATTTGAAGTCATTAACCAAAACAAAGGACTCTTTTTCACTAGAAGGAGAAGACTCTGGTTATTAGAAGGGAAAATTGATGATGTTGAAAAAGACACTCATCTTCATATGATGACTGTTGTACATACTCATGAAGTGCATCAAGCCAACAAGAAGGCCGAGCAAGAACTAGAAATATCAAAACCGGATGAAGTATGTGATAGTGAAGGGGAACCAGTCATTGAACAAATGGAACCCATTGACGTTGACGCCTTAGATGGTGAAAACATTACTCAGGGTACACCATTAGAAGGAAGATGACAAGAGAAGCAGGCAAAAGAAGGAAAGAAGCAACAGGAAGCAAAAAAGAAGAAATGGGTAGATGAAGAGGATAAGAGAAAAGAAGAGGAAAAGAGGAAAGAAGAAGATGATAAGAGAAAAGAGGAGGAAAAGGGGAAAGAGGAAGAGGATAAAAGAAAAGAGGAAAAAAAGAGGAAAGAGGAAGAGGATAAAAGAAAAGAGGAGAAAAAGAGGAAAGAGGAAGAGGATAAGAGAAAAGAGGAGGAAAAGAGGAAAGAGGATAAGAGAAAAGAAGAGGAGAAGAAGAGAAGAGAAGAGGAAAATAAGAAACAAGAGGAAGATAGGAAGAAGAAGGAAGAGGAAAAGAAACAAGAGGAGAAGTGGAAAGAGGAAGAGAAGAAACAGGAAGAGGAGAAGAGGAAGAAGGAAGAGGAGAAGAAGGATGAAGAAGAGACGAAGTGAAAAGATGAAGAGAAGAGACAAGAAGAAAAAAGAAACAAAGAAGAAGAGGAGCAGAGGAAGGCTCAAGAAGATAAGCAAAAAGCCAAGGACAAGGAAGCAACAGTAAAGAGCACATAGGTGGAGACCCCAATGGCAACCGGTAGTTAGGCTAAACTAGTTGACATTACTAGTCCCATTGACCTCCAGTCCGCAAATGAATCAGAGTTGTTGCAGAGCATTAAGGTTGCTCAAGAACACCTAGAAGTGATAAAGGGGAAAAAGGAGTAAGATGTGATCCAAGCTGCAGTGGACACTCTTACCAGTGTGATACCTAGTATGAACCTTCCTAGTACCGATTCTTCACTTGTACAATTGAAGCTCCTATGGACAATTGTAGAAGACTAGGTGCAAAGCCTGGAAGAGGTCACATAAGAAAATGCCAAGAAGGAACATCAAAAGGCTTTGGACACTGCCTTGGTGAGAAAGTTAACAGAGCTCTGGTCTGATCTTCAGAAGGCACATAAGGACATTAGAGATGTAATGGATGAGGGAAATATTCTACTCAGCAATATTTGTCAACCTCATTTATTCTATGATGATGTGCTCACTCAGAAGGAAAAACTACAAACTGATATGCAGTCATTTATTAGCACCTTCAAGATGCCATATGACTCCTCCACATATGGACAAACTGCTCACCGGTTTCAACTTCAGTCTGCAAGACTAGAGGCAGAGATAAGCTACCAGACACGTAATTTGTAGGAACTTCAACTGGTCCTATTACCAAGACTGCAAATTCTCCAGAAATGCTACCTCAATATAGATGCCCTAACGGTTACTCAATAGATGAGTACCATGGATGCCATGGAGGAGAAGGTTTATCAGATGCAAATAGAGAATGAGGTTGCTACCTCATTTCTTGAATCATGGTCTTTATCCATGACAACATTTATGCAGGACTTTAAATAAGTTTTTGACAAGTTTCACTCTTTATTGTCATAAACTCTTTAAATCAGTTATTAATGCTAAAGGAACAGGGGTTATTCAGCTATACTTTGTCAATATTTGCAAAGGGGGAGAAGTATACTGGTATTTAAATTTTGATGCATACTATGTATACTTTCATGTTATTTCTATTAAGAAGTAGTATACATTGTATTTTTTGCAAAAGGGATAGTGTATATGCTTAGGGGGAGTAATTTTGATTATGGCATGTTTTTGTTGTAAAACACTTAGATGTCAAAATTTTCCTAAGTGTTGCCATCAATGCCAAAGGGGGAGATTGTTGGAATTTTTGATGATTATGTTGTAATTGTCATTGATGGTCACACACTTTCTATGAGATCACTTTTTGGATGTATGAATTATATTCAACTGGTAATTGATTCCAAACCAGTATCATATGTTAGTCTTTAGACTCTTGGTGTTTTGCAAAAATTGTTTATTGATCTCAAGTGGTATGAAGACCCCAAGCAGTTAGAGGATCTCAAATGGTACAAAGGAACGAAGCGGCACAACTCATATTTCCCAGTCTTCATTTTGCCAAACTAGCAATCGGTATTTTTCTTAAACTGGTATTTTGTTTGAACCGGTAATACTCTATGATGAGTTACCAACTGGCATTTTGTGATGAGTTACCATCCACCGATTGTTTGGTGGTGCCAACACTTTGGTGGTGCATTTGTGTCATGTTACCAAAAGTGTCCAGATGCATTAAACCTAGGAAATTGTATTGTAATCCTATTGGACCGACATGAAATCAAATTCCTTTATAAAGACATCATGTCTAGGGTTTTAGGGTGTTGCTAGGGTTTAAGGTGGTTGATGAGTTTTTTGTAAGTGTGATTATAGAAGAGAAGTTCAGGTCTGTGAGAGAACGTAGAGTGTGAATGTGTTTCAAAGACTAAAGTAATGCTGGAATGTATTAGGAACGAGCTATCAAGGATCTAACCAAGCAATCTGTGCTATTTGCTAGATCACTCACTTGTTGATTACTCACATCTTCGACAAGTTTGAAGCCCTTAACCGGGTAGGCCCAAAAAGCCTTTTGTAAATCCTCTAACAAGGTGGTTCACATCTGTGGATCTAAAATTCTCTAGCAAGGTAGTCTTTAATCAGACTTATCTCCTAATAGAGATTGAGATTCCTAACAAGATTTGTTCTGGTAAAGAACATTGTATGACCTTAACCAGTCTGACCTTAACCGGTCTGGTTCCTATTCTGCAGATAGTTACTTGTGAGTTTCATCTCACCGTGGTTTTTCCCATTTGGGTTTCCACATCAAAATATTTTGTGTTATGGTGATTGTGCTTCTGTGGGTGAATGCTTTATTTGCTATTTGGTTTGCATGTGTGCTAACAGGTTTGTTTGCTAAACTATTTTACCAGTTTACTGGTAGACTAGTAAAGTATTTAAGTACAGTAATTTTTGGCATACTAATTCACCCCCCCCCATCTTATTATTCATCAACATATCCATTCTTTGTAACATCCCAATTATCTCTTCCTATGCAATTCAAATGTGTCTCCATTATGATCTTCCATATACCATAGTTAGTTCCATCAAGTTTGGGACTATCCTTCCTGAAGATATTTCCTACCACAGGATCTCCTCAAGCTGTTAGGCTTCCACAAAAAGAGGACTAGGCTCTGATGCCAATTGTTAGGAACTAAGAAGGACAACTAAGAGGGGGGGGTTGAATCAGTTGTCAATAAATTGCAACCCAAAACAAATTATTCCAACTTAAAACCACAGTGTCGGTAAAACATATTAACAGTTATAGTATTACCAGTATAAGTTAATGCATGAAACAAAAAGAGAAACAACATCCATAACACATGACACAAAGATTTTGACATGGAAACCCTGTAAGGGGAAAAACCACGATGGGAAACCTTACCCACAATCAGATGATACTACTACAGATAGTAAGTGAATACAATAATGGGGTTTGCACATGCAGAAAGGCCAACCGCATACAACTCACTGCCCAATCACAAAATTAGGAGTCAAATTGACTGCATAGTTGGATGGTTAAACCCAATAATCAATGTACTGCTTTAATTTAGCATCTTCAATGCCGGATTCAGTACTAGTTTAAGCTTTGTGCATGAGGACCAAACACCTTCATAACCTTTAATAACCTTCCTTAAACCTTCAGATGATATATGCATGATTCGCACAAGGATCTGCTTATTTTCGCTCTTCACAATGATCTTCAATATACACACATACTCACACATGCTCTACTTCCAAATAATATCTTACAATTATTTATACTAAACCTAAGACCTAATCATTAGGTCGGATCTCAAAAGATATTATATTTAAATCAATTACAAAATAAGTCTTGGTACAATACAATATGTTGGCCTCAATACATTTACACATTATCCAACCATTTCCAAATTGTGTTGTGTTGATCTGGAACATGTTTTCCTATGTCGGTTCATAACCTGGACCTATCTGCTAGTTAAGGCAAATATGTGAACCCAATCAGACAAATATGCAAAACACCAAATGCAAATATCCAATCCATGTCTTTGACATAACCAAATGATCTCCAGATGATAACAAGTCATCATCAACTTCCTAAGCTGCCGGTGAAACATATACTGATAATTGTGCATAAGCCAATATCCATACCGGGACCACAATGTGTCAGTTCGTCAATAAACCAATATAACCAGAGTGCCAAATCAATAATGTAGACCTCTAAAAAGATAAGTTTTGACATCAATGACAAAACCAATGCAACACATGACGAAGTCATCCATAATACCAACATTGAAGACTTAGGAACTTGGGAACTTGGGGGTTCCGAAGTTCTGGGGTTGAGGAATAAGGAACTTGGGAACCTGGGGGTTCTGAAGTTTTGGGGTTGAAGACTTAGGAACTTGGGAACATGGGGGTTCTAGAGTTCCGAGGTTGAGGAATAAGGAACTTGGGAACCTGGGGGTTCCAAAGTTCCAAGGTTGAAGACTTAGGAACTTGGGAACCTATGGGTTTTGGAGTTCCAAGAAAGAGAGAGGAAGAGAAGGCCTGGGAAAGAAACTTTCGATAAGACAACATTTCATACTTTATGATTCCATTGTCTTCTCTTGGATCAAATTGGGGCAACACTAGTCCATGGAACATATCTCTGATTGGTTCTCACTGATGGACCAAGGGTGTCATAAAATGACAATAGTTCCTCCATGGCAACAAGGTTTTCTTCATCCCATTGGCCACAATAGTGTATGTATTCTTTCACCCATCAATCACTTGCTATCTATCAAACTGCCAAGGTCTACCCAACAAAAGATAACAAATATCCATAGGCATAGGCATAATATTGTTAGGTCCTGGAGACAATTGAGAGGGGGGGGGGTGAATCAGGTGTCCAATAAATTAAAAAAAATTTAACTTAACCAAAACTTAATGCATAATGTTGATAAACCAAACTTTATGTTGGTAGACAATTTTATCAATTAATTGTAGTACCGGTAAAGATTAATGCACGAAACAGAAAGACAATAACATCCACAACACATAACACAAATATTTATATGTGGAAACCCTGTAAGGGGAAAAAACATGGTGGGAAGCCTTACCCACAATCAAATGATACTACTGGAGATAGTATGTGTATACAATATGGAGTCTGCACATGCACACAGGCCAGCTTCCTACAACTCACTGCTCAATCACAAAATGGGAGTCACACTGACTACAATTGGATGGTTAAATCCAATGATAATGTACTACACAAAATAGCATCTTCATATGCTGGATTCAGTACCGGTTTAGTTCTTATTACCTTCCTCAAAACCTTCCTTCAACCTTCAAATGATGTCTGTGTGTATAGCTCTACTTATTTTCGCATATACCCTATTACAATCTTTTTCCAATCGCATGTCAATCTCACAAATGAGATCTTACATTTATACTGAAAGCTGAGACCAAATGAATTGGTCGGCTCACTAAAAGATATTACAATAATTACAAATAAATCAATAAGTGATGCATCAAGTCGGCTCAATGCATTTACAATAATAATAAATCATCTTCATAATGTGTCGTGCTGATCTGGAATAAATATTCTTACTGGTGCATAACTTGGACCTATTTGTTGTTAACAACAAATATGCAAACCCAGATAGATCAATAACCAAATTGCTAAAACCAAGTGATCAAATAATTTCTTTGACATAAATAGGTAGTTTCCAAGTCATTCCAAGTGTCGGTGAACCAAATATTGGTGACTATGCATAAGTCTTTGACTTACCAGTGAACAAAACAAAGATCTACAAGTGCTGATAAGTGCTGACAAGTGTTGACAATAGTGTATGCATTCTTTCACCCATCAATCACTTCCTATCTATTAAAATGCCAAGGTCTACCCAACAAAAGATGACAAATATCCATAGGCATAATATCACATAGGACTTCATCATGATAATTCCCAATTTTCAATTTCACCAAACATTTCTCACTTACTAACAACTTCTGTTCATCCTGAATCTATGCCATCTGATAAGGCTTAGGGTGTTTCAGTCTCTCCAAAATTAACTTATTCACCATTTCTTTTGAAACAAGATTATTTGAACTACCACTATCAATAGCAACTTTATAACACTTACCAGATATCTTACATCTAGTCTTGAACAAATTCTTCCTCTGCAAGGGCTCCTCATCTCCTCCGGTATGACACAAATCTCTCCTCATCACCAATAGTTCTCCATCTTCCGATTTATTGTCTAATCTGGTGGGGTCTTTTTCCACCACTACTTCTCTTTTGGTATTCTCTTTCTTCTTACACTTGGAAGAATGATTTCCTTCTCCTCCATACTTATAGCAAGTTCCTCTGAATGTTCTCCTATCTTGTCTTCCAAATTTCTCATTCTGGTAGCCATTCGGTTCTCTCCTCTAGTAGAAATTTCTATCATCATTCTGGTATGAATTACCTTCTTTATTCACTTACTTGTCCTTCTTCTGACCTGTATAGGTTCCTCTACCTCTGGTATATCCTCTTCCTCCTTGAAATATTCCTTTGGTAAACCTTCCACCTCTGCCTCTCTGCCTCTGCTCATGTCTTTTGTCTAGCTTCTCTTCTACCTTTAGGGCATACTAGTAAGCCTCTTCAACACTCTCTAATTTGATCAAACTAAGTTCATATTGTATAGACATCCAAAATCCATTCAAATATCTTGCAACTTATTCAACTTCATCATCAACATGTTTGGATCTAATGTTCAACTTGTAAAATGCTTCGGTGTACTCCTTCACACTAGATTCCTTCTGTCTCAAATTCTACAACTTCCAAAATAGATTCACTTGATAATCATCTGGCATAAACTTTGATTTCAACTTAGCAATCATTCGATCCCATGTCTTAATCTTCTCTTTACCTCTTCTTTGTCTATCAACTTGCAAATGCTTCCACCAAAGAGATGCATGACCTTTCAAACGGGTACAGGCATACTTCACCTTCCTCTCTTTTGCAGTGTTTTCAAAATAAAAATACTTCTCCATCTCTAAGATCCAATCCATTAATTCATTCGAATCCAACTTCCCATCATATTCCGGTGGGGTAAAAATGAGGTTTAGTATTTGCCTTACACAAAACCTTCAAAAACCTTTCCTCATCCGGATCAACCGCTGGTGGATTTTCTTGTTATGTTAGGGCTTCTTCTCCTTCATCTTCACTTACATCTTCAATATGTCAGCCTCTTCTTTGGGATGTCTCCACGGCTTCCAACTAGGCTGCTATACCTCACAACATCTCCATCACAACATGGTCTGCATTCCCACGCGCTCCACCATTCATATCTCCTCTTTGTGCCATCATTGATGTTGGTCCTTTGCAGCTGTAGGTTGGATCCAAAATCTGCCACCCTACAACAAAAATTTTAGGACATGCAACCTCCAGAATGAAACTTCACTTTGATACCACTTGAAGTAGTCATCGATGAGGAGGGACCTCAAAGAGATCAATTTGGACCGGTCAATAAGAGTAACAAAATAGAAACACAAAGATATGGTGGAGGCAATATTGAACATATTGTTTTATTTCGTGAAAATTGATTACAACCAATTGGTAACAACCGGGTTACAACATAACCAACTCACAGGCTTGGTAGAACATAAAGGATAGGTCATAATCAGGACTTTGAATCTTAATATCTATCTTCCATGTACAGACTTGTTACTTGATTCTTTGATTGATTTATTCTAATGCACAATTACAATTATATATACAATCTAGAGGATTTGGTCAGCCTAAAAAGGGATCAAAACCCAAGGAACAAGACCTAACATGTAAAATTAACAAGGTCGGCCTCCATGAAGAGATTCTACTAAAAAATCCAAAGGATAAAGTGTAGATCATGAGAAAAGGTTGGCCACATGCCAAGGAACATCATAATCAACTCCCAAGGCTCCACAAGCTTCCGAAGGGGTTCCAGTAGATCATTAAAATAGGTCTTGGAAACCGGTAAAAAGAATTGTCAACCAGTAACAAGAAACTGTCAAGGAAACTGATAGTGATAACCTATCGAAAAATGATCCAAATGTGGTGCGGTTTGGAAATAAGAAAGATGATCAAGTCTTCAAGTAGAATCCAACTCCATAGGATCCGGTGAGCCAAAACCAGGACACATAGAAATAAATGCTAAAACTGCAAACATAAAGAAGAATAGAAAGAAAATGTTTTTGGTTGATGCAAGATTGCTATGAACCGGGGATGTTGCTGCATCACAAAATGTGTAGGATGAATTTAATTAGGTTGGTGATGAGAATAGTTAGTTCCAATTTGGTTGGATTGTTTACTTGACTATTTGGTTGAAGTGTAAAAGAGGATGCAACTTAGAAACAATGTGTAAACGTATGAATATTATAGCATCCTAAAATTGTACCCCTTTGTAATTTTGATTGCATTGGGTCCATACCTTAGCATTTGTGCCCCTTGGCCTGCTTGGGACCTAATTATGCTCATGCCTCTTCCATATTGCATCTTTATATGCCTCAATAGGACCATGGCACCGCACCATGGTCCCCCTCATTTTTCGGCCCCTTTTAACCCATTTTCACATTTCAAATTTGAGTGGGAATTCCCTCTCCGTGTCGGCTCATGTCACAAAATTAATCATTTTTCTTAATGAGAAAATATATAAAGAGGATTCTCCTCTCATTTGAACATCCACAAGAGTCAAGAAGTATTGAGCACACACATGAGATCGTGCATTCAAGCATTCAAGAGAAATTGAGCATTTTCAGTCTTCCTTTAATCCTTGGAGAAGCAATAAAGTCAAGACTCAAGCATTAAAGTGAAGAACTACATCCCATTTCATGAAACCCTAATTATATGTGGAGGCAAGCAAAACTTCACAAGAAGGAAATGGGTATAGAGCTGTAATCTTTAGATTAAGCTTCATTCACAGAGATGAATCAACCCCTTTCGACGTGCAAAAAATTTAGAGGAACATGATGCCGCGTCCTAGTCCCAACTTTTTAGAAACTTTTTCAAGGGTTAGATCTGAGTTAGCTTATACTGCTTAGATCCAAGTGCACACGAAAATCCCACATTTGTAGCTCATTATTTTCTCACTTTTACCTTCATTTTTCAGCACTTTACCTTAATTCCACTCAGTATTTTGACCTTAATTTGATTTGTGACTAAATCTAGTGGATTCCCTTCCCTCTTTTGAATGTAAAGAGTTTTTAAGAAAAAATGATTTAGTGATTTCTCCCTTCTACATTGCAAATTGAAAATTAAATTTTCCCCTCTACATTTTGGTGAACTCGACATGTCTTATGCTTACTTCTGATTTTTTGTTTTCAGATATTAGTGTGTATGCAATTTAAAATTTAAATTTTCATTTACAAGTTTGATTTCATTGCAAATTTTAAAAATTTAGGTGTTAATTTCATTAAACCCTAGTTTTTATTTTCAAAATTGAGCTTGTGAGTTGCATAATTTGGCTTAATTGTTTCATATCCGAGTGTTTTTTTTTTGGCAAAAGTGGTGAGCCACTTATATATATATATATATATATATATATATTCAATAGGGAAATAACCAGGAAGAAAACCCTATATCCTTGCTCAGATATAATGAAGAAAGAGAAAACAAAGCTATAAAAAGAACCCCTAAAAAATCCTAAGAAAAAGATGAGATCTTCCCATAGTACAAACCTCATAGAGGCCAAAATTGAGACTAGTGGAACTAGATAAATCCAAGAGAACTCTTAAAAACTACCCCCACAACTTGTTATCATTGATATTGAGAAATAGTATTGTGGATGTCAGAGCACTGTAGAGCTACCACAATCAGTTATTGGTGGGCATATGTGTATACCGCTCAACTGTAGAAAATAGAATGTTACTGGTTGAGTTATACCAGAACTATAATACTTGTATGTTTTCCTATTCACCGGTTCATAAAAGAGCCTCCATTATCGGTACTACATTGCAGATTTATAAAATATCTCTACCACCAATTATGTTATATCGATTGCATTAACCGAAGAGATGAGCATATGTGAATACTGGTACACTGAAGTTGCCAGTGAGAAGATGTGAATACCGGTCCACAAAAGAAAACGCCAATGTAACTGGTTGTGGTATGCCAGAACTTAAATACCGATATGCTAACTTATTTACCAGTTCACAAGAGAACCTCCAATACCGGTACTAAAGTATTGAATTACAAAATGACTCCCTTACCAGATCTTCCATGTTAGGTAGATTAGAATCAAGGAGATTAAAGATTTATAGGCTGAACCGGTAGGCCCCAAACTTGTATAAATTATCAAAACTACACCTCCATAAGTTGCGAACACAATAAGAATCCATCACCAACATTGACTGGTTGGCCCCTAAAACTGGTATGAGCATCAAGAATTACTCCAAATGTTGCAAACTTGACAAAAATCCATCATCAACATTGAGTGCAGCAAAGGCAGATATCAGGTCTTCAACTCGTGAACAATGGATTTCATTCACTTGGTCAAAGGAGAGCTGAGGAGGAGGAGAAATGTTGTCCATCTATATAGAAACTTCATTACCCACTAGCACTGGTAGAGAAATAATAGATGGCTCTATTTGCCCATGATCATGACCTAAAATTTCTAGTAGGGCATGCATTTTAGAGAAGATTCTTCTTTTTAGTTATGAATTTAAGCTTATCCCTACATTTCTGGCAGCTATTTGGAAGGGTCTCACATTCTACAGGGAAAGTGACCACTTTATGCTATCAAAGATTATAGGAAATTCCTCATGAGTGAGAAGAAGTTTCCTGGGAAATAGGCCACCAAATTTTGCCTGACCATTCCACAAATCATACTGGTGGATGGCATCCAAAAGTTGGTTGTCGTTCAAATAATCTGCTTGAATCATTTTATGAACGATATGTTTCAAGGGAACCCAAGACTGCAGCAAATCTACTAAATTGGAAAGAAATATAGAAACCAATTGGGAAGGAAAGAGAAACCTTTTCTCCTGCAAATAGAGTATTTCTTCCCCAATAATCCTCTAGATACTTCATTTGCAATGTTGACAGGAGGTGTTGAAGACAATACCCAACTAGTCTTTAGTGATATGGTCCTCAAATGGCTTCTCCCAATCAACAACTAAGAAAGGCACTCTATAGTTTCATGGAGAATAATCCATAGTGCAATAAAACAGGGCAGAGTGCAGAGGCAAGAACATGCCGGTTATGAATGATACCCGGTAATAACACTGTCTATCTTGATATTCACATACTCTGCCAAAATCATTTCAAATCTTCATCTATTGTGAAATTATTAGCAAGTATGAGAAACATTCTTGATACTAAGTTTATTAATTATTTTGCAGAATAACGGAGGATGCCTCATGTGTGAAATCAAACAAAGGAATAACTTTGATCTCATGAGACTCATAAGGTAGGTCGCCATCGTACTACCAACATGGAAGTTCAAAGAATAAAGCCAAACATACCAAACTTTTAATCCACTTGATGTGAGTGTAGAAAACATCATTAATTTCTCACTCTACAAACTGTTGAAAGGTTGAGAAATAGGGTGAGTGTGTCAATCATTTAAATATTTTTCATTTCATCATTGATAATGCTTGCTAGATGAGGAAAATTTTCCACCTTGAAATTTGGAGATGCATAGTCTACTGCCAACTTATCACAACCCAAATTTGCTAAAACATCTGCTACTCTATTACCTTCCCTGAATATGTGAGAAATGTAGCATTCCTCAAACGAATCTAGTAACAACCATGCTTGCTTTAAAATGTAGGAAATTTTCTAGTTAAATGATCATCTAGAAATGCAATCTTTCACTATAATAGAGGAATCTCCTTCTAGATGTAACCTGGGGAATCTTAATTTTTTTGCCAATATCAATCCATATAATAAGGCAATAGATTCTGCTAAATTATTTGTTCCACGAGGAATAGAAGAAGATTTAGCTACCAAGAGATATCCTAAATGATCTCTAATATAAATACCAATTCCTGAATCACCAAGATTTCCCCTAGATGAACCATCAAAATTAATTTGACAAAGCCAATTGGAGGATGTTGCCATTTAATTAGGTTTATGTTGATTGACTGGATTTCCTGACTGAACGTAGCACAAAAAGAAGGGATAGCAAGATCTTTCCAAATCTTAATAATGTGACCATCCCAAGGTGAGAAATTAAAATCACTACTTATGTTCTTGATATAAGCATTAACCTGTTCTGAAGCATATTTCTCAATTCCTTATAGTACCAAATGATTTGGGGATTCAATCTATCTAAAATTTCTTTCTTTCCCACTAGATTGACCAAATGAGTGTTATTCAATTTCAAAATTCAAAATTTCACTTGCAAGTCAAATTTCACATTTAAATTTTAAAATTAAGTGGTTAGTTCCAAAAACCCTAATTTTCAAATTTTTTAGAATTGAGCTTGTGGGTTGTTTAAATTTTGAATTTATTAGAGTGGCTTCAAATTCAAATTTGTAATCTTAGATCAAATTTCAAATTTCAAATTTTAATTTTAAAGTGAAGTGGTTAACTAAAAAAGCCCTAATTTTACATGTAAATTAATCTTGCGCATTTCCCAATTTTGGATTCATCATTTCAATTTCAACCTTGGTTCTATTTTTAAATTCAAATTTAAAGGTTATTTTTAGCCCTAATTTTAACTTTGAATTTATATCTCCTAGTGGGTAATTTTAATTTTAAATTAAGAGGTTGTTTTAGCAAAGCCCTAATTTTGAATTTTAATTTCCTAGGGGATTGCATTACAATTGTTCTCTATCTTTTCAATTAATTGAGGAATCATTTTTCTAAAATATTACATTATTCAATTACTTTGCAAATTTCAAATTCTCAATTTCAAATTTCCCTCCCTTAGTACATGAGTTTTACTACTATTAGTCCAACCTATAATGATGCAGGAGCATCCCTGGTTCACAACAATCTTGCATCAACAAAAAAAAACATTTCTTTTTTGTTTTCCTTCTCTATGTCCCAATTTTGGCTCACCGGTTCTTGTGGAGTTGGATTCTACTTGAAGACTTGATCATTTTTCTTTCTTTCAAACCGCATCTCATTTGGATCACTTTCCGGCAAGATATCACTACTGGTTTCATTGATAGTCTCTTGTTACCAGTTGCCTAAGACCTATTATAGTGATCTATCAGAACCCATTATGAAGCTTGTGGAGCCTTGGATGTTGATCGCGATGTTTCTTGGTGTGTGGCCGACCTTCTACATTTCATCCTTTGGATTTTTTGGAGGAATCTTTTGGTGGAGGTTGGCCTTGTTCATTTTGTACATTTGGTCTTGTTCTTCAGGTTTTGATCCTTTTGGGTCGACCAGATCCTTTGGGTCGATATATGTATTTGTAATCATGCTTTAGAATGTAATAAATCAACAATCAAGGAGTATCAAATAGATAGAATGTGCCTAGAAGATAGATCTTTCAATTCAAGGTCCCAGTGTGACCTATTCTACCAGGTTTGTGTGCCAGTATGTTGTAACCTAGTTGTTACCAATTGGATGTAATTAGCTTTCATGTAATAAAACTATCTATTATGCATTACATCCATCATATCTATGTGATTCCATGGTGTTTACTCTTGATGACCAGTTTGGACTGATATTCTCAAGGTTTCTCCTTGCTGGTGACTGCACCAAGTGGTATCAGATTGAAGTTTGTTCCAAAGGTTGTGTATCCTAAATCTTTTTGTAGGGTGGTAGATTGCAGATCTGACCTGCAATTGCAGAGGACTAGCATGGATCAATAGTGCAAAGAGGAACTAGGAATGGTGGAGTGTGTGGGAATGCCGACCTTGCTGTAATGGAGATGTTGTGAGGAATAGCAACCCAGTTAGAAGTCGTGGAGACAGCCCAGAGAAGAGGCTGACATGTTGAGGATGTGAGCGAATATGAAGGAGAAAAAGCCCCGACAGAACAAGTGAACCTACTGGCAGTTGATCCAGAGGAGGAAAGGTTTTTAAGGGTTTTGAGTAGGGCGAACACTAAACCTCATTTTACCCCACCAGAATATGATGGGAATTTAGATTCAGATGAATTGATGGATTGGATCTTGGATGTGGAGAAGTATTTTGACTTTCAAAACACTGCAGAAGAGAGGAAGGTGAAGTATGCATGTACACGGTTGAAGGGTCATGCATCTATTTGGTGGGAGCACTTGCAAGTTGATAGGCAAAGAAGAGGTAAAGAAAAGATTAAGACATGGGATAGGATGATTGCTAAGTTAAAATCAAAGTTTGTCCTGACAAATTCTCAAGTAGTTTTGTTCTAAAAGTTGTAGAATCTGAGACAGAAGGAATCTAGTGTGAAGGAGTACACCGAAGCATTTTTCCAAGTTGAACATCACATCCAGACATGTTGATGATGAAATTGAATAAATTGTAAGATATTTGAATAGATTGTGGATGTCTATACAAGATGAACTCAATATGATCAAATTCGAGAGTGTTGAAGAGGCTTACCAGTATGCAATAAAGATGAAGATAAATTGAATAAAAGGAATGAGCAGAGATAGAGAGGTAAAGGTGGAAGGTTTATCAGAGGAATATTTCAAGGAAGAGGAACTAGTATAGATCAGAACAAGGACAAGGAAGTGAGCAAGGAAGGTAATCATACCGGAAGGATGATAGAAATTTCTACTGGAAGAGAGAACTGGATGGTTACCAGAATGAGAACTTTGGAAGACAAGACAAAAGGACATTCAAATGAATGTATTTTAAATGTGGAAGAGAAGGACACCATGTACTTGAATGTAAGAAGTTAGAGGCTACTGGAAGAGCAACAATGGTAGAGTAGAACCCCACTAGATTAGACAATAAACTGGAAGATGGAGAAGTGTTGATGGTAAGGAGAGATTTGTGCTATACCAGAGGAGATAAAGAACCCTTGCAAAGGAGGACTATTCAAGACCAGCTGTAAGGTATCCAGTAAGCTGTAAAGTTCCTATTGATAGTGGTAGTTTAGATAATCTTGTTTCAGAAGAGATGGTGAATAAGTTGAAATTGGAGAGATTGAAACACCCTAAGCCTTACCAGATAGCATGGATTCAGGATGAACATAAGTTTAGTGAGTGATTAGTGTTTAGTAAAATTGAAAATTGGGAATTATCATGATGAAATTTTGTGTGATATTATGCCCATGGACATTTGTCATCTTTTGTTGGGAAGACCCTGGCAGTTTGATAGATAGGCAATACATGATGGGAGGAAGAATACATACACTATTGTGGCCAATGGGATGAAGAAAACCTTGTTGCCTTTGGAGGAACCTTTGAAGAATGAATTTTGTACAAATACCAGAATCTGCCTAGTAGATGGAAGGAAGTTCATGGATGGACTGAGACATGAGAATGCATGTTTTGCCTTAATTCTTAAGAAGAACACTCGATAGAGATAAGAGATTTGCTGGCAGAATATGAGGACATCATTTCAGATAATGTACCTGACAGATTACCACCTGTTAGAAGCATTAGTCATTGCATGGACTTAGTTTCCAGAGCCAGTTTGCCTAACAAAGATGCACATTGGTTAACACCGACAAAGAATGAAGAACTGAATAGACAAGTGCGGGAGCTATTGGAGAAAGGTTTGATTAGGGAAAGTTTGAGCCCTTTTGCATTACCAATGGTATTAGCACCTAAGAAGAATGGATAATGGAGGATGCGTACTGATTCAAGAGAAATAAAAAACATTGTAGTGAAATACCGGTTTCCCTTGCTTAGGATGGATGACATAATGGACTATTTGAGTGGAGCAAAGTACTTTAGAAAGATAGTTTTGATGATTGGATATCATCAGATTAGGATCAGAGAAGGTGATTAATGGAAGACAACATTTAAGACAAATGAAGGATTATATGAATGGTTGGTGATGCCTTTTGGACTAACTAATTCACCAAGTACTATCATGAGGCTGATGAATGAGGTCTTGAAGAAATTATTGGGTAAGTTTGTTATTGTGTACTTGGATGACATTCTGATTTTAAGTAAAACAAAAGAGGAGCATTTCTTGCAGTTAAGACAAGTTTTACAGAGGTTGAGAGAAGAAAATTTATTGATCAATATCAAGAAGTGCACTTTCATGAAGGATGAACTAGTCTATTTGGGCCTTGTGATATCTGAGGATGGTTTGAAGATAGACCCTGAGAAAGTGAAAGCCATTGTTGAGTGGCCTACACCAGAAAGCATTGGAGAGATAAGATCATTTCATGGATTGGCTAGTTTTTACTGGAAGTTTATCAGAAATTTCAGTTTAGTTTGTAATCCTATGACTGAGACCATGAGGGGAGATCGGAAGGAATTCAAGTGGACCTCCAGAGAAAACAAAAGTTTTGAGTTGTTGAAACAAAAAGTGACTGAGCAACCTCTGTTGGCCTTACCAGATTTCAATAAGGTATTTCAAGTGGATTGTGATGTAAGTGGAACAACAATAAGAGCAATTTTGAGTCAAGAAAGGAGAGAAATAGCATATTTCAGTGAGAAATTGAATGATGCACGAAAGAGATATTTAGTATATGATCAAGAATTGTATGCCATAATTCAAGCCTTGAAGAAATGAAGACAATACTTGTTGCCTAAAGAGTTTGTATTGTATACAGATCATCAAACTTTACAATATTTGAACAGTCAGAGTAAGTTGAATCAGAAACATATGAGATGGGTAGAGTTCTTGCAGACTTACACCTTTGTGTTGAAACATAGAAGTGGTAAATCTAACAAAGTTGTTGAAGCATTGAGTAGGAGAAGGAATTTGCTAATAGAGATGAGAGTGACAGTACTAGGTTTTGAGGATTTGAAGACCTTGTATGATGAAGACCCAGATTTTGTAGAACATTGGAAAGCATATAGAGAACCGGTTATGGTTGATAGGAGCAAATGGCTTAATTACTTCATTCAGGAAGGGATGTTATTTAAGGGAGTTCAGTTGTGCATACCTAAAAGTTCCATGAGAGAGAACCTGATAAAAGAGAAGCATAGTGGAGGTTTAGCTGGACATTTTGGCATTGATAAAACAATTGCATTAGTGAGTGAGTAGCACTTTTGGCCCCATATTCATAAGGATGTTAAGAGATATGTGCAAAGTTGTAGAGTTTGTTAAGTTGCAAAAGGTAGTAGTCAAAATGTGGGATTGTATAAACCTTTGACAGTACTGGTAAGACCTTGGGAGGATATAAGCATGGATTTTGTAGTTGGCTTACCTAAAACACCGAGAGGGAATGATTTGATATTTGTGGTAGTGGATAGATTTTCAAAGATGGCTCATTTCATACCTTTTAAGAAGACATTAGATGCATTGCATATAGCAGACCTATTTTTCAAGGAAGTGGTAAGATTGCATGGACTACCTAAGAGCATAGTTTCAGATAGAGAGACTAAGTTTGTTGGCTATTTTTGGAGAACACTTTGGAAGAAGATGAAGACAAATTTGAAGTTCAGTTCTACTTTTCATCCACGGACTGATGGACTTACATAAGTATTTAACCAGAGTTTGGGAAACTTGTTGAGATGTTTAGTGGGAGATAAAACCGGAAGTTTGTATTTGATCCTTGCACAAGAAGATTTTGCCTATAACAATTCAGTGAATAGAAGTACTAGAAAAATACCTTTTGAGATTGTTACCGGAGTGCATCCTAAAGGAATAGAAGAATTGAGAGACATTAGCAGTGCAGACCAGAAGAGTTCAGAAGTAGAAGAATTTGCAGATCACATGGAAGCATTGCATATTCAAGTTAAACAACATTTGGAAGACATGAATAGAAAATACAAGGAGAAGGCAAATGAGAAGAGGAGACATAAGGAATTTGAAGTTGGTGATAAAGTGATGGTCTATTTGAGAAAAGAGAGATTCCCAATTGGGACTTATAATAAGTTGCAGATGAAGAAGTTTGGACCCTGTAAGATCTTGAGAAAGTTCAGTTCTAGAAATGCATATAAGGTGGATCTACCGAAACGTCTGAGTATTTCACCTATATTCAACAGTACAAATCTTCATGAGTACCATGAACCAAAATTTAGTGAGGACGGTATTATAGATTTGGAGAAACAATTGCTCCAGAAGGAACTAGATCAGATTGCAGAGATTTTGGATAGTAGGATTGGGCGTAGTACCCGAAGTAGATAGTACAAAGAATATCTTGTGAAGTGGAAGAACAAACTAGTGGATTTTTCATCTTGGATTTCTCAGGTAGAGGTAGACCGCCTTGGTTTCCCTTTGATCCCAGCAAAGTGAGAGGCTCACTTTTTATTAACCCTGGATGTCTGATCCAGGAGCATCCTTGGTTCACAACAATCTTGCATCAACCAAAAAAAAACATTTCCTTTTCTGTTTGCAATTTCAGTTTTCCTTTCTGTGTGTCTTGGTTTTGGCTCACCGATTCCCGTGGAGTTGGATTCTACTTGAAGACTTGATCATTTTTCTTTCTTTCAAACTGCATCTCATTTGGATCACTTTTCGGCAAGATATCACTACCGGTTTCCTTGATAGTTTCTTGTTACCGGTTCTTCCTTTGTTACTAGTTGCCTAAGAACTATTCTAGTGATCTACTGGAGCCCATTCTGAATCTTGCAGAGCCATGGACATTGATCTCAATGTTTCATGGTGTGTGGTCAACCTTCTACATTTCATCCTTTGGATTTTTCAAAGGAATCTCTTGGCGGAGGCTGACCTTGTTCATTTTGGACATTTGGTCTTGTTCTTCGGGTTTTGATCCTATTGGGCTGACTAGATCCTTTGGGTCGATATTATATTTGTAATCATTCTTTAGAATCTAATAAATCAGGAATCAAGGAATATCAGATAGATAGACTGTGCCTAGAAGATAGATCTTTTGATTCAAGGTCCTGGTGTGACCTATTCTACCAGGCCTATGTGCCTGTATTTTGTAACCTAGTTGTTACCAGTTGGATGCAATTAAATTTCATGCAATAAAACTATCTGTTATGCATTGCCTCCATCATATCTGTGTGATTCCATTGTGTTTACTCTTACTGACCGGTTTGGACTGATCTCCTCGAGGTCTCTCCTCGCCAGTGACTGCACCGTATAATATCCTTGTGAGAAGAAGCTGTATAATTAAGGCTTCCTTAATTTTAATTACCAAGAAGATGGAGTGTAATTTGGATAACTTATTCCATGAGGATGTTGGTGGTTCTAGCAATCCTACAAATGTCTCCATTTATCTTCATTCTTTCGATAATTCTCATGATGTGGAGGAATCACTAACTAGGGTTTTTCGTTGACCAATTGGTGAAGATTGACAATCAATTTGAAAATATTCAACAATGGATGAGTCAACAATACCCAGAAAGTGAAGCTCTCCAATTGATTAAAGGATTGAAAAGAATAGTACAAAGTGATAAACTTGGTGTATTGAATTATAGCTAAGCCAAACTTCAAATGAAAATGTATTGTTAGTGTTAATTCGTGAATAGTGTGATTTTAACAGTGAGTATACGTATTTAGTGTAAGGTGCACTTGCCACAGTTGTAGTAGAATAGGTGGTTAGAGAGTTACCTTGTAAGTCAGTGAGAGGTAGGTTGTATTAACTGCAAAAGAAAGTAAAATATTAGAATAAAGTATTCAAAAAGTGGCAAATACTTATAATTAGAATTTTAAAAAATAAGTAAAGAAAGTAAATGGAATACTTGGTGAAATATGTGGAATGGATTTAAAGGATATGTGTGAAATAAAAAAATTCATTTAGTTTGCTTGGTCAAAAGGATTGTTCATACATTGAACAAGGAGACATCAAAAGGAATAACTTTGTTTAGCCAGAAAGAACATATGAAGTATGAAGGTTGAAATGAAATGTTCTTGTTGGGTTTTCCATGATACCAAATGGGAGGATAGGTACATTGTTTTTTGTTGATAGTTATTTATGTGATAAAAAAAAGATATATGTTTACCATGTGTAAATGTATCAGTGTGGTAGTTTGGAAAATTATAAATAGCTAGGAAATGGATTCTCAACAAATATTAATGGCATGGATTATATAGTGAAAACTAAAAAATAAAAAATAGATAGATGAGAAAATCTGTAGGACATATTTAATGTATATATGTAATTCTTTAGAAAAAATTTCTACTTAGGTGGGGGAGGAAAATTGTCCCTACCACTTTGGATGAACTGTAAAAGAGGGTCGAGTTTAGAAAATAGTATGCAAAAGTCTAAATAGATATAAAATGGAGTTTTAAAAACTTTAATATTGTGAATTGCAGAGTGAATTAATAAATGGGGATGAGATATGACACGTAATGTGTAGAATTCTTGTAATGTATATATCTGATTGTGAGAAACTTTGAAAGGAAGGTTGGTGAGAATTATGGTCCCCGCATTGAAAACAAAAATGTTATGGAATATAATTTGAATAAGTTGGAAGGAGTAAGATTGGAAATGGAAAAGAAAATATTGTGGGAAGGGATGGAAAGAATGGAAAACCAAACAGGATTAGTGAAGGACACCTGGTACAGTTGCTTCAGTGTTTGCAAAGACTATGAGAGGGGAACATGCATGGTGTACAAGATAATAGAAAAGAATGGGAAATATACTGAATTATGTTAGACAGATCTGATACCGAGAGTAAACTGAGAGGGGGGGTGAATCAGTTTACCATAAGAAATCAGAACGTATGCATATCAAAATCATTAAACTGGAGCACAAAGAAACCAACATAATGAAGGATAGAACATGAAAGAACAGTACACCCAACACCAATATTCTGACATGGAAAACCCAGTAAAGGGAAAAACCACGATGGGAAACCCTACCCACAATCAGATAATACTTCTACAACAATATGTGAAATTACAATGGGTATTTCACTTGCAATCAGGACAACCACCTAGAGCTCACTGCTCATTACAAAAGGAAGTCTCACTGACTTACAAAATATCATACTACAATCCAAAAATAATGAACTATGAAAGTAGCATCTCCTAATGCTTGATACAGTTCTGGTTAAGCATAGATGTCTGCCCTGCAGTACAAAAACCCTCATCGAATGATATATCACTTGTTCACACATTAACCTTCATCTGATAATGCAGACATAACCATCGATCCCATCAATCCATCGATATATAAATTACATGAATAAGTCACCTATTAATATAGATCATCAACCTTATTGACAAGATCAACTAAGCCCTAAACCCAAAAACCCATAATAACAAAAATTACATTACACGGTATCACAGGATCAATATTATGATTTACATTACATAGCATGGATCTAAATCAGGTAACCAAATAATTCCATCCATCAGAAATTTTGCTAAGACCAAAATCCAACATGCTTCACCAACCGGTAGAAACCCTTAGTGAAGTAACACAAAAAGTCTAACCGGATCCGAATAGGACCACCATAACAGCATGCCAGCCAATGCAAAGTCACCAAACACTCAGAATATGATCATGAAGCACCTTCAACATTAGAAACTGAATCCATAAGCTGGACCAAAATCATCTGACCAAAACATCAAATATCACTTACTGGTAAAGCTAACTAGTACTAGGAAATACCAACCGAGAACATAAGCAATAGTTACCGGAGCACCAAAATATGGAAAACAAGTACCCATCCACAGTAAGCATCCAAAATTGATTCTAGAGATCTGATCATACCAAATCAAAATCATAGCCAAAACCAAGATGATCACCAAGACTAACCAAGATAGCCTCCAACCAGGATACAATATTGACATCAATGAAAACACTTAACCAAATCCAGCATATTGCTAACAATCTCCCCCTTTGGCATTGATGGAAACATTGAATGGGAAAAACATCCAAGTGCCAAGGAATGCCAACAATCTCCCTCAAAGATATGACTAATTTTCACATGAATACCATCTCTCCCCCTTTGACATCAATGACGAAGGATGGATACCAAACCAAAAATACTTAACCAAATAGTTGACTACTCCCCCTAAATAGTAGCATCATCTCATCAACCCGGATAAAAAAAAATCTGATAAGCTTACTAGATTGATGTATTCCTGCATCTCTAAGTCTCTTTTGGAGGGTTGGTAACCCCCAACTGATCTTTGAGATATTCAAAAGTATCTTTAGGCAATGGTTTAGTTAGAATATATGCAATCTGCTCCTTAGTAGACACATAAACTAATATGACTTTCTTTGCTTCAACCTTTTCCTTCAACAAATTGTACCTTATAGAAATGTGTTTTGATTTGGAATGAAATACCAGATTCTTTGACATATCAATAGCAATAATATTATCACAGTGAATAATAATAGGCTCATCATAACTTACCCTTATATCTTTTAACATTTATTTCATCCATAAAATATGAGTACAGTTAGTACTAATAGTTCCATATTCCACTTCAATAGTAGACAATGAAGTACATGATTGTTTCTTGCTAAGCCACGAAACCAACTTCTTTCCAAGAAATAATACACTGGCAATAGTGTTCTTCCTATCATCCATATCTCCTGCCCAATCAGAATCTATCACTAGTACATTTGGGCCTAATTTCCGATGGCTAATTATCGGATTTGCGACGACCAAACATTTGACTCCCAACAAACTTTACCGTCGAAAACTCATCGTCAAGCTGCCTGATGATGCCATTTGCGTCGGTCATCCGACATTGTTATGAACTCCTCCGACGACAGCTATATTTGCACCCCTCACCACAAATATTGTCGGATTTTGGATGGATGTTATGATTGCTCCTCGAAGACCATCCGACATGGAAGTGACGTTGGATATACAACATCCTTGTCAGATGTTCCATTAGTTGCCGTCAGAATTCCAATGGTGAGAGATGATGTGGGTCAAACAGCTTTGCCATCGGTGAATGAAAGCATTGAACGAGTTCTATTTTTAAAAATTGCATTAAACATTTTTAATTTATTTGATTCAGTGTTATTTGAAAAAAATGATTATCAATGATGTTTCCTTTCTCCAAGAATTGTCTAGGATCTTTTCATCAGATAATATGTAACATCAAATGACTAAATCTTTTCTTTACAAATGCTTATTTTTTAAAATTATTATCTAAGTGTGAATTAAAATTTATATCTATACGGAAGCAGAACATACAAGCTTTAGAGTCATGTGCAAGCAAATTTCCTAAAAGAAAGTAAGTAGGCATTATCTTGAATGACATGGAAACAAGCTCATCAACTGCCTACAAGAGAGAAATTGGAGAAAAGTAGAGGAAAGTGTTAAAGGGTGATAAATAGATAGAGAGTATGCAATAAAAACAAACAATGTCAGGAGTGTTTGATGTGACATCTCTAATTTATGTCCGAAGGGACTAACTAGTTTTGGAGTTCCTGTGAAACCTATTGGGCCACGTTTTGGAGGAAATCAATGTGTTCATGCAAGGAGCACCTTTTTTCTATTATGAGAATGATGCTTTTGCATTGAAGGATATTTGGAAGTCAATATCAAATTTTTTTTATAGTGTGGAACCAGAGTTGGCAGGCTCGAAGTAATTGTCAGCTTTCAGAAGACCAAGAGGTTATGTACACAATCTCCCAATAGAAGAGCGATTTCAAGCATTACCTCTCCCCCCCCATGACTATTTAGGAAGCACTTCCTCAAACAAAGGACTATTGGCCTCCATGGGATCAAAGAAAAAAATTGAAGCATAGACTCTAGACGATGTGGTGGTGTCCTTCGTGAAGAACTCTGCACTATAATTGAAAATTCACGAGGGAAACTACAAGATAGTGAAGAGAAATACAATCTTGAAAAGTGGGAAGAATGGATCTTGGTTTGGGTGGGGCCAAGTCAGGTGGCTCCTCTAGAGGTTGACGAGATAGAAATCATATTAGTATTTGAAAAAGATCACACTCATGGAACTTCGTGTGCGAGTGATCGATTGCGGTGTTTGGGTAATGCATTCCAAATAGATACAGTTGCATGCCATCAAGATAAAAGTATTTAGTCAAGACATTACCTATTTGGGATGCAACTGTATCTATTTGGATTGCATTACCCAAACACCGCAATCGATCACTCACACGCGAATTTCCATGAGTATGATCTTTTTCAAATCCTAATATGATTTCTATCTCATCAACCTCTAGAGGAGCCACCTAACTTGGCCCCACCCAAACCAAGATCCATTCTTCCCACTTTTCAAGATTGTATTTCTCTTCACTATCTTGCAGTTTCCCTCATGAATTTTCAATTATAGTGCATAGTTCTTCACGAAGGACACCACCACATCGTCTAGAGTCTATGCTTCAATTTTTTTCTTTGATCCCATCAAGGCCAATAGTCCTTTGTCTGAGGAAGTGCTTCCTGAATAGTCATGGGGGGGAGAGGTAATGCTTGAAATCACCCTTCTATTGGGAGATTGGGTAAACAACCTCTTGGTCTTCTAAAAGCTGAAAATTACTTAGAGTCTACCAACTCTGGTTCCACACTATAGAAATTTTTGGATATTGACTTCCAAATATCCCTCGGTGCAAAAGCATCATTCTCATAATAGAAAAAAGGTGCTCCTTGCATGAACACATTGATTTCTTCCAAGCGTGGCCCAATAGGTTTTGTAGGAACTCCAAAACCAATTAGTCCCTTCGGACATAAATTAGAGATGTCACATCAAACACTCCAGACATTGTTTGTTTGTATTGCATACTCTCTATCTATTTATCACCCTTTAACACTTTCCTCTGCCATTCTCCAATTGCTCTCTTCTAGGCAGCTGATGAACTTGTTTCCATGTCATTCAAGATAATGCCTGCTTGCTTTCTTTTAGGAAATTTGTTTGCACATGACTCTTCAGCTTGTATGTTCTACTTCCATACAGATATAAATTTTAATTCACACTCAGATAATAATTAAATAAAATAAGCATTTGTAATGAAAAGATTTAGTCATTTGATGTTACATATTATCTGACGGAAAGATCCTAGACAATTCTTGGAGAAAGGAAACATCATTGATAATCAATTTTTGCAAATAACACTTAATCAAATAGATTGAAAATGTTTCATGTAATTTTTAAAAGTAGAACTCGTTCAATGCTTTCATGCACCAACGACAAAGCCATCTGACCCACACCATTATGCATAATAGAACAAATCAATATAATAGGCTATTATAAAGAATATATACAAAAATATGAAAGAACATTAAATTACCATTACAAACCCATAAACCATTAAATAGTGAAAATAGATATAGATTTGTAAATGTCTCCCTATAAACACCACAACCATAACCAAAAAAAAAAAAATTCTTACACGCAAAAACTAAGTAGCTGGTGAGTTGCAAGTCTACAACATCTCTCAGATGATCAAACCGTTTCTTAATTTTGTTCTTCTGATTAGTCAATGGATTTAGTTGCATGTACAAGTTTCTATTTGAAGCCTTCTGTTTCCCTATATTTGAGACATAATAAAATTCTTGTGAGTAGGAAATTGATTCAGGAGTTACGTGTGAAGAATTTGGCAAAGTAAATGATGACAATCAAACTCAACTTTTATTTGTCTTGATTAAACACTTTTATCTTGATGGCATTAAATTAAAGTTCTTTCTCTATTTTCTGGTGATCTCTAGAGCAGAGGTTGCTTTGCATCGACCTAGGATACATTTAACTTGTGTTGTATCTGTGGAAATATGTATCCTAGGATGATGCAATGCAACCTCTGCTCCACCAATACCAGATAGAAGAGAAAGTACTTTAATTTAAAGCCATCAGGATAACATGCTTTCAAGACATATATTAGGTATAAAAGGAAGTCTACCCTTTCATTTGAAGGGGTTTACCTACAATTCAAGTGATCTCTTAATTATAAAATCAATTCAATTCCAAGTGAACAAGCAATCAAGCATTCATCAAGAATTGAAGGAGAAATCATGTTAATAAAGATATTCAATAGAGGAGATATTTAATAAAGATATCATCTTTTAAATTAAGAAATGGGCAGGAGATTAAGAATACAAACCTTCCATATTGCACACTTCAAGGTATATTAAAATTAGTTTAAAGTGTATTCATTTAGGGACCTTTCATAAAATATTCTCAACTTACACATCATAAAAGGATCTTAAAATATTCATTGTTTATAATGATAAGAATTTGGTTGTTCCATACACCTTCCTTTACTATTTTAAAAATATCATCGACCAAAATATTGTACAACAGTAGTATGGAGTGCATTTCATCTATTTTATGCCTAAATATTTCATCATACCACTTTCTTTTCAAAGGTGACTGATCCATTGCGGTGTTTGGGTAATGCATTCCAAATAGATCCAGTTGCATACCATTTATCTGTCTTGGTTAAAGACTTTTATCCTGTTGGCATTAAATTAAAGTTCTTTCTCTATTTTCTGGTGATCTCTGGAGCAGAGGTTTCTTTGCATCGACCTGGGACACATTTAACTTGTGTTGTATATGCAGAAATATGTATCCTAGGATGATGCAATGCAACCTCTGCTCCACCAATACTAGATAGAAGAGAAAGTACTTTAATTTAAAGCCATCAGGATAAAATACTTTCAAGACATATATTAGGTATAAAAGGAAGCCTACCCTGTCATTTGAAGGGATCTACCTACAATTCAAGTGATCTCTTAATTATAAAATCAATTCAATTCCAAGTGAACAGGCAATAAAGCATTGAAGGAGAATTCAAGTTGGTGCAGGTGCATTTGGAAGACCAAAGTACTCAATGAAGCCATTAAAGACTTTTGAAGGTAAGGAACAAATAGATTTCCATTTTGATCAGTTTTATTTGCCAACGTACTCTCTACTTGTGCCAAAATGGGAGCTTTGGAACAAAGTATGGGCTTCCATCAAAGTAGAAGGTAAGGGAAATTAATATCATATCCTTACGGTTGGAAATGCTCTGCTTGACATGTTTGGAAAATGTGGAAGTATAGACATGAATGAATGCCTCATCTACAGAAGCAAAAGGTACCTCTAATGGTTTCAAAATTTGTCAAAATAGTTATGATATACCAAATAATCAAGTGGAATATCCTTTAGGTAACTAATATTAGCTTCAAACTATTTATTTTGATTTTCATCATATATGGACCTAATTGCCCCACCTTTAGGAGATAACTATAGGAGATAGTTTGTTACATTTAAAAGTCCATCATAAATAAATTAATTATACATGCTATGTGAATGTTTACTATCACAAATTGATTTTAATTCATTTATCTACATGAATACACTCTTTATTTATTAGTTATAGGAATGGAGCACTTACACGGGCAAACAAAATGCTAGGTTTGAGAAAAATAGTTAAGAGATTGGATATTTTTTTTTTTATTTTCCAAATGGCTTGAGTATAATGATAATATAATTTTTAAAATAGGTTTATATCACTTTCCTTTGACTTGCTCATGGAAGATCATCTAAACCTCGAATGCACCTTCATCTTTAAAAACATGTAGTTTAAGGTCAATCATTCATATCTATCTTATCAAACATTAGAGGAGTGAGCTTCTAAAAGTAAGAAGTACAAAGATGCATGGTCTAGTAAAAATTTTGTACTCCTAAATCACTCAATATCATAACCAAGGTTTTTGCATTGCATATCTATCATTTATTTCAATTTATTATTAAACCAAGGAAAATAGGATTCATTTAAATCCATAATTCCATTAAAAATATTATTCATATCTAAGAAGGCATGGAGTGGGATGAGTATTCATATAAATAACCCTTTATCCTTTCCATGTGCATTTCCCTTGGTTTTAGTCCCATTTTTTCTTTATTTTATTCAAAACAAAATTTATAGATGCCTCTACTTGTCTCACCATTCATTAATTGTTTGGGATTTTCATTCCATTCACCAAGGTTGGCATCTATTCTAAGACTCTGTGTCATGGCCAAGCTAAATGATTTGACTCTAGTTTATCTCCAATCTAGTCACCTAGTAGCATGTGAAATCTATCTCTTCCTAATTATTATTCTCTCCATCTTGTTAATGAACATTTTATTAATGAATCCTTCCTCATAATTTTGGACAAGTGAGACAATGTTATCTCAAGGAATCTTTTCAATCCTCTATCAAGATTCTTTCCCAAGTAATAATCTTGCATATTGGAAAATAAGTTACGCTTCTATTTTTCTAAGCTACTCTTCCTTATAATGTTTAGATTTACTCTAAAGTGCTCATTGTGACTCATGTTTACTACTCTTCCTATTAGTCTCATTCCAATATCTCCTACAAAAATATGGAATGATTACATTTATATTTTATTTGTGTCTCCTAAATATCCACAAAATTTGGAACAATAATACAATTTTTTAATAATATTTAATTGTTAAAGAAAGGATTAAAATGGAACTAAACACTCTAAATAAATTAATTTTAAAAGAATTGAAGGAGAAATCACTATTGAACACACCCCTGTCTCATATAACCCTATGTTGGCTAGGCCCCACAATAATTAGAAGATCCTAATTACTACTATCCTAAACCTTGCATTGACCATCACAATTTCACAGTGAGTTGAGTTAATTAGTCCATTAGCGAGATTGGGAAAGAGTTTGGTATTGAGTTAGGTGTTGGTGGAAGGTTTAAGGAGGTACACTATCATCATAATTAATGTTAGAGAGTATTGTGTGAAGAAGAATGGCCATGAAAGGAGTGACTGTCCTAAATGCTTGAGACTATCACAAAAAGTGAGTGTTGCAGTAGTGAATATTCCTTTGACCTTTGTGTGTTTGGGAGGGTAAAGACCCATGGTGGTATATGTTGATTGGTTGGGAGGGTAAAGACCCACATGTCAACTATCTACTTTGACATCCTAGGATGGTGTCCATCTACTGTAAAACCTTGTGGGCACTCTCTGTCTGATACTAACATATACATAACATGTGCCTCTCATATAGCCCTATGTTGTCTAGGCCCCACCATAATTAGAAGATCCTAATTACTAAAAACACTAGAGTCTCCCCTAAAAGGTTTTTGAGTCATAGAAGGCCTAGCTTGATAGCCCTATAGTCTCTCATACCTAAAATGAGAGACTTTGCCATAGCTGGTTACAAACTTCTCTCATGCCTCTTGTGTCCTCCCATGTACCTCCTTTTCCATAAGAGACTTTTCCATAGCAACCCTAAAGTCATTTGGATTGGCCATGTGTAGGAAAACTGAAATTTTTGGGCTTTCCACCCCTATTGAAATAATTGACAAGTAACTTGTCTTGAATGTAATATACAAACTACAAGAACTCCAAAAACTAACTCTCATGTTGATCCACTATGAAACCTTATTATGTAAATTGTGAAACTCATCTATGCATCTCTGTCAAATTTTTTTTGAAATAGAACACACTTTGAAGCACTCCAAAATATTGGTATCTAGAGAGGGTTTCCAATGTGAGTTGGTGCATTTTATCCTCCTAGTACCACAAGGTGGAATCAAGTCCTCCAAAAAATTGCATTGAAAATGATGCCTTTAAGTTGCTCACATATAGATGCAACCCAAAGCATAAGTCCAAGCTAAGTAACCAAGACTTAACCTCAACCCCATTTGTGGATCTTAAAAATGTAGAGGATTGGAGATGAAGCAACTCTCGAATATGATCCTTTGGCTCATGATATGTGTATTTATGCATGATGAGGCTAGGTAATATGTATTGATCAATATTCTATCTCCTCTATGTGTATTTCCCAAATTCAAGGCGAACTCCTAATAAGCTCCCAAGATGCAAGTATATGCTCCTCTACTACAAGTGAATCCTCATGACTTGTAAGATTTGAGGTCCATACTTGGGCTACTCATCTTGGTGAAAACTCTCAAAGTGATATGACTATTCCTTGCATTTCCTACACCCTATTTTCTAACCCACACCTCATAACCTTTACCTCACTTCCTATCATTATTACCTTCCATCTACCTTTTATATCCCCTATCGTAACCTCCTCCACTTTCCTACATCCTATCCTATACCTTAACCTCACACACACTTACTTTTACTTCACCTACCTAGCCCCATTCCATCCTTCACATCCTTAATTTATCTCCCCCCATTCACTTTCCTACCTTCCAAACCCCTAACATATCCTAACTTACTCTTTCACCATTACATCCTTCATCACTTACCTCACTATCTTACCTCCCTATCTTATCATCTTTCACCATTTTATAACTATAGGAGATAATTTATTACATTTAAAAGTCCATCATAAATAAATTAATTATACATGCTATGTGAATGTTTATTATCACAAATTGATTTTAATTCATTTATCTAGATGAATACACTCTTTATTTATTAGTTCTAGGAATGGAGCACTCACATGGGCAAACAAAATGCTAGGTTTTAGTAAAATAGTTAAGAGATTGGATATATTTTTTTATATTTTCCAAATGGCTTGAGTATAATGATAATATAATTTTTAAAATAGGTTTATATCACTTTCCTTTGACTTGGTCATGGAAGATCATCTAAACCCCGAATGCACCTTCATCTTTAAAAACATGTAGTTTAAGATCATCTTGTCGTTACTTCATTTGTAAACAAAGTTTTAGAATTGAGGTCATTGTTTGGGAAACTTCATTGTTGCATATCAGTTGTTAATAATGTTGTATCAGTTGAGATTGTTAACATCATTAATGAATAGGTACATAACTATCCTTCTGTGATTAGCAATCTTCTTTTGATCACTGGTCTATAGCATTATGTCATTATTGTGATTTGTATCATTCTTAACTAGTAAAGAATTCAGTAGCATCATTATTGGCACTATGATTAATTAATATGTTCATCATTATTGCTGCCATAACATTATAGGAAATATTGTTGATCATGATAGTTAGTATAAAACAATGTTGTTAAGACAGGAAATTGCTGTCCTGAAATGTTAGGCATGATTTTTATCATTGTTGTTAACTTAAGAAGTATTTGAAGAGGTCAGGCAGACTGTTGTTGTCAATTTGAGCACTATAGTAACAATTTTGTGTACAAATTAGTCTCTTGGTTAAGGACATTGGTAGGGTTAACATTTCTTATTTACCTTAGTTGTGTTTTATCATATGTAGCAATCATTATCAGTTTGGCAGAGGCATTTATTGACATTCTTAAGGAAATTTATATTATAATTATTTGTAATCAGTGATCTCAAAATTAATAGTGTATCCTCTCAGTCACTTTCACTTTCTCACTCTCTTCACAATTAGGATTGATTTAAATTTTTTAATGTAAAAGAACATCAGTTAATTCTCCTTTTCTTTTGAATTTTTCTTCATTTTGGGGGGTTCACCATATGTTACTAGTTATTTTCAACTATCCAAAGAAATTGAAAGTATCTTTATGTTTTGGTAAGCCACAAAATTACCAAGGAAGTTATTTGCTTCTATGGTTATAACCATGTTGAATGAGTTAAGTGTCCCTATTATTCTAATATGAAACACGGGGCATGGACTGATGAGCAATGGACTCTCATGGTCGTGAAGGTGGGTACCATGTGAACAATTGTGAATGAGCATCCTATAAAACAACAATATTTACTTCATTTCATAGTTACCAGGTTTGAATAATTCAATTTGTCAAGAAGATTTTTAAAAATGGGGAATACAGAATTTTCAAAAACAAAGTAATTTTTTTATAGGAATTGAGAAATCTAGATTGAATCGAACAAAATGCAGCCAGTCCAAAAAATTTGAATCCCACTGGATTCAACAACTATGAATCATTTAAATTTTAAATCACATTCAAAGCAAAAAAAAAAAGAATAAGAGGTAAAGGTAATAACGATTTTTAAGTCACCACCAAGAAAACTAAGAATTTTACCGTATAAGATCCCCTTTTAGTAAGCAACTTGCAAGGGAATTGGTTTTCCAATTACCTTGGATATTTATCAAATGAGGTGTCCAATCCTATCCCCTCTGCATTGGAACATATAACCTCCATTTTAGAGTGTATCACCATTCACCATTAGAGAAACTCATGTTGTGTGCTATTGTGTTTCAAGTAAAGAAAATTAGTTATCCAGCTTTAAGAGTTTGGACTCACAAGGACATATTGTTTGGTTAGTTGGGTGTCTAGACTACGTTCAATGCGCATGTTGTTGTCTTTTGGCTAGATGTCTAACAATTATATTGGATTTATATGTTACAAGGAAGCACACATATAACCTTGATAACACAAGTCCACCAATAGAATCCGTATTCCCAGTCGTCATTTGATTGCACAGAGATAAAATATGATACTCACTTGTTAAGCATATTTTGATAGAATCCTACACCACTAAAATGATTAGCACTGCCTATGCAAATGAGAAATATCATTTCTATTAAAAGTGGCTATTTTGAGTAGTTCCTTTTCTTCTTGCGAACAACTCTGTATTTAACTATAATGAATCAAATGTACAAGAATTATAGCTGCTGCTATTGTAAAAAATTACTGCTTCAATGGCAAGTAGATTGATTTGTTTGAAAAAAGAAGAATTTGTTTGATTGTAAAATTTGATTTGTATCTAAGCAATAGTAATCCCTTATGTCAAATTCCAATCACAGTATAAATAATATAAAATCATATCAAAGGTTCCCCAAAACAGGGAGAGAGTCATAATAAAACGGTTGAACTCATAAAACCCTATATCCTAACAATGATAATTGGACTACAAATTCAATGAAATACAGCCAACTTCCATTCCTAGATCATGGTTTTAAAACAATAAAACTAAATTATCAATTTGTTTCCCTTCATACCATATGAATTTTCAAAAACATGGCAACTATGTAAACTTTATGCAACAAATTTAAACCCCTATCGAATTCATGAAGTATTGACCCCAGTCCCAGCTCAAATGAATCATAATTTATTTCAACTGAGTTTCCTATGAAAGCATTAAGCTCATCGCAATGATATAAAGAGGCCATACATATTTCTAGTTCCCCATCAAACAAGTACAAATACTAGACTATAACAATTAAAATGCAATCCATGATGTGACAACCCTAGCCTCAACATACAGAGATAAAATAACAGCATCAATGGAGGGTTTCAAAGGAACCTGGTTAAAATGCTGAGCTTCCATGATTGTTCCCTAGAATACCTCCACTCCCTTCTAACCATTCTTCCTAACTCTTGTTTTGGCATTTGTTTGAATGATATGCCAATGATCCTTTGATTGGGATATGCTTATAAATGTCCAACTTGTAATCGCATCTACTACCAAAATTCCTTAATTCATTTGATATATTTTCTTGTTCAACTAATCGAAGAGGTTGGGTAGTTCAACTAGTGCTTGGAAGGAATCTAAACAAATGAGAGACAACTTTACTGGAGAGCAATGTTACTAGGGGGTGCGGGTAGGCCTTCATTGTCATTGGATTGTTCTCCCTCATTATCAGTTTAAATCCTAAACCCATACACCCCTAACAAAATGCCAAATGGCTTACAAATGAGACCAAAACATGCCCTTATTACATTAAATAATGCCCAGACTTTAAAATGTCCCTAAACATATGGCAAACACAAAAACATAACAAAATTCCTACCATGAAGCTGGAAAGTTTCTTGTCGCCTAGTATCCTAGTATAGCTTCTCCTAGAGCACCACTTCATTCCATGGCTGGTTCCCTGCAGAGGTAGGATTTTGTAATGGTAGAGGTGGGATGAAGAGGTAGGACAAAGTAATGGTAGAGGTCGATGGGATGAAGATGTGGGATTTATGAAATGACTTGGTCTTTTCTTTTTGTTTTTTGAAGTAATGCACGTAGTTGTCTGAATTTCGACGAGCGCGGATACTTTTTCTAAAAAAACCCAAATGTCATTGCCAATTCCTTCTCCGTCAAAACCAAATGTTGCATTATCGTCAGAATTCTGACGAAATTGGGCATTTTTTCAAAAAAAAATCAAATTTGATCACAATATACCTTCTCCGTCGGAAACCTCCATCGGAATTTTAGGCCAAATGTATTAGTGTGTATAGGCACATAATCTGAAGTCATCATTCTTTGGATACGAGAACCCAAGGTCTGTTGTACCTACTAAATAACTAAATATCCTCTTGACAACAATATCATGAGTTTCTATAGGATCTGACTAAAATCTAGTAGTAATACAAACAACATTCATAATGTTAGGTCTAGTCAGAGTTAAGTACAACAATCCACCAATCATTGATTTGTATCGACCTGGATTCACTTTAGGGGATTCATTATCTTTTGACAATTTGTAATCAGTTACCATAGGAGTACCAACAGGTTTGGAACTCTCAAGTCCAAATTTCTTAAGTAACTCCTTCACCTACTTAGTTTGAAAAATGAAAATACCTTTATCAGTCTGAGTAATCTGCAAACCTCAGAAAAATTTCATCTCACCAATCATAGACATTTCAAATTCATTCTTCATAACATCAACAAATTTCATGCATAGACTATCTTCTCCTCCAAAAATGATATCATCCACAAAGACTTCAATGATCAGTATGTCATCATGCTCAATTTTGTAATATAGGTTACTATTAGCATTACCTTTGCTAAAACCAAGCATAGAAAGATATTTGTCTAATCTAGCATACCATGCTCTAGGGGCTTGTTTTAGTCCGTATAAAGCTTTCCTTAATCTACAAACCATGTCCTTATCTTCTGATAAAAAAATCCATTAGGTTTCTCAAAGTAGACTTCCTCCTCAAGATATCCATTTAGAAATGCATATTTGACATCCATCTGATATACTTTGTAGTTCTTGTGTGCAACATAGACAAGAAATAGTCTTACCGCTTCAGTTCTTGCAAACGGGGCATAAGTCTCACCATAATAAACTCCTTCTTCCTATGAATAACCTTTTTAAACCAATATAGCCTTGTTCCTCACAATTTGACCTTCCTCATTCAAATTATTCCTAAAAACCCATTTAGTTCCAATAATATTCTTGTCTTTAGGTCTAGGAACTAGTTCGCATGTCTTATTCTTTTCTATCTGATCTAATTCTTCTTCCATTTCTTTTATCCAATTTTCATCTTTACTTGCTTCAATAAATAATCTTGGTTCAATTTGAGAAATCAAACATACCTCTTCAGTAGCTAGCCTTCTCCTAATCATCACACCTTTGCTTTTATCTCCAATGATCTAATCTTTAGAATGATTTAGTTTCACATACTTGGGATTCTTTGAATTTTCTTGATTCACTAACTCTTTCTGTTGTTCCTCTGTTATAGTTGAGTTTTCTGATGTTATGAGAGTCACTAGTTCACTGTTCTGAGCAGCTTCTTGCATTACTGATTCAGGTCTGATAAATTCATCTTTCATTCCATAGTCATATTTTTTATCAGATTACTGCCTTGTTCATCCACCTTGGCATTTATGCTCTTTGTTATCCTATTCAATATTTTGTTATAACATCTATATGCTTTTCTCTTAGTAGATAACCTAAAAATATTCCTTCATCAATAAGGAAGAAACACAGAAGAATGAGAAAGGAAAGGAGCACGTTATCGCAAGGATTTAGCCCCCAAGTGTGAGATAAGCCCAAGGATAATAGACACAAAACACAAAGCACGAGGTGACTTCGCTTTCCTTGGGGTCAGTATGCTGTATGATAAGTCATGTATATATATCATATGTATGTATGCATAATTGTTCTTCATTCCCCAATCAAGGAAGGTCACCTAGAAGAATGGAACACATGTGTCTTTTGAGTCAACATGAGAGAGATCAAGAGATCTCAATACTTTGCATCGTCCTCAAGTAGACAACACTAAGGACAACAAATAGAAGAATGAGAATAACATATAGAAGAAGTAACACAAGAGAGGAGGAGAGAATCTGCTATGCTAATGTAACTAGTCTAGCACATCATCTACCCCCCGATCTTGCTGATCAATGTTTCGGGAAGGCAGGGAACACGCTAGAGGAGGAACATTCAACACAACAGATGGAGCTATCACAAGATCCAAACAAGGGCTATGTTCATGTTCCGAGCCACATTGTTCTTGTCTAGGAGCTAGGATAAGTGCTTTAGAAAATTCATTAGATAAATGGTTATCAATATCAACAAGTTCATATTCACTATCAGAATGAACAAGAGTAACATTTTCATCATGAATAACATTTTCATCTATATCATCATCAAGATTTATAAAAATAGGATTTTTAACTCGCACAGGATCAAGACCATCATGCATCTTATGTTTAGGAGATTTAGGCTCAATGTCCGGCTGAGGAGAAAATGGAATAATGCTAGTTGAAGGTGTTTTTGGAGATTTCAAAGTTTGAGAAGCAGCTGCTTGAGCCCTAAGACGACGCTTTCGTCGGCGTTCACGTGCAGAACGATTTCGTCTAGTCTTAGTAGGAAGTGAGGAAGATTGAGGAGGAGGAATGTTCTCATCCCTATCACTTGGGTGTTTAGGTTGTGGTCTCTTAGGCTGAATAATAGGAGAAGAAGAAGGTCTCTTCTCTCTATAAAAGGAAGGAGGAGGAACTGCTCCATATAAAGGAGGAATTTTTGGTTTAGGAAGGAGACCAAGTCCATCATGACGAGGAGGTATAGGTCTACTTTTAGGAAGTTTATTAGACATAGACATAGTCACATCCATAGGGATGGGTTGGGAATCTTCTTGAGGAAAGACATTAGTTTTATCTTTCAAAGGAAGCACTTCCTTCTCAAGAATGATAGGAATGTCAAGTTTAGGTGTTCTAGGTTCACTTAAAGATAGGATCATATCTGTTTTCCACTTTTGATAAGATTTGAAAAGATGATCACTTCGCGGAGGAAGGGATTGGAATTGTTTAGGCCAAAAGTAATCAAGAGGAACACTAGAGGTTCTTTCAGCTGGTTTAAAGAGGCTATGATTGACAGTAACAACTTCACCATTATGGGGAAATTTCAAACACTTATGAATAGGAGAAGCAATAGCTTTCATGGAAGATAGCCAAGGATAGCCAAGCTTCACACGAAATTGTTCGGAAGATGGAATAATAGCAAAGTTCACATCAAGGGATTTGTTATGGACCTCAATAGGCAATGTAATAGAACCAATTGTAGGAGAAGAAAATGCATCAAATAGTTTCACAATCACATCTGTTTTGTCATAAATCACTTGATTCAATTGCAAAGTAAAAAGAAATTCTTCAGTAATAACATTAACCATGCACGAAGGATCAATAAGCACTCCACGGTAAGGTGTATTTTTGACTTTTGCAACTATGTATAAAGGACCATCAGGTGCCCTAATGGTTTCACTAGAATCAAATGTGATGGAAGGTTCTTTAGGGTTTTCTTGCTGCTCTACAAAGTTAATCACATTTGGAGTCATAGACACAAGACCATCAGATGAAAGAGAGGAATCATTAGTCTCAATCGCATTAGAGGTATGAGAAGGTAATGGATCAGTGAAAATCTGAAGATTTTGATTAGGAGGAGCTACAGATGTATTGCCTTTATCATTCACTCCAGAAACAGAAATAGTATTATTATTAATCAAATCTTGAATTTTACCCTTTAAAGAAAAACATTTTTCAGTATCATGCCCAGGCTGACGATGAAATTGACAAAAGGCTTTGTTATCAAAATAAGGTGAAGTAATCTTTGCAGGATCAATTTGTCTTATAGGAGGAAGAGTAAGCACATTTTGTTCCAATAATTTATTCATCATACTATGCAATGATTCATTCAAAGGAGTATACTTTCTTTCTTTCTTGAAAAATTTAGAAATAGGAAGCACACCTGATGCTGCATTCACATTGTTGTTGATGATGTTTTAATTGAATTTGATGGAGTCTCTGTTCGGTTTAAACTTCCCAAATGGTTGTTGACTGCTATCACCCTTATCACTCGGAGCCATAGGATGTGATTGTTCCATTTGACTCACAGTCAGTTGATAATTGTGAAGAGTTGCACACAACTGTTGGAAAGAAGTAAACTCAAAAAATAGAAGTTTGTCTCGAATATCTTTTTGTAAATTAGAAATAAAGATTCTTTGAATATCATTGTCAGGCACTGGAAAATAAATTTGAGCATACAAATGCTTATATCTACCAATGAAATCAGTCACTTTTTCTTTAACACCTTGTTTACAATGCATTAAATCAATCAAAGTAACTTTAGGACTTATATTGTTTTGAAATTGTTGAATGAAAGCATTTGCAAGTTGTTCGAAAGAAGTAATAGAATAGGAAGGCAACGAGAAATACCATTGTAGGGCTTTGTCTCTTAATGTTCTCGTGAATAGTTTTGCAAGCAACCTTTGGTCATAAGCAAAATCAGTACATATTGTTTGAAAAGTCTTAACATGTGTTAGAGGATCACCTTTACCATTGTAAAGCTCCAAATGCGGGATTTCAACATGTTTAGGAGGGATGGCTCGAACAATGTCAAGAGAAAGTGGGCTCGCAACATCAAATGTGGGCACACTAAACTTAGATTGATTCATAGAGGCAATTTGTTGCTGTAAAGAAGAGACAGTTTGTGCAAGATTGTTAATGGTCGCTTCAGTCGAAGGGTTCATATTAGATGTGTTAGATTGTGATGGAGGTGTTATGTTATTGAAAGAAGGTAAAGAGTAAGGTGGTGGGACCCTATGATAATTAGTCATAGGAGATGATTGGACAGGAGGAACACTACAAGGAGGAATGGAATGATTAAATGAATTGCCCCCTTGCGTCATGTTCATTTGCGGAGATGTAATAGGAACACTCATTGAAGGAATGAATGAAGAAGTCGGATTGAATGAAGGAAGAGGGTTAATTGAAAAGGAAGGATTGCCCCCGTGACTAGTGATCATAGGAGGAATGTCTTGTGTAGAAGTAGCCATTATGTTTGATGTAAAGGTAGGTATGCTAGCAATAGAAGTCATCAAAGGAATAGAATGATTGACTTGTGTAGGAGGTTGTGTATAACCTAAAGTTTCGGCACAACTCTTCATAGGCATCACGTTTGAATTCACAATGTGTGAAATACCACGCAAAATATCAATTCCATTCTTATCACTTTGAAGCATACGTTTTAGACCCTCAATTAAAGGAAGAGCTTGACTATCAGGGTATTCTTGAGAAATCCATTGTCGAAAATCGTCAAATTGGTTATCCAATTTCGAAAGTTGTTCTTCAGAAACCTCATGGAGAGCTTCTTCATCATTAGGAGGATTAGAGGAATTACCCATGTCCTCATTAAAAAGGCTATTCAAATTAGGTTCCATCTCCTCAGTAGTTAAACCTCAAAAAGACTTAATTCTACGGCTTCGTCTAACGGGAATAGTGTAAGTAGGGCTTATTGTTGTAAAACTCATGCACTAGAGAAGGAGAGAAAATTTTGATTTTAGAGGTAGCAATTTTCAGTAAAATCAGCCAATCTTCTAGATTTAAGCTGTTAAATGCAATCACGACAGTCTCCCGAAATTTCGGAAAAAATGTCCGGGACCGTGGCGCTCGGAGTGCAACACGGTCCTTGCAACTTTTTTTGAAATTTGCAGGGATGAAAGGTATGATGATTTTAAAGCCAATCTGAAAAAATTGAAATCCTTCCTTTTCAATTAACCCTCTTCCTTCATTCAATCTGACTTCTTCATTCATTCCTTCAATGAGTGTTCCTATTACATCTCCGCAAATGAACATGACGCAAGGGGGCAATTCATTTAATCATTCCATTCCTCCTTGTAGTGTTCCTCCTGTCCAATCATCTCCTATGACTAATTATCATAGGGTCCCACCACCTTACTCTTTACCTTCTTTCAATAACATAACACCTCCATCACAATCTAACACATCTAATATGAACCCTTCGACTGAAGCGACCATTAACAATCTTGCACAAACTGTCTCTTCTTTACAGCAACAAATTGCCTCTATGAATCAATCTAAGTTTAGTGTGCCCACATTTGATGTTGCGAGCCCACTTTCTCTTGACATTGTTCGAGCCATCCCTCCTAAACATGTTGAAATCCCGCATTTGGAGCTTTATAATGGTAAAGGTGATCCTCTAACACATGTTAAGACTTTTCAAACAATATGTACTGATTTTGCTTATGACCAAAGGTTGCTTGCAAAACTATTCACGAGAACATTAAGAGACAAAGCCCTAGAATGGTATTTCTCGTTGCCTTCCTATTCTATTACTTCTTTCGAACAACTTGCAAATTGAAATCATCATACCTTTCATCCCTGCAAATTTTGAAAAAAGTTGCAAGGATCGTGTTGCACTCCGAGCGCCACGGTCCCGGACATTTTTTCCGAAATTTCGGGAGACTGTTGTGATTGCATTTAAGAGCTTAAATCCAGAAGATTGGCTGATTTTACTGAAAATTGCTACCTCTAAAATCAAAATTTTCTCTCCTTCTCTAGTGCATGAGTTTTACAACAATAAGCCCTACTTACACTATTCCCGTTAGACGAAGCCGTAGAATTAAGTCTTTCCGAGGTTTAATTACCGAGGAGATGGAACCTAATTTGAATAGCCTTTTTAACGAGGACATGGGTAATTCCTCTAATCCTCCTAATGATGAAGAAGCTCTCCATGAGGTTTCTGAAGAACAACTTTCAAAATTGGATAACCAATTTGACGATTTTCGACAATGGATGTCTCAAGAATACCCTGATAGTCAAGCTCTTCCTTTAATTGAGGGTCTAAAACATATGCTTCAAAATGATAAGAATGGAATTGATATTTTGCGTGGTATTGCACACATCGTGGATTCGAATGTGATGCCTATGAAGAGTTGTGCCGAAACTTTAGGTTATACACAACCTCCTACACAAGTCAATCATTCTATTCCTTTGATGACTTCTATTGCTAGCATACCTACCTTTACATCAAACATAATGGCTACTTCTACACAAGACATTTCTCCTGTGATCACTAGTCATGGGGGCAATCCTTCCTCTTCAATTAACTCTATCCCTTCATTCAATCAGACTTCTTCATTCATTCCTTCAATGAGTGTTCCTCTTACATCTCCGCAAATGAACATGACGCAAGGGGGCAATTCATTTAACCATTCCATTCCTCCTTGTAGTGTTCCTCCTGTCCAACCATCTCCTATGACTAATTATCATAGGGTCCCACCACCTTACTCTTTACCTTCTTTCAATAACATAACACCTCCATCTCAATCTAACACATCTAATATGAACCCTTCGACTGAAGCGACCATTAACAATCTTGCACAAACTGTCTCTTCTTTACAGCAACAAATTGCCTCTATGAATCAATCTAAGTTTAGTGTGCCCACATTTGATGTTGCGAGCCCACTTTCTCTTGACATTGTTCGAGCCATCCCTCCTAAACATGTTGAAATCCCGCATTTGGAACTTTATAATGGTAAAGGTGATCCTTTAATACATGTTAAGACTTTTCAAACAATCTGTACTGATTTTGCTTATGACCAAAGGTTGCTTGTAAAACTATTCACTAGAACATTAAGAGACAAAGCCCTACAATGGTATTGCTCGTTGCCTTCCTATTCTATTACTTCTTTCGAACAACTTGCAAATGCTTTCATTCAACAATTTCAAAACAATATAAGTCCTAAAGTTACTTTGATTGATTTAATGCATTGTAAACAAGGTGTTAAAGAAAAAGTGACTGATTTCATTGGTAGATATAAGCATTTGTATGCTCAAATTTCTTTTCCAGTGCCTGACAATGATATTCAAAGAATCTTTCTTTCTAATTTACAAAAATATATTCGAAAAAAACTTCTGTTTTCTGAGTTTACTTCTTTCCAACAGTTGTGTGCCACTCTTCACAATTATCAACTGACTGTGAGTCAAATGGAACAATCACATCCTATGGCTCTGAGTGATAAGGGTGATAGCAGTCAACAACCATTTGGGAAGTTTAAACCGAACAGAGACTCCATCAAATTCAATGAAAACATCATCAACAACAATGTGAATGCAGCATCAGGTGTGCCTCCTATTTCTAAATTTTTCAAGAAAGAAAGAAAGTATACTCCTTTGAATGAATCATTGCATAGTATTATGAATAAATTATTGGAACAAAATGTGCTTACTCTTCCTCCTATAAGACAAATTGATCCTACAAAGATTACTTCAGCTTATTTTGATAAGAAAGCCTTTTGTCAATTTCATCGTCAGCCTGGGCATGATACTGAAAAATGTTTTTCTTTAAAGGGTAAAATTCAAGATTTGATTGATAATAAAAATGATACTTCACCTTCCCTACATGATGCCTCTCTAAGTGAAAAGGTATTGATGGACATTGACTTATTTTCTCATAAAGTTGGTCCTTCTAATGGGGGCATGTTAGTGCAACAAGAGGTTATGAACACTTCTTTCAAAGATCTCCTTCCTAAGCATGAATCTTTGGAGAAATATGTTCATGTTCCTCCTAAAAAACACTCCCTTCATGAGGATCCTTTTGTGCAAGAAGATGACATTATCCCTACATTTCCTAGTGATGGCATTTCCTTTTCCAACAAAATTCCCACTAGAGATGATGAATTAATGATAAACGCTTACCCTTCTCCTAAAGT
This sequence comes from Cryptomeria japonica, assembly GCF_030272615.1. Lineage (NCBI taxonomy): Eukaryota > Viridiplantae > Streptophyta > Pinopsida > Cupressales > Cupressaceae > Cryptomeria > Cryptomeria japonica. Next base: position 249,346,921 of record NC_081407.1, on the reverse strand, counting down.
TTGTCTTACCCATAAGCATCCCTTAGAGAAAGAAGATGAAATAATAAGCAATTTCCTTAATTCTCTCTCCCCTAAAGATCATATTGAACATATTTTGAGGAAAGAGGATGAGTTTAACACATCTATTGATGCTCTCCCTCCTAAGGATGAGGAATTAATAAACAATGTTATCTCCTCTCCCGAAATTGACAATACTTCAAACATTCCTTTCAACAACCTCACTATTTGGGATTAACCATTAGAAGAAGGTGTAGATTATTCTCTCTCCCTTGATAGTTTCTCACCTTCCTTGAATATCAATTATTCTCCCTCTAAAAATAAAGCATCTCCCTCTCCTCAACTTGGTTCTACTCATAAGGAAACCCTAGTTCAAAGCAAGATGGTTAACATCTCTTTCAAAGATCTCCCTCTTAAAAGTGAGACTTTAGAGATTAATGTTGATCCTTCTCCTAGAGAGTTTATTCCCCATGTAGATCCTTTGATGATAGAGGATGATATGACCTTTCCTTGTATTACTCTCCCTACTAGAACATCAATGCCTATCCCTTGTCTCTCTCCTAAAATTGATAAAATTTTAGTGCAAGAGAAGACTATCAATAATTCTTTCAACACTTTTGTTCATTCCTCTAAACCATCCTCAATCAATTTGATACATGTGAATGAGACACCTAACAAATCTCTCTTCACTGTCCAAGGTGCTTGTCCTTCTCAAAATTCTCAACCTTTAAATAAGCCTATCTTAGTGGTTCAAGGTGGTTATGCTAATGATTCTTTTTGCACTCCTAAGAAACCTATTATTACTGTGCAAGGAGGTTATTCTTCTAAGAGCCCTTATGAGTATGCTAAGCAACTGACTAGAGAGAGTTATCATGCGGTTGCTCATACCTATAATACTAGAAATAATAGGCAGCCTAATCCTCCTGTTATCCCAACTTCACTTCCTCCTTCTCAACCAATTCTTCCGCAAGCTCCACGTATTTCACAAGTTCTTGGTAAGGAATATGATCTCATAGAACAACTTAAAGCTACCCCTGCTAAGATATCCCTTTGGGATTTGATCCAAACTTCTTCCACTCATCATGGAATGTTACAAGATGCCTTGAAAGATTTGAATGTTCCTCCACCTAATACATCTAGTAATATAGTATCTTTGGTTAACTTTGTGATGAATCCTAAAGCTCAAATTGTGTTCACACAAGATGAGTTGCCTACTAGTGAAATTCAACAACAATATGATCCCTTGATGATTGTGGTTATCATAAATGACACGGCTATAAGACGAACACTAGTAGATAATGGCTCTGGCCTTAATGTATGTAGCATTAATCTATTGCATAAGATGAATATGGATACATCCCTTATTGAGCCTGACTCTCGTCCCATTCAAGGCTTTGATAATGTGGCTAAGTCTTCATTAGGTATTATCACCTTACCCATCACAGTGGGACTTGTTACTTTGCCTACTCCTATCCATGTTATGTCGGGAAATCTAACATACAACTTGTTATTAGGGAGACCTTGGATTCACAGTATGCAAGCTGTCCCCTCTACATTGCATAGACAAGTTAAATTCATTTATAACAATAAGACATATACCTTGATAGGTGACACTAATCTTCAGGCTTGTTTGCAAACATCTACCTCCAAAGGGAGTTCTTCTAAACATTCTTCTTCTAGTGATGACTCTTTAAACAAGATACCTATGGATGAATCATTACCCTCTAATAATCAAAATTCTTTGGATGAGCCTAAAGCTCCTGAAGAAGATCCTTCTCGACTTGAGTCTACACATGAAAAGGCTTTTGATCCTGAGAAGGTTCTCGCAGAAGATGATTGGGGATCTCTTGACTTTAATCCCACCTTTGTAGGTGAGTATAGGGTTCCTCCTCAAGAGCTTAAAGTTAAAAATAAGGAAGAAACTAGAGATCAATCAGTCTTACTTGAACCTATGAGCAATAATTTTGTGGCCGCTTCTCAAACTTCTTCTCCTCACACCTTTAATTCTGAAGAATTTGATTCTTTGTCTTATGAAAAACCACCTTCTCTTCCTGAAATGGCTGATCATTATGGTCATGGTTTTCGCATTTTTGCTAAGCATGGGTATCATGGAAATGGTTGTGGTGCTCATGAACAAGGGATGAAGGTTCCTCTAGAGACTAATTTTCACAATTATGCCTTTGGAGTCGGCTATAATCCCTGCAAACGTACCAAAGCATCTAAAAGACCATCTCTCAATGTGAATGCTATATTTAGTAGTGATGATGATCTCACTTCAACTAAATCATCTTCTACTTCTATCAACTCTCATTCCCCTCATAAGGAAATCTTGGCGATGAACAAATCTCTTTATGACTCCCCTCAAATTTCTAAATCCACTTATGAATCTTTATCTCCTATTCATCATAAAGTCCTTTCCTCCAGGGATAAGGCTCTAATAAATTACACTCATCCCTCTTCTAAGATTTCTTGTGAATTTTCTTCTTCAATTTTTATCACTTTATACGTGTTTTTGATCTCACTTATAGTCTATCATGTCTTTAAATAACATTAATGGCTATTATGTTGCTCATCATTATGTGACATTGGTAGCTCATTTACTGGGGGCTCATTGTCATTCATGATGGTACAATTTCAAGTGCGATCATATTTTTTGAAGCAACATAATAGCCTAATTTTCTTGTTCCTATGGGGACAAGAGTGATTTCATACATCTCTTCTTTTGCTTATGTCCAAATCTCTCCCTAGAAGATTGTGTAAGTCCTTCTCATTGTCCTTATCCTTGGGAGGCAATGATCTTTCCTTATTTCTATCTAAGGGTCCACTTTTTCCTATTTCGTGGATGGTGTGAGCTTTATTACTTGATGTTATTCCTTGTATGCATTTGTTGTTGTTTGTTCAAGGATTCTCTCTTACAAGAGGTGTAAGTCCTTGACTATAACCTCTTTTGCACTTGATGAAATACACCCATAATGAATTCACTCTCCTGATTGGGTTAAAAAGAGTGTCATCCTTCATTAAGAATCACTTTCACCTCGCAAAAGATGGAAGTATTGCATTCTTATTCTCTTCTTTGTCTTATTCTAGAAAATGTTATATTTGTCTAAGACAATTCCTCTTGGGGATAGGCGTCTTTTGTACAAAGATCTCTTCTCCTCTAAGGATCTCCTTTACACATACTACAAGATATCCCTTTTCAACTATCTTATCCTTGCTTAAAGAGTGTAAAACTCTCTTGCTTGGATCTATGACATTGTTGCATTTTTTTGGGGTATCTTCTTTTGTGATGAAGGTAGGTATCCTTGTTCTACTTTGCTTATGACATAAACATTACACTTTTTGAGAAATGGGTCATTCTCGGAACCAGAGCGCAGACTCTTAGAGCGAGATGTCTCCATTTTTCTTTTATGCAAGGTGATTATTCTCGGAACCAGAGCACAAACTCTTAGAGCGAGATGTCACGCTTTTGTACTATACATATACAGGTTGTAGCATACTCGGGCATAGACTCCTATGAGATGCTTCTAACCTCACTTACACACACATGCACGAGGTTGAGTGGAACTAGCAGCATAAGGCTAGACTTTCTCACTCTCCTCCCTTACATGGATCACCTAGACAGACTCTAGGGGCTAGTTTTCCATGTCCTTTTCCCATGGATCACCTAGACAAAATCTAGGGCCAAGAAGTCCATGTTTTCTCTCTCACTATTCTTCTCATGGATCACCAATGTGTGTATTCATGCCTTTTTCCTTTCTTTTCTTCTCTTTGCATTTTGTTTCCATTTACATCCTTCATCTTGTGTTAGAGAACTCTCAAATCCTCACACTCTTTGTTGTGTTGGAATTGAGATTTAGTCCTCTTTCTTACCAAATGATTCTCCATTAGTTTTTGATCTCATATCAAATCTTCTTGTGAGCATTTGTCATCAATATTCTTTAACAATTCGAAGTGGTAAACATGATACCCTGTTTCAACTCACTAAAATTAGCAAGCCGAAACAGGGGGGGGCATATAGCTACCCTCGAATTTTCATCACCTTCCTTAGTAAGCATTAGGTGATTTTGTGATCTAACGTGTGTTTTGTAGGGTGCGGTTCCTAACTGTGTACTGCAGATACCGCTGGGGGCTTCGTTCGACAGACTTATGGATATATCCTTTTTCAAATAATGTTTACTTTTCTGTACTTTAGCTTGCATATGCACGTAGTGTTCATATGACCGCTAAAGTGGGGGCTAAAGGTAGCATCGTAAATTGTACGCACTTGCTAGGGTGGTACAATTTCACACCTAGTTTAGCACCCACCTTAGCGCATTTTGTATTTTGCATTGCATTTCCCCTTTAGCACTTAATTAATTAAATTAATTAGGTCTAAGGTCCTATTTTATCATTTCCTACATCATAAAGTTGGGCCCTTTCATTAAAGTGTGCCCTTTTCATTTTATTCCTCCTATACATCATTTAATCAAAAACCCTAATTGGGTCCTATTTTGAACTTGGGGGCTTGATTTCGGGGGTCAAAACATCTCGAAATCAGCTGTAACTTCGGGATTCTCTCTAAAATCATCATATCCGATGGCCCTGAAAATTTGGTGAAAAGTTGTCGGGACCATGGCGCCTAGTGCACATGGTCTCGGACATTTTTCCCGAAATTTTAGGAGTACGATCCAATCATAAAATAAAGCTTAACCCCAAGAAATTGGCAGGATATTCAATCTCTAGGTCGGCCAAAAGATGAAATTACGACCTAGGGTTTCATACATAAGAGCTCTCTTTCTTCATTTGAAAGGACCCGATTTTTGTTTTCAGGAACCTCATATGTAGTGAAAGAGCAGATCTTTGAAGACTTCAACAACATTCAACATCCTTCTATAAAGCATTCATCAATTTCATTCATCCATTTAGGGCTTGGAAGACATTGAAGAACAATAGGAGATTACCGACTGAAGATTGGCTTGTACTCCTCCCTTGAGGGTTGGGTATGATTTCATGTTGTTTTCATGTCTTTGCATAAGCTTCAATATATCCTTTATTCATGCTTTAGATCACTTTGCATCTTGATTTAGAGCATTTACATTATCATTTACAAGCAATTAGGGTTTACTTTCTAGGTTGCTCTAGTTTGCTTTCTTGCATTTTAGGACCTTGCACACACACTAGGTCTGCACACACAATACATTTTACAATACAACTTGGCTATTCATGGAGGTGGAAATCACCGAAGCGGGGGTTTGACTAAGGCAAAACCCTATATAGCCACCCAAACACCTTTTCAAATATAAGTGCAGGTTTCAGGACTCGGACGACGCCGCAAGTTACAGATCAAGGGATCATATTGTTGTTGAATTTCACTAGTAGGCAACTCATCTTGAGTAAACACAATTTGAGCTTTAGGATTCATCACAGAGTTAACCAAAGATACTATATTACTAGATGTATTAGGTGGAGGAACATTCAAATCTTTCAAGGCATCTTGTAACATTCCATGATGAGCGGAAGAAGTTTGGATCAAATCCCAAAGGGATATCTTAGCAGGGGTAGCTTTAAGTTGTTCTATGAGATCATATTACTTACCAAGAACTTGTGAAATACATGGAGCTTGCGGAAGAATTGGTTGAGAAGGAGGAAGTGAAGTTGGGATAACAGGAGGAGGATTAGGCTACCTATTATTTCTAGTATTATAGGTATGAGCAACCGCATGATAACTCTCTCTAGTTAGTTGCTTAGCATACTCATAAGGGCTCTTAGAAGAATAACCTCCTTGCACAGTAATAATAGGTTTCTTAGGAGTGCAAAAAGAATCATTAGCATAACCACCTTGAACCACTAAGATAGGCTTATTTAAAGGTTGAGAATTTTGAGAAGGACAAGCACCTTGGACAGTGAAGAGAGATTTGTTAGGTGTCTCATTCAAATGTATCAAATTGATTGAGGATGGTTTAGAGGAATGAACAAAAGTGTTGAAAGAATTATTGATAGTCTTCTCTTGCACTAAAATTTTATCAATTTTAGGAGAGAGACAAGGGATAGGCATTGATGTTCTAGTAGGGAGAGTAATACTAGGAAAGGTCATATCATCCTCTATCATCAAAGGATCTACATGGGGAATAAACTCTCTAGGAGAAGGATCAACATTACTCTCTAAAGTCTCACTTTTGAGAGGGAGATCTTTGAAAGAGATGTTAACCATCTTGCTTTGAACTAGGGTTTCCTTATGAGTAGAACCAAGTTGAGGAGAGGGAGATGCTTTATTTTTAGAGGGAGAATAATTGATATTCAAGGAAGGTGAGAAACTATCAAGGGAGAGAGAATAATCTACACCTTCTTCTAATGGTTCATCCCAAATAGTGAGGTTGTTGAAAGGAATGTTTGAAGTATTGTCAATTTCGGGAGAGGAGATAACATTGTTTATTAATTCCTCATCCTTAGGAGGGAGAGCATCAATAGATGTGTTAAACTCATCCTCTTTCCTCAAAATATGTTCAATATGATCTTTAGGGGAGAGAGAATTAAGGAAATTGCTTATTATTTCATCTTCTTTCTCTAAGGGATGCTTATGGGTAAGACAAACTTTAGGAGAAGGGTAAGCATTTTTCATTAATTCATCATCTCTAGTGGGAATTTTGTTGGAAAAGGAAATGCCATCACTAGGAAATGTAGGGATAATGTCATCTTCTTGCACAAAAGGATCCTCATGAAGGGAGTGTTTTTTAGGAGGAACAATGAACATATTTCTCCAAAGATTCATGCTTAGGAAGGAGATCTTTGAAAGAAGTGTTCATAACCTCTTGTTGCACTAACATGCCCCCATTAGAAGGACCAACTTTAGGAGAAAATAAGTCAATGTCCATCAATACCTTTTCACTTAGAGAGGCATCATGTAGGGAAGGTGAAGTAACATTAAGAAAGGTGTTTATGATATCATTCTCTTCCTCTAGGATAGCTAAATAGGAAGGGCACATTTTAGGAGAGTTGTCAAGATCACTCTTAAAGTCTTCATCCTTAGAGCATGGGAGAAGCTCAAAGGGATTGTTAGCAACTCTTTTAGGCACTAAAATGTTGTTATAGATGGGGGGAGGTTCTTTAGAAGAAGGAAAAATTGAAACAAGGGAAGCTAACCCATTATCACATCTATGAAATGAATGCATCATGACAACAATTTTCCTCTTTCAAATGATAACACATGCAAAATAGAAGGAAATTTTTAATTTTAACCAATGCAATCACTTAGAATGTAGATTTAGAAAATGAAATTTATGATTCAAATGAGTTCCTAAATCAGATTTGAAATTATTGATCCCAAATAAGCTATCCACAAGTTCAACTTTGAATTGAAAAATTAGGGTTTTAGCAAACATTTCCTCTAAAAATTTTTTGAATCTTGCAAGAGATTAAAACTTGTAAATACAAATTTGATTTTGAAATAGCATAAACACTCAAATTTGAAAAATTGGAATTAGAGAAGATTGGCTGATTTTACTAAAAATTGCTACCTCCAAAATCAAAATTTTCTCTCCTTCTCTAGTGCATGAGTTTTACAACAATAAGCCCTACTTACACTATTCCCGTTAGACGAAGCAGTAGAATTAAGTCTTTCCGAGGTTTAATTACCGAGGAGATGGAACCTAAATTGAATAGCCTTCTTAACGAGGACATGGGTAATTCCTCTAATCCTCCTAATGATGAAGAAGCTCTCCATGAGGTTTCTGAAGAACAACTTTCGAAATTGGATAACCAATTTGACGATTTTCGACAATGGATGTCTCAAGAATACCCTGATAGTCAAGCTCTTCCTTTAATTGAGGGTCTAAAACGTATGCTTCAAAGTGATAAGAATGGAATTGATATTTTGCGTGGTATTTCACACATTGTGAATTCGAATGTGATGCCTATTAAGAGTTGTGCCGAAACTTTAGGTTATACACAACCTCCTACACAAGTCAATCATTCTATTCCTTTGATGACTTCTATTGCTAGCATACCTACCTTTACATCAAACATAATGGCTACTTCTACACAAGACATTCCTCCTGTGATCACTAGTCATGGGGGCAACCCTTCTTCTTCAATTAACCCTCTTCCTTCATTTAATCTAACTTCTTCATTCACTCCTTCAATGAGTGTTCCTATTACATCTTCACAAATGAATGTGACACAAGGGGGCAATTCATTTAATCATTCCATTCCTCCTTGTAGTGTTCCTCCTGTCCAATCATCTCCTATGACTAATTATCATAGGGTCCCACCACCTTACTCTTTACCTTCTTTCAATAACATAACACCTCCATCTCAATCTAACACATCTAATATGAACCCTTCGACTGAAGCGACCATTAACAATCTTGCACAAACTGTCTCTTCTTTACAGCAACAAATTGCCTCTATGAATCAATCTAAGTTTAGTGTGCCCACATTTGATGTTGCAAGCCCACTTTCTCTTGACATTGTTCGAGCTATCCCTCCTAAACATGTTGAAATCCCGCATTTGGAGCTTTATAATGGTAAAGGAGATCCTCTAACATATGTTAAGACTTTTCAAACAATATGTACTAATTTTGCTTATGACCAAAGGTTGCTTGCAAAACTATTCACGAGAACATTAAGAGACAAAGCCCTACAATGGTATTGCTCGTTGCCTTCCTATTCTATTACTTCTTTCGAACAACTTGCAAATGCTTTCATTCAACAATTTCAAAACAATATAAGTCCTAAAGTTACTTTGATTGATTTAATGCATTGTAAACAAGGTGTTAAAGAAAAAGTGACTGATTTCATTGGTAGATATAAGCATTTGTATGCTCAAATTTCTTTTCCAGTGCCTGACAATGATATTCAAAGAATCTTTATTTCTAATTTACAAAAAGATATTCGAGACAAACTTCTGTTTTCTGAGTTTACTTCTTTCCAACAGTTGTGTGCAACTCTTCACAATTATCAACTGACTGTGAGTCAAATGGAACAATCACATCCTATGGCTCCGAGTGATAAGGGTGATAGCAGTCAACAACCATTTGGGAAGTTTAAACCGAACAGAGACTCCATCAAATTCAATGAAAACATCATCAACAACAATGTGAATGCAGCATCAGGTGTGCCTCCTATTTCTAAATTTTTCAAGAAAGAAAGAAAGTATACTCCTTTGAATGAATCATTGCATAGTATTATGAATAAGTTATTGGAACAAAATGTGCTTACTCTTCCTCCTATAAGACAAATTGATCCTGCAAAGATCACTTCACCTTATTTTGATAACAAAGCCTTTTGTCAATTTCATCGTCAGCCTGGGCATGATACTAAAAAATGTTTTTCTTTAAAGGGTAAAATTCAAGATTTGATTGATAATAATACTATTTCTGTTTCTGGAGTGAATGATAAAGGCAATACATCTGTAGCTCCTCCTAATCAAAATCTTCAGATTTTCACTGATCCATTACCTTTAGGTCAAACCCTGGTTTTGGAATTAACCAAGAAATGAGCAAGTGCTGTAAATGTAAATGACTGTAAAACAAGTACTAATACCTTGTTCTAAGGATGTTTGTATCCTTATGTGCGAAGGTTTAGATGTTGTATGTTGTAGCATGTAGTATGTGATCTCCTCTTCAATGGTTGAATCCTTGTCTTGAATGCAACACTTAGCCTTGAATGGAGACTTGAAATGATCAATTGCTTGGAGGAATGCTTGAATGCTTGAATGCTTGAGTATAGTTTCCACGCTTTGTACACATATCCTCTTCACGCCAAATGAGAGAGAAAAATGTAGTTTATATACTTGTCATTTAGGGCTGATAGACTGATTTTCCCGACCTTAGGCCGACCAAGAAAGTTAATTTCCAAATTGCAAACAAAAAGACCCGAGACCCCTTAGGAGACCGGGCCCAAAATAGGACCCAGGGACCAGGGCGCTGGGCGCCCTTGTCCTGAGGGACCACGGCGCTGGGCGCCCTTGTCCTGAGGGACCAGGGCGCTGGGCGCTCTGGTCCCACCTCCCGGGACATCAGGGTGCAAGGAGGTTCAGGCCAGGGTACTTGAAAAATGCAGTTTTTGGTGTCCTGAGCAAGTTTCGGGGTCTCCATTCAGGTTGCGTGTTGCATCGCCATCGTGAAGACCGAAATGCAGTTGAAATTGCAAGTGTCACAATTTTAGGATGCTACATTTAGCCCCCACTTTAGCGGGAGTATGTATGCTCATACTTCCGGTAAAGTACAAGGAAACAACATTGAAAAACTTTCACCATGTCAAGGAGGCAAGACACACCAAGCCCCCAGTGGACTAAGGATCTTACGACTTCGATTGACAAAGTAAAAGGGAAGATCACAAAGGAGAACCATGACTGTCAGTAGTAAGGTTCCCTCACTATGAGTCATGCAAGAAAGATATCAAAAATTTTCAAGGCAAGGTTAAATTTGCCAAGAAATTTTCAAGTATCTTTAAAAGATATGAACGGGATGTATGCCCCCCTACGTTAAAGCGATTGCACATGCCTCACCGGGGGTGATTGTTTTAACGTAGTGATACACATAAGAATGAGAAAGGAAAGGAGCACGTTATCGCAAGGATTTAGCCCCCAAGTGTGAGATAAGCCCAAGGATAATAGACAAAAAAAACAAAGCACGAGGTGACTTCGCTTTCCTCGGGGTCAGTATGCTGTATGATAAGTCATGTATATATATCATATGTATGTATGCATAATTGTTCTTCATTCCCCAATCAAGGAAGGTCACCTAGAAGAAGGGAACTGTAGCGTAGAAATTAGGAATCATCAAAATAAGTAGATCAATCAAAACACAAGACAATCAAAGCAATATCATGAGAATACTCATTGAAATGAACCTAATTCTAAAGCACATTCAATAGAGGTATGAAAATGAAGCATTCAAAAGAAAACATTATGCAAACCAGATGTAAGATTGAATACTCCTTCCATGCGGCTCCATTGTTGTTCTTTCCTCTTCAATAGGTTAGTGGATCTCACCTACAAGTGCACACACAATTGAAAGCAAGATTGATGAAAAACTCAAGAGTACTAGAAACGAAGGTTCGGTAAATTGATAGAAAATTCAGACTTAAGGATTCGAAGGGTTCAAGATTCAAGGATCAAGGAATCAAGGGGTTTGATTGAAGAAATTCATCCAATTTATAGAGAAATTGGAGAAAAAGATCAAATTAGCATGATAATGATTCGAATAGAAATTCAAATCAATAATAGCAAAGTTATGACATGTTGCTATGCAAAGAGGCTTATGACAATTTTATGACAGATTTTATGACAAATTTCTATGTCAAGACAAGTTCTATGACAAATTGCTATGTCAAGACAAGACTCTATGACAAATTGCTATGTCAAGACAAGACTCTATGACAAATTTCTATGTCAAGAGTATGACACATGAAGCACAAAAATAGGGAGAACTAAAGACAAGTTAATTAGGTGGAATTTGAATTGGAAAATTAGAAAAATAGGTGGAAATTAGGAATTAGAATTTAGGAAATAATGAAATTAGAAAATTAGAAATTTAGAAAATTAGAAATAATGGAAATTAGAAAATTAGGTAAATTAATTAATAATTTGTCATTTATTAATTAATTCACAAAAAGAGGAATAATTAGCCAATTAAATGAATATTTAATTGTAATGAGAAGACTTAGGATAAATAAATAAATTATTTAACCTAGAGGAAGAAATGACAAATTAGGTTAAATGAATAAATCATAAAACCTTAGAAGAAATGCAAGGATGACAATTAGATCTTGACAAAGGATAGTTAATATCGATTCGATCATGATTTTGAATTGATAAATGAACACTGTTGATAAATGATTCGATTGAGGTTGGTTGACAAAAATCAATGACAAATTGACCAAATTGACATGATTGAAAAGGACTAGGATCGATGACAAATCGATCGCAATATGACAAGATTGACAAGGACAAAAATCGACCAAAATCATGACTGAATGTTGTTGTCGACAAGACCAAATTCGAAGGCGAGATGATAGAAGAATGACTCGATGCTCGCAAATGATAAAAAATCCAGTGCGTGACATAGGAGAAATGTTAATGCGACGCAAAAACCTAAAATGAGGCAATGCGCAAATGTTAAAGTATGACTTCGCAAGCGTTGACCATTTTTGGGTGTCTACAGGAACACATGTGTCTTTTGAGTCAACATGAGAGAGATCGAGAGATCTCAATGCTTTGCATCATCCTCAAGTAGACAACACTAAGGACAACAAATAGAAGAATGAGAATAACATATAGAAGAAGTAACACAAGAGAGGAGGAGAGAATCCGCTATGCTAATGTAACTAGTCTAGCACGTCATCTACCCCCCGATCTTGCTGATCAATGTTTCAGGAAGGCAGGGAACACGCTAGAGGAGGAACATTCAACACAACAGATGGAGCTATCACAAGATCCATACAAGGGCTATGTTCATGTTCCGAGCCACATTGTTCTTGTCTAGGAGCTAGGATAAGTGCTTTAGAAAATTCATTAGATAAATGGTTATCAACATCAACAAGTCCATATTCACTATCAGAAGCAAGAGAAGTAATATTTTCATCATGAATAACATTTTCATCTATATCATCATCAAGATTTATAAAAATAGGATCTTTAACTCACACAGGATCAAGACCATCATGCATCTTATGTTTAGGAGATTTAGGCTCAATGTCCGGCTGAGGAGAAAATGGAATAATGCTTGTTGAAGGTGTTTTTGGAGATTTCAAAGTTTGAGAAGCAGCTGCTTGAGCCCTAAGACGACACTTTCGTCGACGGTCATGTGCAGAACGATTTCGTCTAGTCTTAGTAGGAAGTGAGGAAGATTGAGGAGGAGGAATGTTCTCATCCTTATCACTTGGGTGTTTAGGTTGTGGTCTCTTAGGTTGAATAATAGGAGAAGAAGAAGGTCTCTTCTCTCTATAAAAGGAAGGAGGAGGAACTGCTCCATATAAAGGAGGAATTTTTGGTTTAGGAAGGAGACCAAGTCCATCATGACGAGGAGGTATATGTCTACTTTTAGGAAGTTTATTAGATATAGACATAGTCACATCCATAGGGATGGGTTGGGAATCTTCTTGAGGAAAGACATTAGTTTTATCTTTCAAAGGAAGAACTTCCTTCTCAAGAATGATAGGAATGTCAAGTTTAGGTGTTCTAGGTTCACTTAAAGATAGGATCATATCTGTTTTCCACTTTTGATAAGATTTGAAAAGATGATCACTTCGCAGAGGAAGAGATTGGAATTGTTTAGGCCAAAAGTAATCAAGAGGAACACTAGAGGTTCTTTCAGCTGGTTTAAAGAGGCTATGATTGATAGTAACAACTTCACCATTATGGGGAAATTTCAAACACTTATGAATAGGAGAAGCAATAGCTTTCATGGACAATAGCCAAGGATAGCCAAGCTTCACAAGAAATTGTTCGGAAGATGGAATAATAGCAAACTTCACATCAAGGGATTTGTTATAGACCTCAATAGGCAATGTAATAGAACCAATTGCAGGAGAAGAAAATGCATCAAATAGTTTCACAATCACATCTGTTTTGTCATAAATCACTTGATTCAATTGCAAAGTAAAAAGAAATTCTTTAGTAATAACATTAACCATGCACGAAGGATCAATAAGCACTCCACGGCAAGGTGTATTTTTGACTTTTGCAACTATGTATAAAGGACCATCAGGTGCCCTAATGGTTTCACTGGAATCAAATGTGATGGAAGGTTCTTTAGGGTTTTCTTGCTGCTCTACAAAGTTAATCACATTTGGAGTCATAGACACAAGACCATCAGATGAAAGAGAGGAATCATTAGTCTCAATCGCATTAGAGGTATGAGAAGGTAATGGATCAGTGAAAATCTGAAGATTTTGATTAGGAGGAGCTACAGATGTATTGCCTTTATCATTCACTCCAGAAACAGAGATAGTATTATTATCAATCAAATCTTGAATTTTACCCTTTAAAAAACATTTTTCAGTATCATGCCCAGGCTGACGATGAAATTGACAAAAGGCTTTGTTATCAAAATAAGGTGAAGTAATCTTTGCAGGATCAATTTGTCTTATAGGAGGAAGAGTAAGCACATTTTGTTCCAATAATTTATTCATAATACTATGCAATGATTCATTCAAAGGAGCATACTTTCTTTCTTTCTTGAAAAATTTAGAAATAGGAGGCACACCTGATGCTGCATTCACATTATTGTTGATGATGTTTTAATTGAATTTGATGGAGTCTCTGTTCGGTTTAAACTTCCCAAATGGTTGTTGACTGCTATCACCCTTATCACTCGGAGCCATAGGATGTGATTGTTCCATTTGACTCACAGTCAGTTGATAATTGTGAAGAGTTGCACACAACTGTTGGAAAGAAGTAAACTCAGAAAACAGAAGTTTGTCTCGAATATCTTTTTGTAAATTAGAAATAAAGATTCTTTGAATATCATTGTCAGGCACTGGAAAAGAAATTTGAGCATACAAATGCTTATATCTACCAATGAAATCAGTCACTTTTTCTTTAACACCTTGTTTACAATGCATTAAATCAATCAAAGTAACTTTAGGACTTATATTGTTTTGAAATTGTTGAATGAAAGCATTTGCAAGTTGTTCGAAAGAAGTAATAGAATAGGAAGGCAACGAGCAATACCATTGTAGGGCTTTGTCTCTTAATGTTCTCGTGAATAGTTTTGCAAGCAACCTTTGGTCATAAGCAAAATCAGTACATATTGTTTGAAAAGTCTTAACATGTGTTAGAGGATCTCCTTTACCATTATAAAGCTCCAAATGCGGGATTTCAACATGTTTAGGAGGGATAGCTCGAACAATGTCAAGAGAAAGTGGGCTCGCAACATCAAATGTGGGCACACTAAACTTAGATTGATTCATAGAGGCAATTTGTTGCTGTAAAGAAGAGATAGTTTGTGCAAGATTGTTAATGGTCGCTTCAGTCGAAGGGTTCATATTAGATGTGTTAGATTGAGATGGAGGTGTTATGTTATTGAAAGAAGGTAAAGAGTAAGGTGGTGGGACCCTATGATAATTAGTCATAGGAGATGATTGGACAGGAGGAACACTACAAGGAGGAATGGAATGATTAAATGAATTGCCCCCTTGCATCATGTTCATTTGCGGAGATGTAATAGGAACACTCATTGAAGGAATGAATGAAGAAGTCAGATTAATTGAAGAGGAAGGATTGCCCCGATGACTAGTGATCACAGGGGGAATGTCTTGTGTAGAAGTAGCCATTATGATTGATGTAAAGGTAGGTATGCTAGCAATAGAAGTCATCAAAGGAATAGAATGATTAACTTGAGTAGGAGGTTGTGTATAACCTAAAGTTTCAGCACAACTCTTTATAGGCATCACATTCGAGTCCACCATGTGTGAAATACCACGCAAAATATCAATTCCATTCTTATCACTTTGAAGCATACCTTTTAGACCCTCAATTAAAGGAAGAGCTTGACTATCAGGGTATTCTTGAGACATCCATTGTCGAAAATCGTCAAATTGGTTATCCAATTTCGAAAGTTGTTCTTCAGAAACCTCATGGAGAGCTTCTTCATCATTAGGAGGATTAGAGGAATTACCCATGTCCTCGTTATAAAGGCTATTCAAATTAGGTTCCATCTCCTCGGTAATTAAACCTCGGAAAGACTTAATTCTACGGCTTCGTTTAACGGGAATAGTGTAAGTAGGGCTTATTGTTGTAAAACTCATGCACTAGAGAAGGAGAGAAAATTTTGATTTTAGAGGTAGCAATTTTTCAGTAAAATCAGCCAATCTTCTGGATTTAAGTTGTTAAATGCAATCACGACAGTCTCCCGAAATTTCGGAAAAAATGTCCGGGACCGTGGTGCTCGGAGTGCAACACGGTCCTTGCAACTTTTTTCAAAATTTGCAGGGATGAAAGGTATGATGATTTTAGAGCTGATCTGAAAAAATTGAGTGATTTTACGATCTGTGGATAGGCCAAATTAAAGTTGCAATCTCAAAATTGAACCTTACCCAGATTTTCGAAAAAAATGCAAAATTTGAATTTTGAAAAAGAGAGGGAAACTGAAATTTTGAATTTTATGATTTTAGAGGGAATGTCAAGAGCAATGCAAATTTTGAAATTTAAAAATTGACTCAATTTCACGCAAAATTCAATTTTGAAAGTGGAAATCAAAGTTGTTGTAATTAAGCACTTAATTTCAAAAGTCACAAAATGCAAGAATTTGAATAAAGCACTGAAATTTTTAATGAATGTTAACGCACTTTTCAGATTTAGGACAGTAAGAACACAATTTTGACACAAAATTTCAGTTTCAATGATTTTTGAATGTTTAAAAGCCTTAATCCAAGCAATCACAAGACCAACTTTGACTGTAATTTTGAAGGTGTTAAAATTGATAAAATCAGCCAAAATTCTGGATTTTAGCAGAAAAATACAGTAAGATCTCGCTCCCGAAATTTTGGAAAAAATGTCGGGGACGATGGCGCTCGGCGCCACGGTCCTCGCAACTTTTTTCCAAATTTTCAGGGATGAAAGATATTGTGATTTTATTGCGGAATCCAAAGTTACAGCTGATTTGGAGATGTTTTGATCGGTGAAATTGTCGAACAAAGGTTGAATCAAGAGGGTTTCAAAAATTAGGGTTTTGACACTTAACCACTTAATTTTCAAAATTAAAGCATAGATATGAATTGATAATTTGTAATAGAAGGGCAGATCTGAAACAAGCATCAACAATTAAACATTTCACAAGCTTAATTACTAAAAAGAAATTTTAGGGTTTTAATGCAAATACCTCTAAAATTTTGCAAAAGATCAAACATGGAAATGTAATCAATTTTTTTAGATCTAAGCATGAAAAATCAGAAAGGATGTTCACGTCCGGTTCACCAAAATGTAAAGCGTAAAATCGCGATCGAACCCTAGTTGCTCTCCCCTCTTCCAACTCCAAGGAGAGAGAAGGGAGGTTCGCTAGGATTCGATGGTTTTCACTTAGGGGAGAGACTTTACATTCAAAAGAGGGGTTGAAACCCACAAGATCCAATCCCACGCAATGGAATATTGGATGCTAAATGAGTTTCAAGGGTTAAGACAGCAAGGCTACCCTCTTTTGTAAAGAATGTGCATAGGAGAATTAAGCTAGGAATGCATAGAAAGTGACAAAGATTCACTTATAAACTGAGATAGGAATACAGTATGAAGCTGCGGACCTGGAATTAGCAGTAATATGTCGATACGGCGCTGTCCTACAAATTTGAGCAAAAGTTGTCAAGACGATGGCGCCCGGTGCCACGGTCCTCCGAAAAATCCGCGAAACGAAGGGGGATCTGTTCGTCTCTGCACAAGGATTCCAGATCTTCAATCTCAGCCACGTACCTGCAACCTACACACAGAAAAGCGAAGACGATTGGGGGGTTAGGAATTAGGGGTTTGCCTTTAGGTCAAACCCCAGTTTTGGAATTAACCAAGAAATGAGCAAGTGCTGTAAATGTAAATGACTGTAAAACAAGTACTAATACCTTGTTCTAAGGATGTTTGTATCCTTATGTGCGAAGGTTTAGATGTTGTATGTTGTATGTTGTAGCATGTAGTATGTGATCTCCTCTTCAATGGTTGAATCCTTGTCTTGAATGCAACACTTAGCCTTGAATGGAGACTTGAAATGATCAATTGCTTGAAGGAATGCTTGAATGCTTGAATGCTTGAGTATAGTTTCCACGCTTTGTACACATCTCCTCTTCATCCCAAATGAGAGAGAAAAATGTAGTTTATATACTTGTCATTTAGGGCTGATAGACTGATTTTCCCGACCTTAGGCCGACCAGGAAAGTTTATTTTCCAAATTGCAAACAAAAAGACCCGAAGTCCAAAGGAGACCGGGCCCAAAATAGGACCCAGGGACCAGGGCGTTGGGAGCCATGGTCCTGGGGACCAGGGCGCTGGGTGCCCTAGTCCTGAGGGACCAGGGCGCTGGGCGCTCTGGTCCCACCTTCCGGGACAACAGGGTGCAAGGAGGTTCAGGCCAGGGTACTTGAAAAATGCAGTTTTCAGTGTCATAATCAGGTTTCGGGGTCTCCATTCAGGTTGCATGTTGCGTCACCATCGTGAAGACCGAAATGCAGTCGAAATTGCAAGTGTCACAATTTTAGGATGCTACATTTAGCCCCCACTTTAGCGGGAGTATGTATGCTCATACTTCCGGTAAAGTACAAGGAAACAATATTGAAAGACTTTCACCACATCAAGGAGGCAAGATACACCAAGCCCCCAGTGGACTAAGGATCTTACGACTTCGATTGACAAAGTAAAAGGGAAGGTCACGAGGGAGAACCATGACTGTCAGTAGTAAGGTTCCCTCACTATGAGTCATGCAAGAAAGATATCAAAAATTTTCAAGGCAAAGCTAAATTTGTCAAGAAATTTTCAAGTATCTTGAAAAGATATGAACGGGATGTATGCCCCCCTACGTTAAAGCGATCGCACACGCCTCAACGGGGTTGATTGTTTTAACGTAGTGATACACATAAGAAGGGAAAGGAGCACATTATCACAAAGATTTAGCCCCCAAGTTTTAGATAAACCCAAGGATAATAGACACAAAACACAAAGCACGAGGTGACTTCACTTTCCTCGAGGTCAGTATGCTGTATGATAATTCATGTATATATATCATATGTATGTATGCATAATTTTTCTTCATTCCCCAATCAAGGAAGGTAACCTAGAAGAAGGGAACACATGTGTCTTTTGAGTCAACATAAGAGAGACCAAAAGAGATCTCAATGCTTTGCATCGTCCTCAAGTAGACAACACCAAGGACAACAAATAGAAGAATGAGAATAACGTATAGAAGGAGTAACAAAAGAGAGGGGGAGAGAATCTGCTATGCTAATGTAACTAGTCTAGCACGTCATCTACCCCCCGATCTTACTGATCAATGTTTCGGGAAGGCAGGGAACACGCTAGAGGAGGAACATCCAACACAGCAGATGGAGCTATCACAAGATCCAAACAAGGGCTATGTTCATGTTCCGAGCCATGTTGTTCTTGTCTAGGAGCTAGGATAAGTGCTTTAGAAAATTCAGTAGATAAATGGTTATCAATATCAACAAGTTCATATTCACTATCAGAATGAACAGGAGTAACATTTTCATCTATATCATCATCAAGATTTATAAAAATAGGGTCTTTAACTCGCACAGGATCAAGACCATCATGCATCTTATGTTTAGGAGATTTAGGCTCAATGTCCGGCTGAGGAGAAAATGGAATAATGCTTGTTGAAGGTGTTTTTGGAGATTTCAAAGTTTGAGCTCTAAGATGACGCTTTCGTCGGCGTTCACGTGCAGAATGATTTCGTCTAGTCTTAGTAGGAAGTTGAGAATATTGAGGAGGAGGAATGCTCTCATCCTTATCACTTGGGTGTTTAGGTTGTGGTCTCTTAGGCTGGATAATAGAAGAAGAAGAAGGTCTCTTCTCTCTATAAAAGGAAGGCGGAGGAACTGCTCCATATAAAAGAGGAATTTTTGGTTTAGGAAGGAGACCAAGTCCATCATGACGAGGAAGGATAGGTCTACTTTTAGGAAGTTTATTAGATATAGACATAGTCACATCCATAGGGATGGGTTGGGAATCTTCTTGAGGAAAGACATTAGTTTTATCTTTCAAAGGAAGAACTTCCTTCTCAAGAATGATAGGAATATCAAGTCTAGGTGTTCTAGGTTCACTTAAAGATAGGATCATATCTGTTTTCTACTTTTGATAAGATTTGAAAAGATGATCACTTCGCGGAGGAAGAGATTGGAATTGTTTAGGCCAAAAGTAATCAAGAGGAACACTAGAGGTTCTTTCAGCTGGTTTAAAGAGGCTATGATTGATAGTAACAACTTCACCATTATGGGGAAATTTCAAACACTTATGAATAGGAGAAGCAATAGCTTTCATGGAAGATAGCCAAGGATAGCCACGCTTCACATGAAATTGTTCGGAAGATGGAATAATAGCAAAATTCACATCAAGGGATTTGTTATAGACCTCAATAGGCAATGTAATAGAACCAATTGCGGGAGAAGAAAATGCATCAAATAGTTTCACAATCACATCTATTTTGTCATAAATCACTTGATTCAATTGCAAAGTAAAAAGAAATTCTTCAGTAATAACATTAACCATGCACGAAGGATCAATAAGCACTCCACGGCAAGGTGTATTTTTGACTTTTGCAACTATGTATAAAGGACCATCAGGTGCCCTAATGGTTTCACTGGAATCAAATGTGATGGAAGGTTCTTTAGGGTTTTCTTGCTGCTCTACGAAGTTAATCACATTTGGAGTCATGGACACAAGACCATCAGATGAGAGAGAGGAATCATTAGTCTCAATCGCGTTAGAGGTATGAGAAGGTAATGGATCAGTGAAAATCTGAAGATTTTGATTAGGAGGAGCTACCGATGTGTTGTCTTTATCATTCACTCTAGAAACAGAAATAGTATTATTATCAATCAAATCTTGAATTTTACCCTTTAAAGAAAAACATTTTTCAGTATCATGCCTAGGCTGACGATGAAATTGACAAAAAGCTTTGTTATCAAAATAAGGTGAAGTAATCTTTGCAGGATCAATTTGCCTTATAGGAGGAAGAGTAAGCACATTTTGTTCCAATAACTTATTCATAATACTATGCAATGATTCATTCAAAGGAGTATACTTTCTTTCTTTCTTGAAAAATTTAGAAATAGGAGGCACACCTGATGCTGCATTCACATTGTTGTTGATGATGTTTTCATTGAATTTGATGGAATCTCTGTTCGGTTTAAACTTCCCAAATGGTTGTTGACTGCTATCACCCTTATCACTCAGAGCCATAGGATGTGATTGTTCCATTTGACTCACAGTCAGTTGATAATTGTGAAGAGTGGCACAGAACAGTTGGAAAGAAGTAA
Organism: Cryptomeria japonica; assembly: GCF_030272615.1. Taxonomy (NCBI): domain Eukaryota; kingdom Viridiplantae; phylum Streptophyta; class Pinopsida; order Cupressales; family Cupressaceae; genus Cryptomeria; species Cryptomeria japonica. The sequence continues at coordinate 249,325,975 of NC_081407.1, read as the reverse complement.
ACTCAAAAAATAGAAGTTTGTCTCGAATATCTCTTTGTAAATTAGAAATAAAGATTCTTTGAATATCATTGTCAGGCACTGGAAAAGAAATTTGAGCATACAAATGCTTATATCTACCAATGAAATCAGTCACTTTTTCTTTAACACCTTGTTTACAATGCATTAAATCAATCAAAGTAACTTTAGGACTTATATTGTTTTGAAATTGTTGAATGAAAGCATTTGCAAGTTGTTTGAAAGAAGTAATAGAATAGGAAGGCAACGAGCAATACCATTGTAGGGCTTTGTCTCTTAATGTTCTAGTGAATAGTTTTGCAAGCAACCTTTGGTCATATGCAAAATCAGTACAGATTTTTTGAAAAGTCTTAACATGTGTTAGAGGATCACCTTTACCATTATAAAGTTCCAAATGCGGGATTTCAACATGTTTAGGAGGGATGGCTCGAACAATGTCAAGAGAAAGTGGGCTCGCAACATCAAATGTGGGCACACTAAACTTAGATTGATTCATAGAGGCAATTTGTTGCTGTAAAGAAGAGACAGTTTGTGCAAGATTGTTAATGGTCGCTTCAGTCGAAGAGTTCATATTAGATGTGTTAGATTGAGATGGAGGTGTTATGTTATTGAAAGAAGGCAAAGAGTAAGGTGGTGGAACTCTATGATAATTAGTCATAGGAGATGATTGGACAGGAGGAACACTACAAGGAGGAATGGAATGGTTAAATGAATTGCCCCCTTGTGTCACGTTCATTTGTGAAGATGTAATAGGAACACTCATTGAAGGAGTGAATGAAGGAGTCGGATTAAATGAAGGAAGAGGGTTAATTGAAGAAGAAGGTTTGCCCCCATGACTAGTGATCATAGGAGGAATGTCTTGTGTAGAAGTAGCCATTATGTTTGATGTAAAGGTAGGTATGCTAGCAATAGAAGTCATCAAAGGAATAGAATGATTGACTTGTGTAGGAGGTTGTGTATAACCTAAAGTTTCGGCACAACTCTTCATAGGCATCACATTCGAATTCACAATGTGTGAAATACCACGCAAAATATCAATTCCATTCTTATCATTTTGAAGCATACGTTTTAGACCCTCAATTAAAGGAAGAGCTTGACTATCAGGGTATTCTTGAGACATCCATTGTCGAAAATTGTCAAATTGGTTATCCAATTTCGAAAGTTGTTCTTCAGAAACCTCATGGAGAGCTTCTTCATCATTAGGAGGATTAGAGGAATTACCCATGTCCTCGTTAAAAAGGCTATTCAAATTAGGTTCCATCTCCTCGGTAATTAAACCTCGGAAAGACTTAATTCTACGGCTTCGTCTAACGGGAATAGTGTAAGTAGGGCTTATTGTTGTAAAACTCATGCACTAGAGAAGGAGAGAAAATTTTGATTTTAGAGGTAGCAATTTTCAGTAAAATCAGCCAATCTTCTGGATTTAAGCTGTTAAATGCAATCACGACAGTCTCCCGAAATTTCGGAAAAAATGTCCGGGACCGTGGTGCTTGGAGTGCAACACGGTCCTTGCAACTTTTTTCGAAATTTGCAGGGATGAAAGGTATGATGATTTTAAAGCCAATCTGAAAAAATTGAGTGATTCTACGATCTGTAGATAGGCCAAATTAAAGTTGCAATCTCAAAATTGAACCTTACCCAGATTGTCGAAAAAATGCAAAATTTGAATTTTGAAAAAGAGAGGGAAACTGAAATTTTGAATTTTATGATTTTAGAGGGAATATCAAGAGCAATGCAAATTTTGAAATTTAAAAATTCACTCAATTTCACGCAAAATTCAATTTTGAAAGAGGAAATCAAAGTTGTTGTAATTAAGCATTTAATTTCAAAAGTCACAAAATGCAAGAACTTGAATAAAGCACTGAAATTTTTAATGAATGCAAACACACTTTTCAGATTTAGGATAGCAAGAACACAATTTTGACACAAAATTTCAGTTTCAATGATTTTTGAGTGTTTAAAAGTCTTAATCCAAGCAATTACAAGACCAACTTTGACTGTAATTTTGAAAGTGTTAAAATTGATAAAATCAGCCAAAATTTTGGATTTTAGCAGAAAAATACAGTAAGATCTCACTCCCGAAATTTCAGAAAAAATGATGGGGACGATGGCAGTCGGCGCCATGGTCCTCGCAACTTTTTTCCAAATTTTCAGGGATGAAAGATATTGTGATTTTATTGCGGAATCCAAAGTTACAGCTGGTTTGGAGATGTTTTGATCGGTGAAATTGTCGAACAAAGGTTGAATCAAGAGGGTTTTAAAAATTAGGGTTTTGACACTTAACCACTTAATTTTCAAAATTAAAGCATAGATATGAATTGATAATTTTTAATAGAAGGGCAGATCTGAAACAAGCATCAACAATTAAATATTTCACAAGTTTAATTACTAAAAAGAAATTTTAGGGTTTTTATGCAATCACCTCTAAAATTTTGCAAAAGATCAAACATGGAAATGTAATCAATTTTTTCAGATCTAAGCATGAAAAATCAGAAAGGATGTTCACGTCGGGTTCACCAAAATGTAAAGCGGAAAATCGCGATCGAACCCTAGTTGCTCTCCCCTCTTCCAACTCCAAGGAGAGAGAAGGGAGGTTCGCTAGGATTCGATGGTTTTCACTTAGGGGAGAGACTTTACATTCAAAAGAGGGGTTGAAACCCACAAGATCCAATCCCACGCAATGGAAGATTGGATGCTAAATGAGTTTCAAGGGTTAAGACAGCAAGGCTACCCTCTTTTGTAAAGAATGTGCATAGGAGAATTAAGCTAGGAATGCATAGAAAGTGACAAAGATTCGCTTATAAACTGAGATAGGAATACAGTATGAAGCTGCGGACCTGGAATTAGCAGTAAAATGTCGATACGGCGCTATCCTACAAATTTGAGCAAAAGTTGTCGGGACGATGGCGCCCGGTGCCACGGTCCTCCGAAAAATCCGTGAAACGAAGGGGGATCTGTTTGTCTCTGCACAAGGATTCCAGATCTTCAATCTCAGCCGCGCACCTGCAACCTACACACAGAAAAATGAAGATGATTGGGGGGTTAGGGATTAGGGGTTTGCCTTTAGGTCAAACCCCGGTTTTGGAATTAACCAAGAAATGAGCAAGTGTTGTAAATGTAAATGACTGTAAAACAAGTACTAATACCTTGTTCTAAGGATGTTTGTATCCTTATGTGCGAAGGTTTAGATGTTGTATGTTGTATGTTGTAGCATGTAGTATGTGATCTCCTCTTCAATGGTTGAATCCTTGTCTTGAATGCAACACTTAGCCTTGAATGGAGACTTGAAATGATCAATTGCTTGAAGGAATGCTTGAATGCTTGAATGCTTGAGTATAGTTTCCACGCTTTGTACACATCTCCTCTTCATCCCAAATGAGAGAGAAAAATGTAGTTTATATACTTGTCATTTAGGGCTGATAGACTGATTTTCCCGACCTTAGGCCGACCAGGAAAGTTTATTTTCCAAATTGCAAACAAAAAGACCCGAAGTCCAAAGGAGACCGGGCCCAAAATAGGACCCAGGGACCAGGGCGATGGGCGCCATGGTCCTGAGGGACCAGGGCGCTGGGCACTCTTGTCCCACCTCCCGGGACAGCAGGGTGCAAGGAGGTTCAGGCCAGGGTACTTGAAAAATGCAGTTTTTAGTGTCATAATCAGGTTTCGGGGTCTCCATTCAGGTCGCGTGTTGCGTCGCCATCGTGAAGACCGAAATGCCCTAATCTCACTTTCAACCACACACTTGTGGAATACGAAAGAGCCTAGAGGTATCACACAATTGGCTACTTCTTCTGGTGGAAGAGAGAGCCACGGGCTACCTATTAGGATTTCTATTCCTTTGTTGTAATTGAAAGATAAAATGATGCAAGTTCAATTCCTAACCCCAAAGTGCAAGTATGAACTAATAACAAGATTGCAGAATTGAACTTAAACAATGGAAAGCTGTAAACACAAGGACAAGACAAGAATGCAAATGCGTACCCGGAGTTAAAATCTGACTGAAAAATGTTCGGGACGGGGGCGCGGGCGCCACTGTCCTGATTCTGCCCCTGAAACTGCTCCGAAAACTGCTATTTTTGCACTCTGGAAAAGCTGTCAAAAATGCTGAAAATGCTGTCTGTCAGGAGGACCAGGGCGCCCAGCGCCCCTATCCCAGGGACCAGGGCGCCCAGCGCCCCTGTCCTGGCAGGACCAGGGCGCTCCACGCCCCTGTCCTGGTCTTTTGCTCTGAAACTTGGTGTGTTGTTTGGTCTCCGTCTGCTTCTTCCGGATCTGTAACTTGCGGTCTCGTCCGAGTCCCGAAACCTGCACTTATATCTGAAAAGGTGTTTGGGCGGCTATATAGGGTTTTGCCTTAGTCAAACCCTCGCTTCGGTGATTTCCACCACCTCAATTAGGGCTGATAGACTGATTTTCCCCACCTTAGGCCGACCAGGAAAGTTAATTTCCAAATTGCAAACAAAAAGACCCGAGACCCCTTAGGAGACCGGGCCCAAAATAGGACCCAGGGACCAGGGTGCTGGGCGCCCTAGTCCTGAGGGACCAGGGCACTAGGCGCTCTGGTCCCACCTCCTGGGACATCAGGGTGCAAGGAGGTTCAGGCCAGGGTACTTGAAAAATGCAGTTTTCAGTGTCATAATCAGGTTTCGGGGTCTCCATTCAGGTTGCTTGTTGCGTCGCCATCGTGAAGACCAAAATGCAGTCGAAATTGCAAGTGTAAAAATTTTTAGGACGCTACATTTAGCCCCCACTTTAGCAGGAGTATGTATGCTCATACTTCTGGTAAAGTACAAGGAAACAATATTGAAAGACTTTCACCACGTCAAGGAGGCAAGATACACCAAGCCCCCAGTGGACTAAGGATCTTACGACTTCGATTGACAAAGTAAAAGGGAAGGTCACGAGGGAGAACCATGACTGTCAGTAGTAAGGTTCCCTCACTATGAGTCATGCAAGAAAGATATCAAAAATTTTCAAGGCAAAGCTAAATTTGTCAAGAAATTTTCAAGTATCACAAAGATTTAGCCACCAAGTGTGAGATAAACACAAGGATAATAGACACAAAACACAAAGCACGAGGTGACTTCACTTTCCTCGAGGTCAGTATGCTATATGATAATTCATGTATATTTATCATATGTATGTATGCATAATTGTTCTTCATTCCCCAATCAAGGAAGGTCACCTAGAAGAAGGGAACACATGTGTCTTTTGAGTCAACATAAGAGAGACCAAAAGAGATCTCAATGCTTTGCATCGTCCTCAAGTAGACAACACCAAGGACAACAAATAGAAGAATGAGAATAACGTATAGAAGAAGTAACAAAAGAGAGGGGGAGAGAATCTGCTATGCTAATGTAACTAGTCTAGCACATCATCTACCCCCCGATCTAGCACGACATCTCCGCAAATGAACATGATGCAAGGGGGCAATTCATTTAACCATTCCATTCCTCCTTGTAGTGTTCCTCCTGTCCAACCATCTCCTATGACTAATTATCATAGGGTCCCACCACCTTACTCTTTACCTTCTTTCAATAACATAACACCTCCATCTCAATCTAACACATCTAATATGAACTCTTCGACTGAAGCGACCATTAACAATCTTGCACAAACTGTCTCTTCTTTACAGCAACAAATTGCCTCTATGAATCAATCTAAGTTTAGTGTGCCCACATTTGATGTTGCGAGCCCACTTTCTCTTGACATTGTTCAAGCCATCCCTCCTAAACATGTTGAAATCCCGCATTTGGAACTTTATAATGGTAAAGGTGATCCTCTAATACATGTTAAGACTTTTCAAACAATCTGTACTGATTTTGCTTATGACCAAAGGTTGCTTGCAAAACTATTCACTAGAACATTAAGAGACAAAGCCCTACAATGGTATTGCTCATTGCCTTCCTATTCTATTACTTCTTTCGAACAACTTGCAAATGCTTTCATTCAACAATTTCAAAACAATATAAGTCCTAAAGTTACTTTGATTGATTTAATGCATTGTAAACAAGGTGTTAAAGAAAAAGTGACTGATTTCATTGGTAGATATAAGCATTTGTATGCTCAAATTTCTTTTCCAGTGCCTGACAATGATATTCAAAGAATCTTTATTTCTAATTTACAAAAAGATATTCGAGACAAACTTCTGTTTTCTGAGTTTACTTCTTTCCAACAGTTGTGTGCCACTCTTCACAATTATCAACTGACTGTGAGTCAAATGGAACAATCACATCCTATGGCTTCGAGTGATAAGGGTGATAGCAGTCAACAACCATTTGGGAAGTTTAAACCGAATAGAGACTCCATCAAATTCAATGAAAACATCATCAACAACAATGTGAATGCAGCATCAGTTGTGCCTCCTATTTCTAAATTTTTCAAGAAAGAAAGAAAGTATACTCCTTTGAATGAATCATTGCATAGTATTATGAATAAATTATTGGAACAAAATGTGCTTACTCTTCCTCCTATAAGACAAATTGATCCTACAAAGATTACTTCACCTTATTTTGATAACAAAGCCTTTTGTCAATTTCATCGTCAGCCTGGGCATGATACTGAAAATGTTTTTCTTTAAAGGGTAAAATTCAAGATTTGATTGATAATAATACTATCTCTGTTTCTGGAGTGAATGATAAAGGCAATACATCTGTACCTCCTCCTAATCAAAATCTTTAGATTTTCACTGATCCATTACCTTCTCATACCTCTAATGCGATTGAGACTAATGATTCCTCATTTTCATCTGATGGTCTTGTGTCTATGACTCCAAATGTGATTAACTTTGTAGAGCAGCAAGAAAACCCTAAAGAACCTTCCATCACATTTGATTCCAGTGAAACCGTTAGGGCACCTGATGGTCCTTTATACATAGTTGCAAAAGTCAAGAATACACCTTGCCGTGGAGTGCTTATTGATCCTTCGTGCATGGTTAATGTTATTACTAAAGAATTTCTTTTTACTTTGCAATTGAATCAAGTGATTTATGACAAAACAGATGTGATTGTGAAACTATTTGATGCATTTTCTTCTCCTGCAATTGGTTCTATTACAGTGCCTATTGAGGTCTATAACAAATCCCTTGATGTGAACTTTGCTATTATTCCATCTTCCGAACAATTTCGTGTGAAGCTTGGCTATCCTTGGCTATCTTCCATGAAAGCTATTTCTTCTCCTATTCATAAGTGTTTGAAATTTCCCCATAATGGTGAAGTTGTTACTGTCAATCATAGCGTCTTTAAACCAGCTGAAAGAACCTCTAGTGTTCCTCTTGATTACTTTTGGCCTAAACAATTCCAATCCCTTCCTCTATGAAGTGATCATCTTTTCAAATCTTATCAAAAGTGGAAAACAGATATGATCCTATCTTTAAGTGAACCTAGAACACCTAAACTTGACATTCCTATCATTCTTGAGAAGGAAGTTCTTCCTTTGAAAGATAAAACTAATGTCTTTCCTCAAGAAGATTCCCAACCCATCCCTATGGATGTGACTATGTCTATGTCTAATAAACTTCCTAAAAGTAGACCTATACCTCCTCGTCATGATGGACTTGGTCTCCTTCCTAAACCAAAAATTCCTCCTTTATATGGAGCAGTTCCTCCTCCTTCCTTTTATAGAGAGAAGAGACCTTCTTCTTCTCCTATTATTCAACCTAAGAGACCACAACCTAAACACCCAAGTGATAAGGATGAGAACATTCCTCCTCCTCAATCTTCTTCACTTCCTACTAAGACTAGACGAAATCATTCTGCACGTGACCGCTGACGAAAGCGTCGTCTTAGGGCTCAAGTAGCTGCTTCTCAAACTTTGAAATCTCCAAAAACACCTTCAACAAGCATTATTCCATTTTCTCCTCAGCCGGACATTGAGCCTAAATCTCCTAAACATAAGATGCATGATGGTCTTGATCCTGTGCGAGTTAAATATCCTAAAAGAGTTGCTAACAATCCCTTTGAGACTCTCCCATGCTCTAAGGATGAAGACTTTAAGAGTGATCTTGACAACTCTCCTAAAATGTGCCCTTCCTATTTAGCTATCCTAGAGGAAGAGAATGATATCATAAACACCTTTCTTAATGTTACTTCACCTTCCCTACATGATGCCTCTCTAAGTGAAAAGGTATTGATGGACATTGACTTATTTTCTCCTAAAGTTGGTCCTTCTAATGGGGGCATGTTAGTGCAACAAGAGGTTATGACCATTTCTTTCAAAGATCTCCTTCCGAAGCATGAATCTTTGGAGAAATATGTTCATGTTCCTCCTAAAAAACACTCCCTTCATGAGGATCCTTTTGTGCAAGAAGATGACATTATCCCTACATTTCCTAGTGATGGCATTTCCTTTTCCAACAAAATTCCCACTAGAGATGATGAATTAATGATAAACGCTTACCCTTCTCCTAAAGTTTGTCTTACCCATAAGCATCCCTTAGAGAAAGAAGATGAAATAATAAGCAATTTCCTTAATTCTCTCTCCCCTAAAGATCATATTGAACATATTTTGAGGAAAGAGGATGAGTTTAACACATCTATTGATGTTCTCCCTCCTAAGGACGAGGAATTAATAAACAATGTTATCTCCTCTCCCGAAATTGACAATACTTCAAACATTCCTTTCAACAACCTCACTATTTGGGATGAACCATTAGAAGAAGGTGTAGATTATTCTCTCTCCCTTGATAGTTTCTCACCTTCCTTGAATATCAATTATTCTCCCTCTAAAAATAAAGCATCTCCCTCTCCTCAACTTGGTTCTACTCATAAGGAAACCCTAGTTCAAAGCAAGATGGTTAACATCTCTTTAAAAGATCTCCCTCTCAAAAGTGAGACTTTAGAGAGTAATGTTGATCCTTCTCCTAGAGAGTTTATTCCCCGTGTAGATCCTTTGATGATAGAGGATGATATGACCTTTCCTAGTATTACTCTCCCTACTAGAACATCAATGCCTATCCCTTGTCTCTCTCCTAAAATTGATAAAATTTTAGTGCAAGAGAAGACTATCAATAATTCTTTCAACACTTTTGTTCATTCCTCTAAACCATCCTCAATCAATTTGATACATGTGAATGAGACACCTAACAAATCTCTCTTCACTGTCCAAGGTGCTTGTCCTTCTCAAAATTCTCAACCTTTAAATAAGCCTATCTTAGTGGTTCAAGGTGGTTATGCTAATGATTCTTTTTGCACTCCTAAGAAACCTATTATTACTGTGCAAGGAGGTTATTCTTCTAAGAGCCCTTATGAGTATGCTAAGCAACTGACTAGAGAGAGTTATCATGCGGTTGCTCATACCTATAATACTAGAAATAATAGGCAGCCTAATCCTCCTCCTGTTATCCCAACTTCACTTCCTCCTTCTCAACCAATTCTCCTGCAAGCTCCACGTATTTCACAAGTTCTTGGTAAGGAATATGATCTCATAGAACAACTTAAAGCTACCCCTACTAAGATATCCCTTTGGGATTTGATCCAAAATTCTTCCGCTCATCATGGAATGTTACAAGATGCCTTGAAAGATTTGAATGTTCCTCCACCTAATACATCTAGTAATATAGTATCTTTGGTTAACTCTGTGATGAATCCTAAAGCTCAAATTGTGTTCACACAAGATGAGTTTCCTACTAGTGAAATTCAACAACAATATGATCCCTTGATGATTGTGGTTATCATAAATGACACGGCTATAAGACAAACACTAGTAGATAATGGCTCTGGCCTTAATGTACGTAGCATTAATCTATTGCATAAGATGAATGTGGATACATCCCTTATTGAGCCTGACTCTCATCCCATTCGAGGCTTTGATAATGTGGCTAAGTCTTCATTAGGTATTATCACCTTACCCATCACAGTGGGACCTGTTACTTTGCCTACTCCTATCCATGTTATGTCGGGAAATCTAACATACAACTTGTTATTAGGGAGACCTTGGATTCACAGTATGCAAGCTGTCCCCTCTACATTGCATAGACAAGTTAAATTCATTTATAACAATAAGACATATACTTTGATAGGTGACACTAATCTTCAGGCTTGTTTGCAAACATCTACCTCCAAAGGGAGTTCTTCTAAACATTCTTCTTCTAGTGATGACTCTTTAAACAAGATACCTATGGATGAATCATTACCCTCTAATAATCAAAATTCTTTGGATGAGCCTAAAGCTCCTGAAGAAGATCCTTCTCGACTTGAGTCTACACATGAAAAGGCTTTTGATTCTGAGAAGGTTCTCGTAGAAGATGATTGGGGATCTCTTGACTTTAATCCCACCTTTGTAGGTGAGTATAGGGTTCCTCCTCGAGAGCTTAAAGTTAAAAATAAGGAAGAAACTAGAGATCAATCAGTCTTACTTGAACCTATGAGCAATAATTTTTTGGCCGCTTCTCAAACTTCTTCTCCTCACACCTTTAATTCTGAAGAATTTGATTCTTTGTCTTATGAAAAACCACCTTCTCTTCCTGAAATGGCTGATCATTATGGTCGTGGTTTTCGCATTTTTGCTAAGCATGGGTATCATGGAAATGGTTGTGGTGCTCATGAACAAGGGATGAAGGTTCCTCTAGAGACTAATTTTCACAATTATGCCTTTGGAGTCGGCTATAATCCCTGCAAACGTACCAAAGCATCTAAAAGACCATCTCTCAATGTGAATGCTATATTTAGTAGTGATGATGATCTCACTTCAACTAAATCATCTTCTACTTCTATCAACTCTCATTCCCCTCATTAGGAAATCTTGGCGATGAACAAATCTCTTTATGACTCCCCTCAAATTTCTAAATCCACTTATGAATCTTTATCTCCTATTCATCATAAAGTCCTTTCCTCCAGGGATAAGGCTCTAATAAATTACACTCATCCCTCTTCTAAGATTTCTTGTGAATTTTCTTCTTCAATTTTTATCACTTTATACATGTTTTTGATCTCACTTATAGTTGAGCATTTATTATGTCATATTCAAATACCTCATTTAGTCTATCATGTCTTTAAATAACATCAATGGCTATTATGTTGCTCATCATTATGTGACATTGGTAGCTCATTTACTGGGGGCTCATTGTCATTCATGATGGTACAATTTCAAGTGCAATCATATTTTTTGAAGCAACATAATAGCCTAATTTTCTTGTTCCTATGGGGACGAGTGATTTCATACGTCTCTTCTTTTGCTTATCTCTCCCTGGAAGATTGTGTAAGTCCTTCTCATTGTCCTTATCCTTGGGAGGCAATGATCTTTCCTTATTTCTATCTAAGGATCCACTTTTTCCTATTTCATGGATGGTGTGAACTTTATTACTTGATGTTATTCCTTGTATGCATTTGTTGTTGTTTGTTCAAGGATTCTCTCTTACAAGAGGTGTAAGTCCTTGACTATAACCTCTTTTGCACTTGATGAAATACACCCATAATGAATTCACTCTCCGGATTGGGTTAAAAAGAGCGTCATCCTTCATTAAGAATCACTTTCACCTCGCAAAAGATGGAAGTATTGCATTCTTATTCTCTTCTTTGTCTTATTCTAGAAGATGTTATATTTGTGTAAGACAATTCCTCTTGGGGATAGGCATCTTTTGTACAAAGATCTCTTCTCCTCTAAGGATCTCCTTTACACATACTACAAGATATCCCTTTTCAACTATCTTATCCTTGCTTAAAGAGTGTAAAACTCTCTTGCTTGGATCTATGACATTGTTGCATTTTTTTGGGGTATCTTCTTTTGTGATGAAGGTAGGTATCCTTGTTCTACTTTGCTTATGACATAAACATTACACTTTTTGAGAAATGGGTCATTCTCGGAACCAGAGCACAGACTCTTAGAGTGAGATGTCTCCATTTTTCTTTTATGCAAGGTGATTATTCTCAGAACCAGAGCACAGACTCTTAGAGCGAGATGTCACGCTTTTGTACTATACATATACAGGTTGTAGCATACTCGGGCATAGACTCCTATGAGATGCTTCTAACCTCACTTACACACACATGCACGAGGTTGAGTGGAACTAGCAGCATAAGGCTAGACTTTCTCACTCTCCTCCCTTACATGGATCACCTAGACAGACTCTAGGGGCTAGTTTTCCATGTCCTTTTCCCATGGATCACCTAGACAAAATCTAGGGGCGAGAAGTCCATGTTTTCTCTCTCACTATTCTTCTCATGGATCACCAATGTGTGTATTCATGCCTTTTTCCTTTCTTTTCTTCTCTTTGCATTTTGTTTCCATTTACATCCTTCATCTTGTGTTAGAGAACTCTCAAATCCTCACACTCTTTGTTGTGTTGGAATTGAGATTTAGTCCTCTTTATTACCAAATGATTCTCCATTAGTTTTTGATCTCATATCAAATCTTCTTGTGAGCATTTGTCATCAATATTCTTTAACAATTCGAAGTGGTAAACATGATACCCTGTTTCAACTCACTAAAATTAGCAAGCCGAAATAGGGGGGGGCATATAGCTACCCTCGAATTTTCATCACCTTCCTTAGTAAGCATTAGGTGATTTTGTGATCTAACGTGTGTTTTGTAGGGTGCGGTTCCTAACTGTGTACTGCATATACCACTGGGGGCTTCGTTCGACAGACTTATGGATATATCCTTTTTCAAATAATGTTTACTTTTCTGTACTTTAGCTTGCATATGCACATAGTGTTCATATGACCGCTAAAGTGGGGGCTAAATGTAGCGTCGTAAATTGTACGCACTTGCTAGGGTGGTACAATTTCACACCTAGTTTAGCACCCACCTTGGCGCATTTTGTATTTTGCATTGCATTTCCCCTTTAGCACTTAATTAATTAAATTAATTAGGTCTAAGGTCCTATTTTATCATTTCCTACATCATAAAGTTGGGCCCTTTCATTAAAGTGTGCCCTTTTCATTTTATTCCTCCTATACATCATTTAATCAAAAACCCTAATTAGGTCCTATTTTGAACTTGGGGGCTTGATTTCGGGGGTCAAAACATCTCGAAATCAGCTGTAACTTCGGGATTCTCTCTAAAATCATCATATCCGACGGCCCTGAAAATTTGGTGAAAAGTTGTCGAGACCGTGGCGCCCGGTGCACATGGTCCCAGACATTTTTCTCGAAATTTTAGGAGCACGATCCAATCATAAAATAATGCTTAACCCCAAGAAATTGGCGGGATAGTCAATTTCTAGGTCGACCAAAATACGAATTTGCGACCTAGGGTTTCATACATAAAAGCTCTCTTTCCTCATTTGAAGGGACCCGATTTTTGTTTTCAGGAACCTCATATGCAGCGAAAGAGCAGATCTTTGAAGACTTCAACAACATTCAACATCCTTCTATGAGGCATTCATCAATTTCATTCATCCATTTAGGGCTTGGAAGACATTGAAGAACAATAGGAGATTACCGACTGAAGATTGGCTTGTACTCCACCCTTGAGGGTTGGGTATGATTTCATGTCTTTGCATAAGCTTCAATATATCCTTTATTCATGCTTTAGATCACTTTGCATCTTGATTTAGAGCATTTACATTATCATTTACAAGCAATTAGGGTTTACTTTCTAGGTTGCTCTAGTTTGCTTTCTTGCATTTTAGGACCTTGCACACACACTAGGTCTGCACACACAATACATTTTACAATACAACTTGGCTATTCGTGGAGGTGGAAATCACCGAAGTGGGGGTTTGACTAAGGAAAAACCCTATATAGCCGCCCAAACACCTTTTCAGATATAAGTGCAGGTTTCGGGACTCGGACGACGCCGCAAGTTATAGATCCGGAAGAAGCAGACGGAGACCAAACAACACACCAAGTTTCAGAGCAAAAGACCAGGACAGGGGCGTGGAGCGCCCTGGTCCTGCCAGGACAGGGGCGCTGGGCACCCTGGTCCCTAGGACAGGGGCACTGGGCACCCTGGTCCTCCTGATAGACAGCATTTTCAGCATTTTTGACAGCTTTTCCAGAGTGCAAAAACAACAGTTTTCGGAGCAGTTTCAGGGGCAGAATCAGGACAGTGGCGCCCGCGCCCCCGTCCCGAACATTTTCAGTCAGATTTTAACTCCGGGTATGCATTTGCATTCTTTTCTTGTCCTTGTGTTTACAGCTTTCCATTGTTTAAGTTCAATTCTGCAATCTTGTTATTAGTTCATACTTGCACTTTGGGGTTAGGAATTGAACTTGCATCATTTTATCTTTCAATTACAACAAAGGAATAGAAATCCTAATAGGTAGCCCATGGCTCTCTCTTCCACCAGAAGAAGTAGCCAATTGTGTGATACCTCTAGGCTCTTTCGTATTCCACAAGTGTGTGTTTGAAAGTGAGATTAGGGCATGTTTGCTTAGTGTCACTTTTTCTCCTACACAGTTATCCTATTCAATATTTTGTTATAACATCTATATGCTTTTCTCTTAGTAGATAACCTAAAAATATTCCTTCATCAATTATAGGTTCAAATTTTCCCAATGTATCACCTCTTCTAATGTAACATTTACTTCCAAAAATTCTGAAATATCCGAGAGTAGGAGTATGACTAAACCATAATTCACAAGGAGTCTTACCGGTTTGACCTTTTATGTGTACTCTATTAAAAGTGTATACATCTATATTGATAGCTTCCCTCCAATAAATATCAAGCAATCTAGCTTCTGTCATCATAGTCCTTGTTGCATCCAATATGGTTATGTTTTTCCTTTCCACCAATCCATTCTGTTGTGGAGTCCTAGGTACAAAAATTTGTCTTCTGATTCCATTCTTCTCACAAAAGTTGAATTCACTAGAAGTAAACTTACCCCCTTGATTTGATCTTAAACACTTTGTCTTTAGTCCCATCTGAGTCTCAACCATAGCTTTAAAGATTTTGAATTTCTCAAAAGTTTCATATTTTTCTTTCAAAAATGCTACCAACATCATTCTAGAATAATCATCAATAAGTAACATAAAGTATATATCACCTTGAAAACTTTTAGTCCTTTCTATTCCACACAGATCAGTATGAATAGGATTAAGAATTTCATTAGATTTATCATGTATGCTTCTAAAGGAATTTTTGACTTGTTTACCCATTTGACATTCTCTACATACCAGATTATGAGGTTTGACAATCTTGGGAAAATCTCTGATAGCCTATGTTGAACTAATCTTCACTATGGAATCAAAATTTACATGACACATCCTCTTATGCCATAACTAACTTTCATCAATCTGAGCAATCAAGCAAGCTTTCTCACCAGTGTTCAAATGAAAGATGCTTCCATTGGTCTGGGTTCTGGAAGCAATTTCCAATCCAGATATATTGATGATCTTACATTTCCCATCCTTGAATTTTAAATGAAATCCTCTATCCACCATCTGACCTACACTTCAAAGATTATGCTTTAAGCCTTCAACATAATAAACATTATCAATATGTCTTACCATCCAATGATATTTTTCCCTTGCCTTTGATCCTACATGCCTTGTTGTCTCCAAATCTGACTAATCCGCCATCAAATTCTTGTAATGATAGAAATTTTCTCTTGTCACCAGTCATGTGATGTGAGAATCCATTGTCTATAACCCATTCATCATTTTCTTCAACTTTAGTAGCTAAAGCCTTCTCTTCATTATGAGTTGCTTCAATGACAGGTTCAAGAGAATCATCCTTGATAGCAATAAAAACCCAGTCCTTACCAGAGCTTCCATTGTCGGATCCACTCACTAGTTCATCATCATCATCATCAGTAATACCAAAATCATCATCACCAACATAATAACATGATTTATCCTTATTCCTTATGAATCTAGGTTTTTTTTGATATTCTGGATTAGGCTTATAACTCTTCACAAATATTTCATGATTCCTAGCAGCTCTTTCAGGGCATCTCGAAGCAAAATGACCAATCTTATTGCATGAAAAACATTTAAAAGGCACTTTTCCTACATACTTCCAGCTGGTCCTTTAGGAATTCTTCTAGCAATCAGGGCTTCCAGCTCTTCAAGTTATCTTCCTTCTTTGTCAATGTCCTCCAAACCTTTAGCATACATCTCCTTCCAATCTATCTTTTGCTTACTAGAGGTAGATACTTTAAATGCAATTTCAGTTTTAGTAGCACTCTGATCTCTAAGTTCCTCAAGCTCAAAAGAAGTCAATTTCCCAAGTAATGTATCTCTGGTAACATGGGCACTTGACATTGTCTAGAGTTCATTGATAGCAGTAGCCTTCATCTTATAAGCCAAAGGTAGAACTCTCAGAACCTTTGACACAATCTCATCCTTACTAACTGATCTGCCATAGCATTGATTCCCATAACAATCTCATTTACTCTATCCATGAAAGAACTTATCTTCTCATCTTCTTCCATCTTCAAAGTTTCATACCTTACCCAAAAACCTTCAAGTTTTGCAATTTTTACTGCATGGTCACTTTCATAAAGAGTTTCAAGCTTTTTCCAGATCATCTTTGCATTCTCCAACTCTATGACATTTAAATAGATCATCTTTGCATTCTCTAGAATTAGGATCATGAGGTATATACCCTTTCCCCACTATCTCCCAAACTTCATCTCTAAGACATCTGAGATGAATCTTCATTCTCTCCTTCCATAGTTTGTAATTTGTACCATCAAATCTGGGACTCTCCTTCTAATAGGGATTGAATGTAGAACTAGATATAGTTGCCATCAAATCTCCTCAAGCGATTAAGCTTCTATAGAGAGGACCTCGCTTTGATACCAATTGTTAGATAGATCTGATATCAGGAGTAAACTGAGAGGGGGGAGGGTGAATTAGTTTACCATCAGAAATCAGAACTTATGCATATCAAAATCATTAAACCAGAGCACAAAGAAACCAACACAATGAAGAATAACATGAAAGCATAGTACACACAACACCAATATTTTGACATGGAAAATATGGTAAAGGGAAAAACCATGGTGGAAAACCCTACCCACAATCAGATAATACTTGTGCAGCAGTATGTGAAATTACAATGGGGATTGCACTTGCAATCAGGCCAACCGCCTAGAGCTCACTGCTCATCACAAAAGGAAGTCTCACTTGTTGGCCATTTGGTGGAATTGATTATGTGTTTGATTTATGTTTTTTCATTGATGCCAATAGTAGTTGTTTGGATGCTTTACCGACACCCTTCTGGTCTTGGTAGTTTGAGTGGTTTCTGGTTGATTTGGATCCGACATGATCCGATAGGCTCTGGTATGATTTGGTTATGGAATTGTGATGAAGAGCCCTACCCACACACTTAAGAATAAGCCCAAACAAGGTTAGACTTCTGACCCCTCAAATGATCACAAGGGTCCTCCAAGGAAGGACTCCACACCTTGAATGAAACTACACACAAATTCACTAGGCTTAGGCCTACTCAAGATGAGTAAATGCCTCAACACCTACCCTACTCCTAAGGGCTTAGGATTTTGTTCATTTATGGCCATTAGAAACTAGTCCAAGCATTGGTTTTGGGATTAGACCCCAATTCCTTATACCTCCTTTAGAAACCAACCCTTAAGGCTTGTAGCCCTATTTGGCAATAAAATGGATCTTAACTCCAAAATGTTCCACACACCCATAAAAATAAATTACCATTTAAAAAACCCTTTTGGAAGTTGTACCGATCCCCAAAATGGTTTAACCAGGTCTGCAATTACAAGGTATGATCCCTTTATGGGCCAAGAGACCTAATAACAGCAATTAGGGCTATTTTCCAAAGCAACTACCAATCAATGAATCCAAAATAGAAAACCAAATCTATGGGAATGTGGGGGATGGTGAGAAACCTTTAATTCCAGGGTTTCATGCTTGGAATCCACCACTATGACATTTTATGATGATTGTCCTAAACCTTGTCCTAGGTAGTCACATATAGATGCCTACCTAATTCTTCTCCTTTCTCCACACATCCAAGCTTCCCCTACAAAAAAACATGAAAAATATAAATTACAAAGGCTTATCTTGCATCCCTCCAAAGGAAGAGTCTTCTAATGGACGAGAATGCAAGATAAGGCAATGTTTGTCTAAAACCCTCTCCAAACCCTCAAATTTTGGGTTATAGTTAGAAGAATGGAGGGTTCGCTCTACTCCGAGATAATTAGGACCTTAGACCACCACAAAAAGAAATATATTTCATCCCTCTATCTAATTCATGGATTGTGTGGTTCAAATCAATCCGTATAGGCACGTGCAACTCCTGCAAACTTAGAATTTCTGGGAAAACTATAGTATTTTGTGGTTTATTGCTTCATAAACTCCAATTACGACAACAAAAACCTTGGGAATTATGTCCACAAGTCTTATAAAACTCTCCAATGGTTTCCCACTAAATTTGGAGTAGGTTGGAGCTATTGAAAGGCTTCCTCCAACCAAATTTCAAAAAGTTGTACTTTTGCACTCAAAAGTTGCATTTTACAAAAGTTTTAATTTTGCATTTCTGCACAAAATGTTATCATAATTACTAAGGTTGGAATCCACATGCATGGATCAACTAGACACTCAAAAAACATGCCTAAAACCTATCAAACACAAAACTAAACCATCTACTACCCCTATTGACCATATTGTCCCAATTGGCTTATCGAATTGCCTAATTGGTGACATGGGCTTCCATGATGGCGTTTATTGCATACTTGAAACACAAGACACACTAAGACACTTCTAATGATCCTAGTATTCATCCTTAGGGTCATGTTTTAAGTTTTGATGAGGTTACCTTGCACCATACTCCTCAGGAAAAGAGATCTCAAGCCCACTTAAGATTAGAGTTTTTAAATCTGCACCATGGTTGGATATTTGCTCACTTGTCATCCAAACTGCCTCAGAGTCTAGTTTGTCTTGCCAAGACACCAAGTACTCAATGTACTCCTTGTTCCTGGTCTTCTTTGTGACTCTATTGTCTAACACTTTTCTCAACTTAGGTGATTCATGTCTTGGAATGTCATTGTTTGCTGCAACCTACAGTGGTTTCTCCCCTTCATTGTCACTACCTTTGAAAGGTGTAAGATCACACACATTAAAAATGGGTGATAATCCAAGATCAGGAGGAAGTTGGATCTCATAGGCATTTTATCCATATTTCTTCAATATCTGACATGCTCCAATCTTCCTCTACATGAGCTTGGTGTATTTCCTTTTGGGATTCTCTCCTTCTTCAAATGTACCCATACCAAATCCCCAACACTAAACTCTACATCTCTCTTCTTCTCATCAACATGTGCCTTAAAATTTACTACAGACTGTTGGAGATGAGACTTGACTGTGTCATGCACCTCTTTGATGGCTGATGCAAAAAATTCACCATTTGCACTAATGGGCTCTTCCTTGGGTAAATCCCTTAACTCCAATACTCCTCTTGCATGGATGCCATATACAATCTAGAAAGGAGACTTCCCTATACTCCTATTGATAGTATCATTGTAAGAGAACTCTTCCTATGACAGTATACTATCCCATTTTTCTCCATGTTTCCTTATCAAACACCTTAATAGGTTTCCCAATGACCTATTGACAACTTCATTTTTCCCATCCATTTAAGGATGGTAGGATGATGAGAAAGCTAGGTTAGCCCCAAATTCTTCCAAAGGGTCCTCCAAAAGTGACCTATGAACTTCACATCTATGTCTGAAACAATGTTTAGGGGTAATCCATGTATCCAAACTATCTCTTTGAAGAATAGGTCTACAACATATGATGCATCACAAGAAGTCTTACATGGCAAGAAATGAGTCGTTTTACTAAACCTATCCACCTCTACAAAGACACTATCAAATCCTCTCCTTGTCCTAGGCAGACCCAACACAAAGTCCATACTTATGATCTCCCATGGCCTCGAAGGAATGGGTAAAGGTTGATACAAACCTACATTTGTGGACTCCCCCTTGGCTTTTTGACAAATTACACATGTCTCCATAAACTTTCTTACATCTGCCTGCAATTTAGGCTAGTAATAATGTCTCTTTACAAGGTCTAGGGTCTTTCCAAGACCAAAATGACCTACCATGGCTCCACAATGCTTCTCCCTAATGATATTCAACCTCATGGAACACATAGGAATACACAACTGCACTCCTTTGAACAACAATCCATCTTGTATCATAAATTCAGAAAACTCAATATGATACTTCTCACCAAAGGCTTCACATACCTTGTTAATCTCTCCAAATTCTTCATCAACATCATACATACTCTTCAAGGAATCAATACCAACACTCTCCATCTAGATTTGGTTGACAATTAAAACCCTCCTGCTCAAAGCATCTTCAACTTTGTTCTTGACTCCCTTCTTGTGTTTGAGGGTGAAGGTGAAGGCTTGTAGGATCTCTACTCACTTCATGTGCCAGTGGTTTATATTCTCTTGGCTATTTATGAAACTAAGTGCTTGATTATCCGTAAAAACTATGACCTCCTTAGGCAATAAATAGTGCCTCCACTTCTTCAAAGACTGTACTATAGCATACATCTCCAAGTCATAAGATTAGTATCTTTTCTTGGCATCATTTAGCTTTTCACTGAAAAAATCAATAGGACTTCCTTTTTGACTAAGCACTGCCCCAATAGCCATGTGGCGTGCATCACATTCCACCTGAAATATCTTGTTGAAGTCTGGTAAGGCAAAGACTGGTTGTTCTGCAACCTTCTTCTTCAATGTTTCAAATGAATCATCTGCCTCTTCGGCCCAATTGAACATGACTAAATCCTCTTATGAACTTCCTATAAAAATTTGCTAAACCATGGAAGCTCTAGACATCATTCATAGTCTTAGGTGTTTCCCAAGATAGTATAGCACTCACCTTCTCTTGATCCATTTTCAACTCACCTTGTGAGATTACAAAACCCAAGTAGATGATCTCCTCCTGCATGAACAAAACCTTATCCAAATTGATCATTAGTTTCTCTTCATGTAACCTCTTGAGAACCATATCTATGTGCTTGAGGTGTTCTTCCCTTGTGTGACTGAAGATCAAGATATCATCTAGGTATACTATGACAAATTTTCCTATGAATTCCACCAAGACCTCATTCATCAACCTCATAAAATTACTAGGGGCATTGGACAACCCAAATGGCATAACTTTCCACTCATACAACCCCTCACTGGTTTTAAAAGTTGTTTTCTATTCATCCCTTGGCCTTATTCTAATCTGATGGTATCCACTTTTTAGATCTATTTTGGTGAAATACTTAGCACTCCCCAAGCAATCAAGTAAATCCTCTATCCTAGGGATTGGGAACCTATGCCTTATAGTTATCTTGTTGATGGCCCTTGAGTCTATACAAAGCCTCCAAGTTCCTTCTTTCTTGGGTGCAAGAATAGAAGGTATTGCACATGGGCTTAAGCTCTTGCCAATCAGTCCCAATTCAAGCAATTCTTCAATCTACCTTGCCATTTTTGCATTTTGGTCTGGAGTGAGTTTGTAGGTTACTTTGTTTGGGAGAGTAGATCCAGGGATCAGATCTATGCTGATGTATGATGCCTTGACATTTATCAAGCAACTATCTGACTACAGGGTCTATGTGCTTCTGTCCTCCTTCTTTATCTTCTACATACTTCTCTTTCCTTGTCACCTTGGGGCTAGGCATGAGGGCATAGAAAACTACACCTTTCTCTGCAATCTCCCTCATGAACTGTTTACCTTCTACCACCAACACCTTGGCATCCTTCCCTTTTGATTCCATCTCTTCCTCTATCAGGGGTAAGAGTTATATCACCTTACCATCCTTGGTGATTGAGTAGGTATTTCTCAACCCATCATGATGAGCTTTCAAGTCATACTGCCATGGTCTCCCAAACAAGAGATGGCATGCATCCATTTTGGCTATGTCAAATAGAAATCTATCTTTGTATGATCCAATATGAAACTCCACCCAAGCCTTCTCTTCTACCACTTCTTACTAACCTTGGGTGAGCCATGAGACCTTGTAGGAGTAAGGATGATGAAAATTTCTAAGTTTAAGCTTCTCTACCATTTCAAGTGATACAAAATTTTTAGTGGATTCAGAGTCTATCAAGACCTTGCATACCTTTCCTCCTACCTTGCAAGTGGTTTTGAAAAGAGATTTCCTTTGTGTAGGCTCCTTGTTAGGTACCTTCATGGTAGTTATTACTCTCCTCATCATCAGAGCCTCTCCTCTTTCAAGATAGCCATAGCTATCAGGAGTTTGCACTTGCCACACTTTGACAATCAGACTCTTGTACTAAATTGCTTCTCCTTTCTCCCATGGAGCTAGAAGCCTTCTCCAGACACCTATTGGCCATGTTCCCTTCTTGGTTGCAGTTGTAGCACCTAGGAGGTCCTCTGCCTTGGTATCTTCCTCTACCCCTAAAGTTCCCTCTTGGATTGTAGCCCCCTCCTTGGTTGTAATTGCTCTCTCCTCTATTACCTTCTTGGTTAGAGTCTCCCTGGCATCCAAAACCATTTCCTCTACCACTAAAAGGGCCTCTTCCCCCTCTTTGTTGTCTCCCTTTACCTTTGCCATTTTGATCCTGCCTCCTCTTCAACTTCTCCTCCACCTTGAGTGCCAATTGAAAGCACTTTTGGACTATCTCCAGAGTGTGGAGATTCAAATCTTCTTGGATTGTAAATCTCAACCCATTGAGATATCTTACCACCTTCTCATCTTCACTCTCTTTCATCTTGGTCCTCACACACAACTTCATAAACTCCTTGGTATAGGAGCTCACGTCCATCTCCTTTTGTTTCAAATTATGTCTCCTCCTATGCAATTGGATATTGTAGTCCATTGGGACATAGCCTCTTTCACCAAGGCCATCATCTTCTTCCATGTAGCCACTCTTCTCTTTCCCTCTTTAACTCTCTCATCTTAAATGAAATTCCACCAGGTTAGTGCAACCCCTTTCATTTTGGATTGGGCCATCTTCACCCTCTAGTGGTCTGGTATGTCTTCACTTTTATAAAAATTGTCCAAGGAGTCTATCCACTCCATCACTGCATCAGGCTCCATCTTCACATCCATTTTTCTTCTCTCCATGGACTTGAGGACACTCATCATGGGTCTCTAGTCTACAAGAACCTCTAGCTCTTCCTGCCTAGGGATCTCCTCTTCATCCCCTTCTTCTCCAAAGTCTCTCTCTCCCCTCTCGACTTTGTCCTTCAATCATTCCATCTCATTTCTCAAGGCATGATTCTCAGCTCTAACTTCTCTTCTCTCTACCATTTGCTTCTTCACTAGGACATTCAACTCAACATTGGTCATTCTTAAAGGTGCCTCTTGGGATCCCTC
This sequence comes from Cryptomeria japonica, assembly GCF_030272615.1. NCBI lineage: Eukaryota > Viridiplantae > Streptophyta > Pinopsida > Cupressales > Cupressaceae > Cryptomeria > Cryptomeria japonica. The sequence continues at coordinate 249,302,755 of NC_081407.1, read as the reverse complement.
TTCTTTCGACATCTTGTCTTCTCCTTCTATCCAAAGAAGACACCTATTCTCTAATACCACTTGATGCAGAGCGCTACCCATACACTTAAGGACAATCCCAAACAAGGTTAGACTTTTGACCCCCTCAAATGATCACAAGGGTCCTACAAGGAAGGACTCCACACCTTGAATGAAACTATACACAAATTCACTAGGCTTGGGCCTACTCAAGATGAGTAAATGCCTCAACACCTACCCTACACCATCCTATGATACCCTAATCCTAAGGTCTTAGGATTTCATTTATTTATGGCCATTAGAAACTGGTCCAAGCATTGGTTTTGGGATTAGACCCCAATTCCTTATACCTCCTTTAAAAACCTACCCCCTAGGCTTGTAGCCCTATTTGGTGATAAAATGGATCTTAACTCCAAACTTTTCCACACACCCATACAAAAAAATTAACATTTAAAACACCCTTTTGGAAGTTATACTGATCCCCAAAATGGTTTGACCAAGTTTGTAATTACAAGGTCTGATCCCTTTATGGGCCAAGAGACCTAATAGGGGCAATTAGGCCTATTTTACAAAGAAACTACCAATCAATGAATCCAAATTGGAAAACCAACTCTATGAGAATGTGGGGTATGTTTAGAAACCTTTAATTCCACGGTTGTATGCCTAGAATCCATCACTATGACATTTTATGATGATTGTCCTAAACCTTGTCCTAGGTAGTCACATAGAGATGCCTACCTAATTTTGCTCCTTTCTCCACACAACCAAGATTCCCCTGAAAAAAACCATGAAAAATATAAATTAAAGAGGCTTATCCTACATCCCTCCAAAGTAAGAGTCTTCTAATGGACGAGAATGCAAGCTAAGGCCATGTTTGTCTAAAACCCTCTCCAAACCCTCAAATTCTAGGTTGCAGTCAGAAGAATGGAGGGTTCTCTCTACCCCATGATAATTAGGACCTCATACCACCACCAAAATAATTATATTTCATCCCTCTATCTAATCCATGGATGGTGTGGTTCAAATCAATCCTTACAGGCATGTGCAACTCCTGCAAACTTAGAATTTCTGGAAAAACTGTAATATTTTGTGGTTTATTGTTTCTCAAACTCCAATTACAATAGCAAGAACCTTGGGAATCATGTCCACAAGGCTTATAAAACTCTCCAAAATTTTCCCACCAAATTTGGAGTAGGTTGGATCCATTGAAAGGATTCCCCCAACCAAATTTCAAAAAGTTGCACTTTTGCACTCAAAAGTTGTAATTTTGCAATTTTGTACAAAATGTTGTCATAGTTGCTAAGGTTGGAATCCACACACATGGATCAACCAGACACTAACAAAACATTACTAAAACCTATCAGATACAAAACTAAACTATCTACTACCCCTATTGACCATGTTGTCCCAATTGGTTTATCAAATTGCCCAATTGGTGACATGGGCTTACATGGTGGGGTTTATTGCATACTTGAAACACAAGACACACTAAGAATCTTCTAATGATCCTAGTCTTCATCCTTAGGGTCATTTTTTGAGTGTTTATGATGTGTGTCTGCACCAAATTGGCTTTTTCATGATACTCATGCTCATATTTAGTAAGTTGGTTTTGGTCCAGTGATCGGATGCTATCCTATTTGCTTAGAAGCTTGGTTTCTAGTTTCGGCGAGGGTTTCACTAGCAGATCTTTTGATGAAGATATTTGATGAGTTGCATAAGTGGTGTTGGTGCAGCTTCTAATGGATTTTAGGATGCTATTAGTGATCATGTTCGAGACTTGGTGGATGGAGATCATTGTTGTAGCATGTGGACCTATACTGGGTCCCAGATGATCTAGGTTATGGACCGACCTTAATATAACATGTGGATTGGACCTTTCGATGTATTTATGGGATGTCTTACATGTTGGATATTATTTTTTTGGTCTAAGGCTGACATGGTTTGTAATTATGTAATTGGTTTATTATCTAGTGGCCGACCTAATTGTTTATGGTTGAGGGTTTGTATATATAGATGTAATATCTCATTGTAGATCAGATATATGGTTATGGGAAAGGAATGTAGTGTGTGTGTATCACTCAGGCAGAGGATTTGGTTGATCATTGGAGATCAAATTGGGTTTATGTAAGAGGATTTATTCCTCCGATATTAAGCTTAACCGATACTATACTCAGGCATAGGAGATGCTATCTTTTGCAGTTCAACACTTCAAAATCTAGTCTGGATTTCTATGTAGTCAGTGAGGCTCCTTTTGTGATGAGCAATACGTTCTAGGTTGTTGGCCTTCCTGCAAGTGTAGGCCCCTTAATTGTAGTTCACATACTTACTGCAGGAGTATTATCTGACTATGGATAGGCTTCCCACCGTGGTTTTTCCCTTTACCAGGTTTTCCACATATAAATCTTGGTGTCATATGGATGGTATTTATTCTATGATTATTGTTTATGCTTAATTGGTTTAACTTCTATTGCAGTATTAATGTTTTGGGTTCTGGTATTAAATTTTCAATTGCTAATGGTTCTGGTAATCTATGACAATTGATTTACCCCTCTCCTCTCAGCTGTCTTCCAGTTATTTGAACTGTATAACAATTGGTATCAAAGCTTTGGTCCTCTCTCCATAAAGCTTAACCACTTGAGGAAGATCCTATGGCGACTAACAGTTCAAGTTCATCCAATTCTTCTAGAGCTATCTTTTGGAGGGATATTCCAAGGATTGATGGAACAAATTACATAGTATGGAGGATTCAGATGGAGAATCATCTGAGATGTCTTGGCAAGGAGATTTGGGAGATCGCACAGAATGGTGTCATACTTATAATTCGGGATTTGGAAATCTTCCTCCCGCAAACTTGGATAAGGAGATTGAGAATGATTGTAGAGCAAAAGAAGCCCTCTTGTGTGCACTTTTTGATCAACAAATAATGGGACTAACTGACAAATCATCTGGAAAGGCTATATGGGATAAGTTAGAGACTCTTAATGAAGGTTACCCTATAGTAAAGATTTCTAAACTTGATGGTTACTGGGTGAGATATGAAAACCTAAAGATGGAAGAAGATGAAAGGATTACAACATTCATGGAAAGGGTAAATGAGATTGTTATGGGTATTCAATGTTGTGGTGGAACTTTGAGCGAAGATGAAATTATTTCTAAAGTTCTTAGAGCCCTACCATTGGCTTACAAAATGAAGGCTACTACTATTGATGAGTTGAGAACAATGGCTAATGCATCTATTAACAAAGATACTTTGGTTGGGAAACTATCTGCTTTTGAGCTTGAAGAATTTGGACCTTCTGGAGTTGTGAAGTCTGAACCAAATTTTCATGCATCTACATCTGCAACCAGTAAGAAAGATTGGAAAGCTTTATATGCAAAGGAATTGGAAGATGTGAAGAGAGAAGATGATGAGTTTGAGAAAATTGAAGCACTATTTTATAGAAGAGTACCTAAAGGACCGGTAGGAACTAAGTATGAAGGAAAACCACCTTTCAAATGTTTTGCATGTAATAAGATTGGTCATTTTTCATATAGATGTCCTGAAAGGAATTCAAGATTTAAAGAAAGAGTTAGAAGATCATTTAATCCTAACTTTGGTTATCAGAACAAGTATAAGTATAGGAAAAATAGAGATAAATCATGCTACACAATAGATGGGGAAGGCATTACTGATTTTGATGATGAACCGACAAAAGATTCTGGTAGTGGTTCTGGCAATGGGTGTTCCTAGCTATCAAGGAAGATGATCCGACACTGGAAGATAATGCACCTAAACAGAAGGCACTTGTTGCTAAAATTCAAGACAAGGATGAATGGGTAATTGACAGCGGTTGTTCACATCATATGACTGGAGATAAAGGGAAGTTTCTATCTTTGCAAGAATATGATTGTGGTCTAGTTAGATTTGGAGATGACAAAGCATGTATGATCAAAGGAAAAGGAACTATATCATTGGATGGTAAGAACAATACTGAAAATGTTTATTATGTTGAAGGTTTAAGGCATAATCTTCTGAGTGTAGGACAATTAGTGGATAAGGGATTTCAATTACAGTTCAAGGATGGAAAATACAAAATCATTAATAGATCTGGTTTGGAGATTGCAACCGGTACATAGACTAAAGGTAATATATTTCATTTAAATTCTAGTGGGAAGACATGTTTTATTACATAGATTGATGAGAGTTGGCTATGGCATAAAAGGCTATGTCATGTGAATTTTGATTGCATTGTAAAGATCAATTCAACTAAGGCAGTTAGGGATATACCTAAGATTATGAAGCCCTATAATCTGGTATGTAAAGAATGTCAAATGGGTAAACAGGTTAGAACCTCTTTTAGGAGTATACAAGATAAATCAAATGATGTCCTTGATCTTATTCATACTAATTTGTGTGGCCCTGCTAGAGTTAAAAGTTTTTAAGGTGATAGATATTTCATGCTAATCATTGATGATTATTCTAGAATGATGTGGGTTACTTTTCTAAAGGAAAAATATGAAGCATTTGAAAAGTTTAAAATGTTTAAGGCTAATGTGAAAACTAAGACAGGATTGAAGATTAAATGTTTCAGGTCAGACCATGGTGGAGAATTCGCATCTAGTGAGTTTAATAAATTTTGTGAGAAGCATGGTATAAGAAGACAATTTTTTGCTCCCTGGACACCTCAGAAGAATGGATTTGTGGAAAGGAAGAATAGAACTATCTTGGATGTTGCTGAACAATGATGATGAAATCTAGTCTACCTCGTATATATTGGAGAGAAGCAGTGAGCACAACGGTTTATACATTCAACAGAGTGCATATCAAAGGAGAAACTGATAAGACACTTTATGAATTATGGTTTGGAAATACACCTACAGTTAAGTATTTCAGAATATTTGGTAGTAAATGTTATATCAGGAGAGATGATATCATTGGAAAATTTGACCCTAGATGTGATGAAGGAATATTTCTTGGTTATTCTAATGAAAGCAAAACATATAGATGTTATAACAAGATATTGCAAAGAATTGTGGAGAGTGCTAATGTCAAAGTAGATGAGTTGAACATAAGTCAAATCAGAGTTTATGAGAAGGAACCGACAGTGGAAATGATTATATCTAAACTGATAGCACCTTTACCAGAAAAGAGTTTTGAACCAGTTACTCTGACCGTATCAGAGAATTACAGTGACTGAAGAACAAGGAAGAGGAATAGAGTCAGAGGACTCCTAGGTATGTGAGATTGAATCATTCTGAAGATCAAATCATTGGGGATAAGAACAATGGAGTGATGACAAGAAGAAGAGTGGCAACTAATGAGATATGTTTAATTTCACAAGTTGAACCGGTATCAGTAATTGAGGCATGTAAAGATGAATATTGGTTGAAATATATGGAAGAAGAATTAGATCGGATTGAGAAAAATAATACATGGACTTTGGTTCCCCAACCTAAAAAGAAAAATGTTATTAGAACTAAATGGGTTTTTAGAAATCAATTGAATGAGGATGGTCAAGTTATAAGGAATAAGGCTATATTGGTTTGTAAAGGATATTCTCAGAAGGATGGAATTGATTATGGAGAGACTTTTGCACTTGTAGCTAGGATTGAAGCTGTAAGATTATTTCTTGCCTATGCTGCTTATAAAAACTACAAGGTTTATCAGATGGAAGTTAAATGTGCATTTTTGAATGGGGATCTTGATGAGGAAGTTTACATTGAGAAACCTGATGGTTTTTCACTATCAGATGATACAAACATGGTTTACGGGTTAAGGAAAGCTTTATATGGATTGAAACAAGCACCTAGAGCTTGGTATGCAAGGTTGGATAAATATCTTTTGATACTTGGTTTTACTAAGTGATAGGGAGGATGGGCAAGGGAGTTTCCCAATAGTCTTGTATGTTCACTAAGTAATAGGTCCTTGCTAGTTTCAAGGTGTAGTCACCAAAATCAGAGTGCAAAAGGTTTATAGACAACCTAGCAACTCTCCTTGATCCACCTCCCTAAGTCAAACACTTCTTGGTTGATCAAGGGCTTCAACTCCATATTTTTTGGCTTGGTAATCCAACACCTTAATCACATAAGAGAACATGGAAATCCAAAAATAGTATGGCCACGTATAGCAGGTGTACGGACTGCTGCTCACATGGAGTCAAAACATAGAGAAAAACAAGGTAAAATTAGTGCAAACTTTCAAAATACTTGATATCTCTGAATGATCAACCCTTACAATGGTTCAAACAAGAGAATAAATACCTCTACAAGTCAGTTATCCTCCTGTACAGACAGGTACATGTCCAAGAGCACTCAAATTTGACATTTTCATGTTTAAAATGACAACTTTTAATGCCTAGATGATGCAAGGTTGATCTCAAAGACTCCCAATCACCTAAGAACACTACTCACACCTAAAAAACCAAGCACAAAGCATGTCTAAAAAATTTCAAAAAAAAAACAAATTGAAAACTCACTTTTTCCATCATTTTGCCAGGCAACTCCAAACTGGCAACTTTGAGCAAAACAATGAAAATAGGAAACAAGACCACACAGTGAGTTCAAAACTCATCCAAACAACCTAGAACAACTCAAAAACATCTTAGACAAACTTTCCAACTCAATACTAATAAAAATCAAACTTACTATCAAACCTGTGATGAAATGAAGCTAGGTGCTTTTGCACCATACTCCCTCGGTGACAAAGAAGTCATGTGACTCCTTTGGGCAGAAAAGAGAGAGGAATACCAGCCTTGTGGAAGTCACTTTCAGGTATCCAAGTGGCTTTAGAGGCTGGTTGATCTTTCCACTTGATCAAATGTTCAAAGTAGTCATGTTGTCTAGTCTTCTTGATGATTCTGGAATCAAGCACTTGTTCAGGAATGGGAGAAGAAGAAGAGGGGAGAGATAGATCAGAAAGGGAATGTGAAATGTCTGAAGCTCTCCGAGTTTCTTCTGGAGGCTACCCCTTGAAAGGTATCAAATCTACAACATTAAAGATATGAGACAAGGAAACATCAGCAGGTAAATCAATCTTATAAGCATTAGGACCATACTTAGCCAAAATCCTGCAAGGCCCTATTCTTCTCATTTGTAATTTGGTAGGAACTCCCTTTTTCAATCTGGACTTGTTGAGATGCACCATCATAAAATCTCCAACTAAGAATTGGACATCCCTCTTTGAAGCATCCACCCTTTCCTTGACTCTTGCTGTGGTGTCTTGCAAAGACTGCTTAACCTGTTCATGGATCTCTTTCAGAGATTGTGCCATATCATCTACTATCCCACTAACATGTTGCAAGTTAGTCACATCATGTAACTCAAAAACACCTTTTGGATGGATACCATAAACAATCTGAAATGGACTCTTACCAGTGGATCTGTTTACACTATCATTATAGGCAAATTCTACCTATGGAATGAGCTGACCCCAACTTTGTCCATACTCCTTGGTGAGACATTTGAGTAGATTACCCAATGTTCTATTCACCACTTCTATTTGGCCATCTATCTGTGGATGATAAGATGAGCCAAAAGACAAGTTAGTACCCAATTTCTTCCACAAAGTCTTCCAAAAATGACCCAAAAACTTAACATCTCTATCTGACATAATGCTAGATGGCAAACCATGTATCCTGATAACTTCTTTAAAGAAAAGGGAAGCAATATGACTAGCATCATTAGTAGTTTTGCAAGGTATAAAGTGAGCCATTTTGCTAAATCTGTCAACAACCACAAAAATACTGTCATATCCTGCTTTTGTCTTTGGTAAACCTACAACAAAATCCATGCTAATGCACTCCCATGGCCTAGAAAGAATGGGAAGTGGCTGATATAAACCAGAATTAGTGCTATTACCTTTGGCCTTCTGACATACCATACACTGCTCAACATACCTTCTAACATCTCTCTGCATCTTAGGCCAGTAATAGAAGCGTTGAACCAACTCTAAGGTCTTATTGAGACCAAAATGGCCACTTAAACACCCATTGTGTTTCTCTTGGATAAGATTTTCTCTCATGGAACCTTTAGGAACACACAGCTATCCTCCCCTAAATAACAAACCATTTTGCAATGTATAGTTAGCATACTCACTATGGAAATGATTCTCAAAAGCAAGACAAACTTTATAAGTAGCAACAAAATCATCATCATTAGGATACAAATCTTGAAAGCAATCAATTCCAATACTCTTAACTTGGATCTCCTGAATAGTCAACAATATCCTACTCAAAGCATCAACTACTTTGTTACATTGGCCTTTCTTGTGCTTAAGAGTAAAGGTATATGCTTGTAGGTATTCTACCCATTTCACATGCCTATGGTTTAGTTTATCTTCAGAATTCAAAAAACTAACTGCCTGGTTGTCTGTATACACAACAAACTCCTTAGGAAGCAAGTAATGCCTCCACTTCCTGAGTGCCTACACCAATGCATATAACTCTAAATCATAGGATAAGTACTTTTTCTTTGCATCATTCAATTTCTCACTAAAGAAAGCAATTGGTCTATTATCCTCACTCAAGACTGCACCTACTACAAGATGACTGGCATCACATTCTATGGTAAAGAGCTTATCAAAGCTAGGAAGGATTAACAATGGCTGTGTAGCAACTCTAGTTTTGAGTAACTCAAACCTCTTATTGGCTGCTTCTGTCCATTGAAACTTAACCTTATGACCACCCTTTATTGTATCTAACATGGGTGCACAAATCTCACTGAACCCTCTGATAAACTTTCTGTAAAACTGGTCTAGACCATGAAAACTCCTAACTTCACTAGCTGAATGTGGGGTTGGCCAACTTGTTATGGCTGCAACTTTCGATTGATCCATCTTAAGATCTCCACTGGACACAACAAAACCAAGATAGACTAGCTCTTGCTGGATAAAATCATATTTCTCAAGATTTATGGTTAATTGCTCATCAGATAATCTTTGCAAAACAATGGCTAAGTGTTTCAAATGCTTCTCTTTAGTCTTACTAAAAATGAGAATATCATCTCAGTAGACTACCACAAACTTACTAAGAAAATCCTGCAATACTTCATTCATTAGCCTCGTAAAGGTACTGGGAGCATTAGAGAGTCCAAAAGGCATAACCAACCATTCATAAAGACCCTCATTTGTTTTGAAAGAATTTTTCCACTCATCACCCTCTTTTATTCTTATTTGATGGTAACCACTCTTTAAGTCTATTTTTGTGAAATACCTTGCACCCCCTAAACAATCCATCAAATCTTCTATCCTAGGAATAGGGAATCTATACCTTATTATGATTTTGTTGATGGCTCTGGAGTCTGTGTATAGTCTCCATGTGCCCCCTTTCTTAGGTGCTAACACAGTGGGTACGGCACAAAGACTTATACTCTTTCTTATTAATCCTTGATCCAACAACTCTTGAATCTGCCTAGCTACCTCTTTGTTCTATTCAGCAGTCATCTTATAAGCTGCTTTGTTTGGCAAAGAAGCTCCTAGTATAAAGTCAATCTGATGACTAATGGCTCTAGGAGGAGGTAATGTTGCTAGTTGTCCATCATTGATGATGTCCTTAAAGTTATCAAGAATTTGCTACACTTCTTGTGGGATCTCGACTTGTTTTTCTTTCTTCTCCTCCTTAGGTTTCACTACAAGTGCATAACCAATCCCATCTCCCTCTTTCATGGTTTGGATGAACTCTTTTTCATTGACTAATAACACTTTAGGTGCCCGTGGTTTTTTGTTCTCTGTCTCTTCACTAAGGGACTGAATTTTGTAGACAATGCCATTCTTTTGAAAGGAATATGTTTTTTTTTCACCATCATGGTGTGCCTTTCTGTCAAATTGCCAAGGTCTACCCAATAGTAGATGGAAAGCATCCATAGGAAGGATGTCACATAGTATCCTATCCTTGTTTTCACCTATGTTGAACTCTACCCATGCTTGTTCATTAACTAGGACATGTTACCCCTTGTTTAACCAGGTTACCTTGTAGGTTCACTGTGCCTCATTCTAGGTAGGTTCAATTTGCTAACTGCCTCCTCTGAGATAATGTTATCTATGGAACCTGAATCTATAATCACCTTACATACCTTGCCCAAGATTTTGCACTTGATCCTGAACAATGCTCTTCTCTGAGACACTTCACACTTGTGAGGTTCTTGCATCAATACTCTCCTTATCATTAGACTCTCACCATCTTCAGGTGCTAGGTGCATTGCTGGAGTTCTTGTACTACTTCCTTCCTCCTGAACATAGTTCACTCTCTTTTCACCTCCATGGGAAGAACTAGGCTTTTCTGGACACCTATAAGCAGGATGACCCAATTTCTGACAGTTATAGCATTTCATTGTGGAGAAGTAAGACCCTCTACCTGGTCCACTTGATCTACCCCTTCCTGGGTTACTTGATCCCCTACTCCTATAGTTGGGCTTGCTCTGAGAATCCCCACTTTGCTCTATAAGCTTAGATTCTCCCTGGGACCTTTGATCTACATGTCTTCCCCTAAAACTACTTCCATGGCCTCGACCATCTCTGCCTCTTCCTCTACCTCTGTTATGCTACTCTTTCTTCTTCCTACTCCTTTCCTCTACCTTGAGTGCAAGTTGATAGCACTTCTGGACTATTGTAGGACACAACAAACTTCACTCTTCCTGAATGTTCCATCTCAAGCCATTAAGATACCTAGCAACCTTAACATTTTCATCCTCTTGGATCTTTGACCTAAGGCATAGCTACTGACATCTAACTCCTTTTGCCTAAGGTTTTGCCTTTTCCTATGAAGTTGTATTTCATAGTCCTCGAGAATGTAAGTCTCTTTGATCTTGGACAACATTCCCTTCCAAGTTTCTATGGGCTTTTTGCCCTATTTCTCATGTTCATCCTGAATGAACTTCCACCATGTTAAGGCAGCTCCTCTCAACTTGGACTTAGCCACCTTCACTTTTTGGGCCTCTGTCACACCATCACATTCAAAATGGTTCTCAAGACCCTCAATCCACTCCATGACCACTTCTGGGTCCATTTTACCACTGAATAGTGGGACTCCTTCTAGTGTTCTCCCACTCATAGCCTTCAAGGCTTTCAAAAAGGGTTCATTCTCTATCACAGGGTCTGGTATAGGGGTTTCATCCTCTATAGCTAATAGCTTACCCCTGTCTCCTATTCCTTCTATCTTATTGCTAGCTTCATCTACCTTCATTTCTACTTCTCCCAATTTCTGCTCTAGGAGGTCTAGCTTCATTCTGAGTAACCTATTTTCTTCTTCCCGATCTTCCATTTTCTTTGCTAACTCTACATTTGTCACCATGGTTGCCAAATGGCTACTTCTTCCCAAGTGTAACTATGCTCTGATACCACTATGATAGAGAGGATGGGCAAGGGAGTTTCCCAATAGGCTTGTATGTTCACTAAGTAATAGGTCCTTTCTAGTTTCAAGGTGTAGTCACCAAAATCAAAGTGCAAAAGGTTTATAGACAACCTAGCAACTCTCCCTGATCCACCTCCCTAAGTCAAACACTTCTTGGTTGCTCAAGGGCTTCAACTCCATATTTTTTGGCTTGGTAATCCAACACCTTAATCACTCAATTGGAATTCATTCCCTCTATCCCTAATCTATTCTCTGACTGCACAAAGTCTCCTTTGTTGAATTACAAGTTTGTGTCAAGTTTTACCCCCATGGGTGTCTACAAATTGAGTTATGGAGTTATGGAGTCTATCCTTCTCAAGTGTAGTAATCCTTCTCAAGTGCTACAAATTGAGTTATGGAGTCTATCCCACCAAATGTGTTAGATGCAAGCAAGTTCAACTTGTTTCAATTGGATTTGATGAGTTTTAGGCTTTACAACCTTCCCTTGTGTACTCGATTTGACAAAAAACCAATTTTTAGGCCTAAAACGGGCTACAAGGAATTAGCCCTCCTTTGGGGGTTTTGTGCTCACCCTACTCCAATGATGTACTTACAGATAAAAATAACTTCATATTCAGATACCCTTTTGGAAGTTCTTGAGGATTTTCTAAGTTTTAGGGTCCACTAGGCCTCCTCCATGACTGTCCCAAAAATGGGTGTAAAAGGAAGGGTTTGTAAGGGTTTTGGAGGCAAGAATCAACTTGCAAGATAGAAATTTTCAAAGGGAACCATGAAACCTTAGTTCTACCATGTCACATACTATTTAAACCAAAATGAAGTAGTTTTACACCTTCAAAGGGTTAGAGAACAAGATTTTACAAAAGATGCTCATAGGGAGTGTGCAACATTGACAACTTTTCCATTCTTGCTTTCTACAAACACATCATTTGCATGAGAACCAATTACATTCTAAAGAATGTAAGCATGTCTATCATTAGTGAGAAGAAATAACCACATTAGCCCTACACAAAAAGGCATTAGGCAATTACAAAACAATGAGTCATTCACTGTCAAACTAATTATCACTGCACTTTGCCCTTTTCACTATTTTTTTCACTTTAGACCTGCACTTTCCACTGTCAAAACTCTTTTCCAAAGGTCTGATTTGTGCTCTTTATAAATGCTATATCTTTGGATTCTTTTTGTCCTTCATACCTTCCATTTGGAAGAGGAAGATTGCAAAAACAAATCAACCAAAAATGCAAAAATCAGTCATAATTGACTGTGACAGCCAGTTGGGCATTACAACTTTGCCTCAAGGATCATTAATTGATCTTGGAAATCTCAAACCAAAGGGTAGGGTCAAAAGCCACTCCTTGTCCTTGTTTACAAACAAATGGAATAAGGAACAAGGTTTTACAAACACCAAAATATGGTGGAGAGTGAGCAAATGAGTGCAAACCAACACCAAAACAGTGACTCACTATTTTTTACACAATTTTCCCAAATTGAAAAATGCCACCATCTTTATCATGGCTTATTTGCTTTCACATACAACTTGAAATCAAAAAAAGTCTGTCCACTTGATGAATGCATTTGCTATGGAAGAGCAAAGCATCAAACCTCTTCATAGACCCTAGCCAAATGGCACACTTTCCTAGGGCTCCATGGCCACAAAACTTCTTGCACCTACATTTCGGAAATAAAAACATGTATATACATATCTTACAAGTTGACCAACTAGTTCTTGGGAAGCCATGAACATTTAGGGCTTCAAGAAGCCAAGTTGGTCGAGCATCCTTGCCAATTTCCTAGACAAGGCAGTGAAACTGTCAAAACCAAATAATTTTGTGCAAAACTCAAAAATTAATGAAATTTGATGCCACCAAAGGGAAAAGCTTCAGTAAGCATAAGAAAACATGGAAATGCAAAAATAGTATGGCCACATACAGCAGGTGTACGGACTGCTGCTCACATGGAGTCAAAACATAGAGAAAAACAAGGTAAAATTACTGCAAACTTTCAAAATGCTTGATATCTCTGAATGATCAACCCTTACAATGGTTCAAACAAGAGAATAAATACCTCTAAAAGTCATTTATCCTCCTGTATGGACAGGTACATGTCCAAGAGCACTCAAATTTGACATTTTCATATCTAAAATGACAACTTTTAATGCCTAGATGATGCAAGGTTGATCTCAAAGACTCCCAATCACCTAAGAACACTACTCACACCTAAAAACCAAGCACAAAGAATGTCTAAAAACTTTCAAAACAAAAACACATTGAAAACTCACTTTTTCCATCATTTTACCAGGCAACTTAGAACTGGCAACTTTGAGCAAAAAGATGAAAACAGGAAACAAGACCACACAATGAGTTCAAAACTCATCCAAACAACCTAGAACAACTCAAAAACATCTTAGACAAAATTTCCAACTCAAGACTAATAAAAATCAAACTTGCTATCAAACTTGTGATGAAATGATGCTAGGTGCTCTTGCACCACTAAGGGTAATGCTGACAGTAATTTATATTATAATATCACTAATGATGATATACTGATTATTGAAGTATTTGTTGATGACATTATTTTTGGAGGTGAATGTAAGTTGTGCATAGAATTTCCTAAGAATATGGAGAAATAATTTGAGATGTCTATGATTGGTGAGATGAAATTTTTCTTAGGTTTGCAGATTACTTAGACTAACAAAGGTATTTTTATCTGTCAAACTAAATATGCTAAGTAATTATTGAAGAAATTTGGTATGGGAGATTCTAAACCAGTAAGTACTCCTATGGTTACAAGTGAGAAATTGACAAGAAAAGATGTTTCTGCAACAGATAAATCCTACAAGATACAAATCTATGATCAGAGGTCTATTTTATTTGACTCGGACTAGGCCTGACATTATGAATGTTGTTTGTATTGTTTCAAGATTTTAGAGTGATCCTAGAGAAAAGAATGAGATTGCAGTGAAAAGGATTTTTAGATACTTGCAAGGTACATCAGAATATGGTTTGTTGTACCCTGATGATGATAACTTTACTTTATGTGCATATAAAGATGTTGATGATGGGAAAAGTACTTATGGTGGAGCTTTCTTTCTTGGAAAGAAGTTGGTTTCATGGATCAACAAGAAACAGTCATGTACTTCTTTATCTACTGCTAAAGCTGAGTATGTTGTTGTTGTTACTAAATGTACAAAAGTTTTATCGATGAAGAAAATGTTGAAGGATATAAAGATGGATTGTGATGCACCGGTAGTTATTCACTGTGATAACTTTGCTGCTATAAATATATCAAAGAATCTGGTATTTCATTCTAAGACAAAGCACATATCTATCAAGTATAACTTTTTGAAAGAAAAGGTAGAAGCAAATGAAGTTAGATTGGTTTATGTGAACACTAAAGAGAAGATTGCAGATATTTTCACTAAAACCTCTGCCCAAGGAATCATTTGAGTACCTGAGAGATAGATTGGGAGTTTCTGCCCCTCCGGTAGAGACTTGATTGATGCAGCTTGGTATCAGTCCGATATGCATTATCAAAGATACTATTCATTCCAGCACTGATGTGGGGATGCTACTACTCAGGGGGAGTAGTCAGCTTTGTGATTTAGTGGTTTATGTTTTTTTTGCTTTGATATTTTTGTTTATTTTCTGGCATTGGTGTCAAAGGGGGAGTGATATTGATGTGAAAAAGAAAAGAAAAAGGGAGAGATTCAGAGCTTTACAGATATATTATTCACAGGGGGAGTTTGGTCTTTGTTTTAGAATTTCATTGCTATATCTTTGATCATGATATTGTTGGTTGTCTTCCATTGGGGGAGACTTGTTTAGCATTTCTTGGTACTTAGATGTTTTTCACATCTAGTGTTGCCATCAATGCCAAAGGGGGAGATCGTTGGCCATTTGGTGGAATTGATTAGGTGTTGCATTGATGTTTTATCATTGATGCCAACAGTAGTTGTTTGGATGCTTTACTGACACCCTTTTAGTCCTGGTAGGTTGAGTGGTTTCTAGTTGATTTGGATCCGACATGATCTGATACGCTCTAGTATGATTTGGTTATGTAATTGGCTTGTTCTCAATATTCATACTCATATTCAGTAAGTTGGATTTGGTCTGGTGATCGGATGCTATCTTGTTTGCTTAGAAGCTTGGTTTCTGGTTCCGACAAGGGTTTCACCGACAGATCTTTTGATGAAGATCTTTGATGAATTTCACAAGTGGTGTTGGTGCAACTTCTGGTGAAGTTTCAGGATGATGTTGGTGATCATATTTGAGACTTGGCGGATGAACATCATTGTTGTAGCATGTGGACCTATACTGGGTTCCGGTTGATCTAGGTTATGGACCAACCTTAATATAACATGTGGATTGGACCTCTCGATGTGTTTTTGGGATGTCTTACATGTTGGATATTATTTGTTTGGTCTAAGGCTGACATGGTTTGTAATTATGTAATTGGTTTATTATCTGGTGGTTGACCTAATTGTTTATGGTCGAGGGTTTGTATATATAGATGTAAGATCTCATTGTAGATCAAATATATGGTAGAGATATATGGTTATGGGAAAGGAATGTAATGTGCAAATAATTTAATATCATTTAGGCAGAGGATCTGGTCAATCATTGGAGATTGAATTGGGTTTACGTAAGAGGATTTAGTCCTCCGATATTGAGCTTAACTAGAATTGTACTCAGGCATAGGAGATGATATCTTTTGCAGTTCAACACTTTTTCAAATTGTAGTCTGGATTTCTATGTAGTTAGTGAGGCTCTTTTTGTGATGAGAAGTGTGTTCTAGGTTGTTGGCATTCCTACAAGTGCAGGCCCCTCAATTGTAATTCACATACTTACTACAAAAGTATTATCTGACTGTGGGTAGGCTTCCCATCATGGTTTTTCCCTTTATCGGGTTTTCCACATATAAATATTGGTGTCATATGAATGGTATTTATTTTGTGATTATTATTTAGCTTAATTGGTTTAACTACTGTTCCGATATTAATGTTTTGGGTTCCAGTTTTAAATTTTTAATTGCTAATGGTTCTAGTAATCTATGAGAATTGATTCCACCCCCTCTCAGTTGTCTTCTAGTTATTTAAACTGTCTAACATAATTGACTTACAAAACATCAGACTATAATCCAGAAAGAATGAACTATGAAAGTAACATCTCCTAATGCTTGATACAGTTCCGGTTAAGCACAAATGTCTTCCCTACAATACAAAAACCTTTACCGAATGATATATTATGTGTTCGCACATTAACCTTCCTTTGATAATGTAGACAACCATTGATCTCATCGATCCATCGATATACAAATTACATGAATAAGTCACCTAATAATACAGATCATCAACCTTATCATGACAAGGCTAGCTAAACCCTAAACCCAAAAACCCATAATAACAAAAATTACATTACACGGTATCACGAGACCAATATTATGATTTACATTACATAGCATGGACCTAAATCAAGTAACCAAACAATTCCATTCACCAAAAATTCCTCTATAAGACCAAAAACTAACATGCTTCACCAACCAGTAGAAACCCTTAGTGAAGTAACACAGAAAGTATAACCGGATCCAAATAGGACCACCATAACAACACGCCAACCAATGAAAAGTCACCAAACACTTAGAATATGATCAAGAAGCACCTTAAACATGATATTAACCAATTCCATAAGCCAAACCAAAATCGTCTGACCAAAACATCAAATATCACTTACCGGTAAAGCTAACCGATACTAGGAAATACCAACCGGGAACATAAGCGATAGTTACTTGATCACCAAAACATGAACCAACAGAATATGAAAAATAAGTAGCCATCTATAGTAAGCATCCAAAACCGATTCCAGAGATATGATAATATTGGATCAGAATCATAGCCAAAACCAAGATGATCACCAAGACTAACTGGGATAACCTCCAACCGGGATACAGTGTTGACATCAATGACAACACTTAATCAAATCTAGCATATTGCCAACAAATTATAACAAAGGAAAAGTTCAAATAAAAATTTATTGTCAGTGTGAATTCATGAATAGTGTGATTTTAAAAGTCAATATCCAAATTTAGTGTGAGGTGTACATGTAATAGTTGTAGCAAAGATAGGTGGTTAGAGAGGTACCTTGGAAAATAGTGGGAGGTATGTTGTATTAACTGTAAAACAAAAGAATACAAGAATAAAGTATGGAAGAGGTGGCAAATAATTATAATCATAACTTTAAAAAAATAAGTAAAGAAAGTAAATAGAATACCTGGTGATATATGTGGAGTACATTTGAAGCATATTTGTGAATTAGTGAAACTCATTTAGTTAGCTTGGTCAAAAGGATTGTTCCTGCACTGAATAAGAAGATTTTAGAAGAAATTACTTTGATAAGTTGCAAAGAGAATATGAAGTATGAAGATTCAAATGAAATTAAATTGTTCACTTTTAAATGGCAACAAATGGAAGCATATATACCTTGTTTTTTCTTGATAGTTATGTCAGTGATACAAACAAAATATGTGTTCACTTTTTGTAAATGTATCAGACTAACATATGTTTAGTAAAAAGTGGAAATAGATGTTAGAATTGAAGATGAAAGTTGGCAAATAAAGAACAAAATATTCTAAAAAGAGATGCAAAGAATAGGAAAATAAGTAGATTGAGTTAAAGGTACCTATTACAATTGGATTACAATTTAAGAAGTTTATTGTACAAGGATGTGTATGGCATAGAAGGCAAGAGGAAACACTAAAAAATATATTCCATTATAATTTAGCTAAAGATCAAACAAGAATGTATTGGTAGTGTCAGTTTTAAAAAATGGAAATATATATTTACAATGAGGTGTACTTACAAGAGTTGCAATATTAATGGTAAATAGTAGCTTGTTGAAGGTGAGAGCAACAAGAGGTGTGTATTGATATTTGCAATAAACGGTAATTTATCAATACAAAGGAATGCATTAAAGAGTGGAATAGAAAGTTATGCAGGTCTTTAAAGGACAATACTAGTATACATTTGATATGTATGTTAGCTAGCTACAACAATTGATGTGGTAAGAAAGAGTAGCATTTGAAGCGAAACTTGTAAAGCTATATGTGTCTCCTAGCTGAATAATAATTTTCAAGGAATAAAATTTTATTTTTGGGCAAAATAAGATTTGGAAAAGTAAACCTTTCTTAATCCTAACCCAAGGACTAAGGTGTCATCCAAATCCAAAAACAACCTTGTCCTAATCCAAGGACCAGACTTTTATCCAATCCAATCCAATCTAATCATATCAAATCTATCCTAAATATTCTAAGGTTACTAATTCCTCGTCCTCAGTTTTTCATTTTACATTCACTCATCATCTCTTGATCCTTCCCATCTATCCAATCTCAATCCAATTTCCATCCTTTCCACCTTAAGGTTACCCTTGCATGGTCTACACATGCACACAAAAGTAAAAGATGACTGCTCAACGTGATGAGTTACCTAACCCTAATCTCTAAGTTGATCATGACAATCAAACAGAGGAAAAATATGTTGATCAACCCAAGAATTCTATGTGCCTACAAACCTTTGTGGATGATCCCTAGAACATGAAAATGATAGAAAAACTCATCAAGGTGGATTCTAGTATTTTTCTAACTGAGCTTATAAATCAAGGGGCCCAATTACCTCTAGACTTTGACAAGTCTATCCTTGACATGCTTATGGAACATAATTTTATAAATCGGCCTCTTCTTAATCTCATTCTCAATCCACAACCTACCACTTCACATCCCACTTCCCAACCACCTAGAACATCTACACCCCTCCATAATTTTGTCAACTATATTAATGCTATATTTCCACCCATTAGTGCATTTGACATCTCACTTCCTCTGATCATCTCCCAAGTTCCCATTTCTTCCTATCAATAAATTGGTGGTGGCATATTGAATATGTCTACCTACATTTCAATTTCTAACTCAAGTCAATAGATTCCTAATGTTCATAATCATCCACCTAACCTTATACGGAAAATTCAAGACATGAAGGACTTAATCAAGAACCTAAAGGATGAGCCCCATAAGAAATTAGATACCTTTGAGGAAATATGTTCATGTCCTTATGATCTGTCAATCTTAGTGGTTCCATATCCCCTTGGTTTTGAGATCCCAAAATTTGACAAGTACAAAGGCAAAGGTGACCCTAGGAAACATGTGAGGGAATTGTACATTGTCTCTTAAGAGGTTTCCTACAATGATGTCTACCAACAAATACTTTTCCCAAAAATTCTAAACGGACTAGCTCTCACTTGGTTCTCAACCTTACCTCATGGTTCTATTAAGTCATTCCTTGATCTTGTTAAAAAAAATTTCTCTCACTATGAGTACAACATTGATAACGATGCCTTTATGATAGACCTATGTAACATGAAACAAAGGACTGGAGAGGCCTTCACCAAATTTTTATAGAGGTGGTGAGAACTTATTAGAAAATTCCCTTGGGACAATCTTACCAAGTTGGGTTTTTTCAATTCAACTTTGTCCCTAAAATGTCTCGTCATTTGAGTTGTTAATGTCTTAAAACCTTTGAGGAAGTCACTAAGAAAGACCTAGCCTTATGGCAATTTCTCCTTGAGAAAGGTGTCCTAAAACCTTATCAGAAGGATTCTTAGAGGTCCTCATCCAATTACAAGTCTAGGTACTGGTCCAAGAAAAAGAATGTTGTCAATGATGGAGTTATTGATCCCATGCATGTCCAGACTATGAAAATTCCCACCAAACCTACTACCACCAATAAATCATCCAACAACCACTCTGATTCCCAAAACTCATACAAACCCTACAACAACATCTCCATTCCTAGCCAATCATCCCATCCCAACAATCAACCCTAGCACGAATACACTCCTCTTACTGAACCTATTGAGGTTGTCTTCTAGAAACTTGTCAAGCTTAGTGTCAAGGCCTTTCCCATTACCCGTTCATGTGAACCCAACTAACCTAAATCTTGATGGTATAATGAGAATGAATACTACGAATACCATCGCATTGAAGGTCATGATACAAGAAAATTCATGAAACTCAAAAACTATATTAAGGACCTTATTGATAAAGGTGATGTTGAGGTTGAGTGTTGTGCCCAAACTTTTGGGCAAAAAAATGGAACAAGAAGTTTTTTTTGAACAACATAAACTCATATTATAATCTACATTTAAAACAGAATCAAATAAGTTTTGTCTTATCTAGGATGTAAATAGAATTGTTTTTTCTAAAGTTGGATTACTTAACTAACTCAAATTATTTGCACACAAAATTCATTATTTATATTTAGCCATAAGGTTTCAAAATTAATAATATTATTTGCCAAATAAATCCAATTTATACTATAGCCAATTTAATTTCCCCTAAACCTTCAAATTTCGACGATTAAATAATCTGGCCAAAATTGGCCTCATAGGTTAAAAATTCAAATAAAATAATTAATAATTCCCATTTACAAATTTCCCCCAAATTAAATTTAACTTGACGTCCACATATAATTAAATACAAAAATTATCTACCAAATATCCTTGATAAAATTACGTCAATAAATTGTGATATTAGAACTGTATAAAATTAATTCCCCCAATTTAAAAATTTAGCTAAAAGTAAAAGGGGTCTAATTATTACTTGAGCGTTCATTAATATTTATTAATAAAATAAAATTAAATAGGTTTTTAGGGTTCCGTGGCCGTGAGGCGACAACCATGGAGGCGGCAGTGAGGGTTGAAGGGCCAAGGCAGAGGCAAGAGAGGCCGCGGGGGTCCACTGTAGATACACATAGTGGCGACCCCATGCGGGGTCCACTGTAGATATACATAGTGGTGGCCCCATGCCGCACACTGTCGACATCCACAGTGGCGGCCCCAACGCAGCCCACCATGGTTAAACACAGTGGTGGCGCCGATGTTGCCCACTGTGGTTGCCCACAGTGGTGGACACGACTCCACCCACTATGGGTACCCACAGTGGTGGCACTGACGCCGCCCACTGCGGATGCCCGCTGTGGCAGATGCCGGCCCCACCCACTGTGAGAGACGCCGTCGAGAGCCTGCGTCACTCGAGGGGTAAGGGTTCCGACCCTCCCAAAAAATCAAGTCTCCCTCTTTTTTAAAAAAAAAATTGTTAAATATTTTATATATATATATATCATTTTCTGGGGTTAGAATCTCCCTTTTTCTTTAACAGAAACATGCAGGAAAAAGCAAAATTAACGAAATCATAAAATAGATACACACTTATCTCCTTTTTTTTTACATGCAAAAAGTGATCTAGAATCACATGTATACAATGTTAGTTAGATTAAATAGACATATCTTTTTATTTTATTTATGCAGCTCTAACAATATTATGTCTATTAGTTTCAACAGTTTGATAAAATAGTCATGAATCTGTTTGCAGATTTTTTGGTTTTCTAAGTCTGTGTATGCATAAAGTTTCCTTTGAAACACATGACAATAGACTAACAGGTTTATCTACAACATTCCTTTTCTCTTTAACTTCTAACAGTTAACTATAGGGAAAAGTAAATTTGTCTACCTGAACTTTCTATTTTTTTTTTTTAAATAGAAAATGACAGTAGTAAATACAAATTCAGCAATATTTGAATGTTACAGAAAACACTTAAAACATTATCATTTCACTTCTTTTTTTTTGACATAGAAAATGATAGTCGTAAATACAAATTCAGCAACATTTAAATATTACAGAAAACACTTAAAACATTATCATTTTTTTTCTGCATCTTTTATTTTCTTTTTTTACAAATTACAGAGATAATAGATGACAAATTGCACTTAAATGATAGATTTAAATAAAATACAGTTTTCTTATAATGGATATATTTTAGATAAAAGAAACAACATTAACATTACAGCCTTTCATTAACAAACACTTTTATCATAAGAACATTTTAAATACAATAGTCAACTTTTACAATGACGGTAATAACCCAACTCGTCTCTCATTCCTAATAATGAGGACTTAGATAAAATAATGCATTTCTTCATACAAAAAAAAAAACAATATAAATCTCCTCACTTACATTTCTGCAACTCAAATATGATATTACATTTCCTATTATTCCCTTTTAACAAATTACAATAATACATTATTTTTCTTTCTTTCTGCAACTAAAGTAAAATCTGAAACTCCTAGCTTTCTCTTCCAAGTAACCTACATTCAAAACTTAAGGTTGTGACCATGGTGTGCTCACCTCCTAGCCTAGGCTTACTATAAGCCACCCCCAAGCTTGGAGAACCAAGTCCTAGACGGGTTACACTCAAGCAAACACAAACAAGCATAGGAAAAACCCAACAAACACATTCCCATCCCAAAGCTGAAACTTCATCACATAATGTGATGTTTTACAAGGGTGGAAGTGGACCAAGTACCTTTGAGGAGAACTGCAAGATAGTAAATCACAGCCAACTCATGGTAACCAAGAATACAACAGAAATCATCATAACCCCACATCCTTATGACCCCCAAGGCATACATGCCATATTTTCTCCCCTTATGACCCCCGAATGCATAAACAAAACTTATGCAGCAAGGGTATCATAAACAAACCCTTGTGATCACTCTCAAAATGAGAGCCTCTCACTCTAAGGCTGTCAAACTCCTTCCACCCCCAAGACCATTTTTCCCTCCCAAGGGTAAGATGATCTTGGATACTCCCAAAACACAATAAAATGCATAAACAAAAATAAGAGGAAGATCACATAATATTTTCACAAAGGAAAGAGCAACAAAAGAACATTACATTCAAGCAATCCTACAAACAGTTTTCAAATAAACAAGTAAGAAAATGCACCTACCTTGAATCTGTCAAGGGTATTCTAGGGATAGCTTGGAGAAGAGCAGCCCAATTCCTCAAATCTTTTTTGCAACACTTAGCCAAAACTCCTATTCTAAAACTGGTTTTTTTTTCTTCCAAAATTGTCCAAAATCTCCAAAGATGGAGAGTGGGTGATTAGCTCACTAAGCCTCAATCTCTAGCCTAAGAAGGCTTCTCTCACTCCTTTCAACCTCTTGGATAGAGTGAGAGAGTCCCATTGGTTGGTCTTCCCTAGGTATTACACACTCCCTAACCAAGGTACCTCAAGAAGAGGAATGAAATGGGGAAGAGGAATAACACCTACCAAGAAGGTTATCTAACCAAGGATGACACTCCTAAAGATGAAATTCGACCATATAGGAAAACCCACTTTTTTGGGTGGTTAAACAAGCCCTAGGGGAAAGACACATGGCCAAATTTGGCCCTCACCCATAGGTACCCCATGAGGCCTAATAAAAATGCCCCAAAACTGACTCTAGGAGTTGATTTAACCCTTTGAAAGTCCACCTAAAGTTAGCCTATGGGTCAAATTTGAGTTGACCCTCCTTATGGCTCACTATCCTAGATTTCTTGGAACCTTCAAGGATAATTTGGAAATATATCAATTAAACAAAAAGTAAATCTCTCAAAAAGGTGACATGACAATTGCCAACACAACATACAACATGTGTGTCAAGTGACACTACAAAATAATTCCACATCACAAATACACACATGGCAATTGTCCCTTGAATGGTTTAAGCAATTTAATAAATACAATTTACACTCATGCAAATATTTTACATTTATGAATAAAATACAATACATACGGGGTGTTTTCTCTCCAAATAGACAACCCTTGGTTTTACGAACGTACATAGGCCTAGGCTTGATCCTCCATAATGTTTCCATGGTCACATGGACAATTTCCTGTGAATCTCAATTACACATTAGTACTTTCCAATAGTCTCATATAATATTAAACCACATAAATAAGAATATACATCAATCACTCTGCATACAATTGACATCATACAATTCAATTTCTTATATATCAAAGCAAATCCACATAAGCAATTATCATAGTCCTCATAATTTTAATCCATTCATAAGATATGCATCATATTTATAGCATCCTAGTAAAGTCCCACAAATCAAATAATGACATACATCATCTCAATGTTATCCTATTCTAGAATCATATAATATTCTATATCCACAAAGCATTGAAACGAAGCATCCATATATCAATGTTATCAAATTCCTGGGATCATATAAAGTTCTATATCCATAATACATAAAATAAAGCACCCATAATAGTTCCAACATGAAAATCCCTAAAATGCTAGGATGGGTCGGGGTGGTGCCTCACACCCTCCCCCTCTAGGCATGAAATTCCTCCTGGAGTTCATCAAAAAGATGATTGTACTATGATCTCATATGTGTTGCATCCTCCCATGAAACTATAACCTCATCATAGCAATCCCACTAGACCCTAACCTGGTCCAGCTCTTGACCTCGAAGGGCCAACGCCCAATGAGCCAAAATGCAAATGGGCTCCAAAGCTAGTTGCCCATCTGACTCCACCTACAAGGCATCCCAGTCTAAAATATGAGACTCATCATAGATATACTTTCTCAAAACCAAAACATGAAACACATCGTGGATGCATGATAGGCTAGGTGGCAAAGCTAGGCAATAAGCAACTAGTCCTATCATCTCAAGGATCTCAAATGGTCTGACAAAGTGAGGTGCGAGATTAGAACCCTTCCCATAATAGATTGGACTCTTATGCGACCATACTCTCAGAAAAACTCTGTCCCCAACCATGTAACTCTGGTCTATCCTCTTTGCATCTGCATACTTCTTCTGCCTATCATGTGCCTCTCTAAGGCGTTGTCTAATCAAAATTACCTACTGCTCCATATCACGAACCATCTCAGGGCCTATGGCCACTCTATCCTCAATAGGGTCCCAACTCAAAGGTGTCCTACAAGGTCTTCCATACAAAGCTTGAAAAGGTGGCATCCCCACAGAAGTGTGATGCCCATTATTATAGGCAAACTCTACTAAATGAAGGTACTCCTCCCATCTAATTTGATGATCCATGACGTACATGGAGAGCATATCCTCTAACACCTAGTTAACCCACTTTGTCTGTCCATCCCTTTCTGGATGATAGGTTATGTTGAAGTTGAGCTTGGTGCCCATTGCTGCCTATAATGCCTTCCAAAAGGAAGAAGTGAAGAGGGAATCCCTGTTAGAAATAATCTTGTGAGGAAAACCATGAAGCCTAACAATGTCTTGCAAGAACACCTATGCCACTGTTGGTGCTATGAATGTAGTCTGGACTGGTGAGAAGTGGGCCACTTTGGTCAACCTGTCAACTGTCACCAAGATAGCATCATGGCAACGAGATGACATGGGAAGACCAATGATGAAATCCATGGATCTAGTATCCCACTTCCACTCTGGTAGAGCATGAGGCTGGAGCAACCCACCTTGATGGCGGTGCTCTACCTTGACTCTCTGACACTCAAGGCATCGAGCTACTAACTCGACAATAAGTTGTCACATTCCTGGCCAATGATATAACTTCCTCAAGTCTGCATGCATCTTCTTAACCCCCGGATGCACTGCATAAGGAGCTCTGTGAGCCTCCATGACAATGAACTCTCGCAATCCCCTAGGAGAAGGTACATAGATGCACCCTCTATGGCGTAATAGTCCATCGAACTCTAAAGAGTAATCCACATACTTCCCCTCCAGGGTCTCCTGAGATCAAATCATCTGGCAAACCTCTAGATACAATCCATCCTCTGGAAACTGCTGCAATATATGGTTTCTCAAATCTATGCTCATAGATATGGAGTATACCTCATGTTGTCTCCTACTCAAGGCATCTACAACTATGTTCTCTTTCCCTTTGATGTAGTGGACATCAAAATCATACTCGCATAGGAATTCCATCCATCTCCTCTGATGGGCATTAAGATTAGGTTGGGTGAAGATGTACTGCAAACTCTGATGATCTGAATGAAGCTCGAAGTGATGACCCAAAAGGAATTATCCCCACCTCACAAGTGCATGTACTACTGCTGCAAGCTCTAGGTTGTGTGTAGGGTAGTTAAGCTCATGAGTCTTAAGATTCCTAGACTCGTAAGCTATAACTCGACCCTCCTTCATAAAGATTGCTCCTAATCCATCCAAGGAAGCATTTGTGCATACCATGAAATCAGTCATGGGGTCTGGCACAATGAGGATAGGTGCAATAGTGAGTGCCCTTTTTAGATCCTAAAAAGCCCTCTCACACCTCTCTGTCCACTCGAATTTCTTTCCCTTTCGCTGGAGGGATGTAATGGGATGTGCAACTCTAGAAAATCCCTCAATGAAGCATCTATAGTATCCTGCTAAACCCATGAAGCTCTTGACCTCTGTCACACTGGTTGGCACTGGCCAATCCATAATAGCTCTAATCTTTGATGGGTCAACTGAGATCCCATCACCAGATATAACATGCCCAAGGTACTTGACCTCTAATCTAAAGAAAGCACACTATCGAACAACTAGTTGTCCCTCAAACACTGCAAAACTTGCCTCAAATGCTCCTCATGCTCCTTCTCATTCCGAGAATATATCAATATGTCATTGAGGAACACAATCACAAATCGGTCGAGGAAAGTGTGGAATACCCCATTCATGAGACTCATGAATACAGCTAGAGCATTCATAATACTGAATGGGACCATAGTGAGCTCATAGTGGCCATATTTGGTGTGAAACGCGGTCTTGTGGATATCACTCTCCACAATCCTCAACTGATGATACCCTAACTTCAAATCCATTTTGGAAAACACTTTAGCACCTTGAAGCTAATCAAACAAATCATTGATCCTGGGCAAGGGATAACGGTTCTTGATGGTTACTTTATTCAGTTGCCTATAATCCATGCACAACCGAAGGGACCCATCCTTCTTCTTCATGAAGATGACTGGTGCGCCCCAAGGGGAGACATTAGGACAAATGTGACCCTTCTCTAGGAGTTCCTCTAGCTTCATCTTGACCTCATTAAGCTCATGTGTGATCATCCTATAAGGTGCTCTTGAAACTAGCCCGACTCCTTGTACCAGATCTATGTGGAAGTCAATCTCTCTACTAGGTGCATGCCAGGTAGCTTGGCTAGAAATACATCTACAAACGCCTCAAGGATGGGATGATCATCTAGGGAAGGCTCCTTCTCATTTTATCCCTCTCTATCACTGATGGTGATAGCAAACAACTGGCCTCTAAATCCCAGTGATTACTATGGGAGCACCATGATCATCCTCACACTTGATCTTTTTCAAGCGACAATCCATCTTGACTCTGTGGGCGTAAAGAAAATCCATGCCAAGTACGATGCCATAAGATCCGAGTGGTGTAACTCTAAGGTCTACTAAGGTGGTGGTATTACCAATCTGGAGTAGACATCCCCTAACCTCTGAATCCACTGACACTATAGCCCCTAATGCTAACTCCACTTCCCAACTGCCACCTTGCCTAACTGCCACAAGCCCACAATGCTCCACAACCAATGGAGATATAAAGGAGTTAGTAGCTCCTGAGTCAAATAATATAGAGGTACCAATACCTCTGATCATACCTGTAGCCTTAATGCCTGTGGCCTGGTACTCTTCTTGGCGGTTGTCAACTGCTACGAAGACTCTATGGGACTTGCCCATATCTCCAACTATAGGCTCTGATGCTGTCATCGTCTGACTACCTGTCATCTGACCCTGCAAACACTCTTTCGCCATGTGCCCCATGGTTCCACATGTGAAACAAGCACTGCATGCATGAAACTGTGCGCCCTAAGGCCTAGAGAAAGGCTACCCACCTATCCTGCTTGAACCACTGTACCCACCCCTGGAGGACTGCGGAGTCCGTGCTGGAGGTGTGTATGTACCTTGTGCTCTTTGGTCACGCCTAGGACCTTGTGAATGCCACTGCTTCTGCTTAGAGCCCTACTGTCCCTGAGGGGGCCTCTGCCTCTGACTCTACTATGACTGTTGTGGAGGAGAGGGTTTATAGGAGCCCAATGCATTTCTGTGTTTGCCTTTCCAGTGGGGTTTCTGAAACCCGAAAGACTAAGGTGCTAAGTTTTGGTTCTGAAACTGATCCCTCGTGTCCTGTGGCCTAACCTAAATCTCCTTAGCTATCAAGGCCTTCTCCACGACAACCCAAAGGCTCCCTAGAGTGGCCATCCTCACCAGTCCTACTATCTCGACATTAAGTCCCCTGATAAAATGGTTGATGAGAAGCTTGTCGTCCTTCAGGTAATCCACATAAGGTAGGAGATCAAAGAACTTCCTCTCGTACTGGGTCACTGAGAGACCCTTTTGCTGGAGGTCATGGAACTCATCTATCCTACGCTGCCTGAAGTGCTCTAACAGGTATCTCTCCCTGAACCTCTCTATGAATATCTCCCATGTGAGGGTGTCTGTAGCTAGGCCACACTTGTATTCCTCTTGTCTCCACCATGTGGAGGTCATCGCTCTCAAAAGGTGGACTACAACTCATGCCTTCAAATTGCTTTCATAAGAATGCAATGCAAAGCACCGATCTAGACTCAAAAGCTAAGCCTTAGCTTCTACCTCATTGATAGATCCCCCAAAAGATGGTGCTGGAGGCACAAAACCTCTCTGATCAGATCCCCTGGTTCACAACGTGCTCTCTCAAAGTACATAGGTGTTGCTACTAGAGGTGGTCCAGGTAGATGAATGGACTCAGGCTCATGCTCAGCCTGGCCCTCTATGGGATTAGGAGGTGGACTCCTACTCCATTCCCTATCTACTGATCTAAGGCTCCCTGAGTTTTGGTTTTCTGCATGACGGTCGATTGCTGGAAGCCTATCCTGCACTATCCCAATCAGGTTTTGAAGTGCTAATAAGATGTCTCGGTTTGGGTCAACTAGTGGTTTGGGAGGGGCCTCTGGGTTCCCTTCCGAAACCGGTTCCTCCCTATGAACATCTTCGTGTGCCATATGTGTATGCCTAGGACCTCCTCCGTTCTTGCGACCCTGTCGCATAGTCGGAGGCATCCTTATGAGAAAATAAAATAAAATAAATAAATAATTTTATTTTTTTGGGGGGGAAAAAAATTAATTAATTAAATAATTAAAGTGAAACGTAATGGAGAAAGGTTCCTAGTGTTGGAAACCTTGCTCTGATACCAAAATGTCGTGCCCAAACTTTTAGGCAAAAAAATGGAACAACAAATTTTTTTTGAACAACATAAACTCACATTATAATCTACATTTAAAATGGAATCAAATAAGTTTTGTCTTATCTAGGATGTAAATAGAATTGTTTTCTAAAGTTGGATTACTTAACTAACTCAAATTATATGCATGCAAAATTCATTATTTATATTTAGCCAAAAGGTTTCAAAATTAATAATATTATTTTCCAAATAAATCTAATTTATACTATAGCCAATTTAATTTCCCCTAAACCTTCAAATTTCGACGATTAAATAGTCTGGCCAAAATTGGCCTCATAGGTTAAAAATTTGAATAAAATAATTAATAATTCCCATTTACAAATTTCCCCCAAATTAAATTTAACTTGATGTCCACATATAATTAAATACAAAAATTATCTACGAAATATCCTTGATAAAATTACGTCAATAAATTGCGATATTATAACTATATAAAATTAATTCCCCCAATTTAAAAATTCAACTAAAAGTAAAAGGGGTCTAATTATTACTTGAGCGTTCATTAATATTTATTAATAAAATTAAATTAAATAGGTTTTCAACTTAACCTCTTATATATATATATATATATATATATATATATATAAAGACAGTAAGATGACAACTATAAATTTATACCTATTTATACATATATATTTCTTTAATAAAATGAGACGACTATACCCATTAAATATTATATTGCAACTTATAAATAAACCCTAAAAAGTTATAATTTAAAAAAAACTATAATTCAAATTCACTCTCATATTCTTATATGCAAACCCTAACCCGAATATGGACTAGGGTTGCATTTCTAATATATATCCTTGTTATTTAAATGCTAACCCTAACCCGAAATTGGGTTAGGGTTTATTATATTTTTTTAATGTGTGTGTGTGTTTAGTGTTTGTGTGCAGGGTTCGATGGCCGTGAGGTGGCAGTGAGGGTTGAAGGGCCAAGGCAGAAGCAAGGGAGGCCGCAGGGGTCCACTGTGGATACACACAGTGGCAACCCCGTGCCGCACACTATGGACATCCACAATGGCGGCCCCGACACCGCCCACTGTGGTTATCCATAGTGGTGGCGCCGACGTCGCCCACTGTGGTTGCCCACAGTGGCGGACACAGCTCCACCCACTATTGGTACCCACAGTGGTGGCACTGACATCACCCACTACGGATGCCCGCAGTGGCAGACGTCGGCCCTGCCCACTGCAGGAGACGCCACCGAGAGCCTACATCGCCCGCGGGGGTAAGGGTTCTGACCCTCCCAAAAAAACAAGTCTCCCTCTTTTTATATATATATGTATGTATATATATATATATGTATATGTGTGTGTGTGTGTGTGTGTGTGTGTATTTATATATATATTTCTTATTTTCTGGGGTTAGAATCTCCCTTTATTTTTAACAAAAACATGCAGGAAAAAGAAAAATTAATGACAGCATAAAATAGATACACACTTATCTCCTATTTTTTTTACATGCAAAAAGTGATCTAGATGCACATGTATACAATGTTAGCTAGATTAAATAGGCATATCTTTTTTATTTTATTTATGCAGCTCTAACAATATTATGTCTGTTAGTTTCATCAGTTTGATAAAATAGTCATGAATCTATTTGCAGATTTTCTGGTTTTCTAAGTCTGTGTATGCATAAATTTTCCTTTGAAACACATGACAATAGACTAACAAGTTTATCTACAACATTCCTTTTCTCTTTAACTTCTAACAGTTAACTATAGGGAAAAGTAAATTTGTCTACCTTAACTTTATGCTTTTTTTTTTGAAATAGAAAATGACAGTAGTAAATACGAATTCAGCAATATTTGAATGTTACAGAAAACACTTAAAACATTATCATTTCACTTTCTACTTTTTTTTTGACATAGAAAATGATAGTAGTAAATACAAATTCACCAACATTTAAATATTACGAAAAACACTTAAAACATTATCATTTCTTTTTTCTGCATCTTTTATTTTCTTTTTTTTACAAATTACAAAGATAATAGATGACAGATTGTAGTTAAATGACAGATTTAAATAAAATACAGTTTTCTTATAATGGATAGATTTTAGATAAAAGAAGCAACATTAACATTACAACCTTTCATTCACAAACACTTTTCTCATAAGAACATTTTAAATACAATAGTCAACTTTTACAATGAGGGTAATACCTCAACTGGTCTCTCATTCCTAATAATGAGGACTTAGATAAAATAATGCATTTCTTCATACAAAAATAAATACAATATAAATCTCCTCACTTACATTTCTGCAACTCAAATATGATATTACATTTCTTATTCTTCTCTTTTTAACAAATTACAATAATATATTCTTTTTCTTTCTTTCTGCGACTAAAGTAAAACCTGCAACTCCTAGCTTTCTCTTCCAAGCAACCTGCATTCAAAACTTAAGGCTATGACCATGGGGTGCTCACCTCCCAGCCTAGGCTTACTAGAAGCCACCCCCGAGCTTGGAGAACCAAGTCCTAGATGAGTTACACTCAAGCAAACACAAAAAAGTATGGGAAAAACTCAACAAACACATTCCCATCCCAAAGCTGAAACTTCATAACATAATGTGATGTTTTACAAGGGTGGAAGTGGACCAAGTACCTTTGAGGAGAACTGTAAGATAGTAAATCATAGCCAACTCATGGCAACCAAGAACACAACAAAAATCATCTTAACCCTACATCCTTATGACCCCCAAGGCATACATGCCATATTTTCTCCCCTTATGACACCCGAATGCATAAACAAAACTTATGCAGCAAGGGTCACATAAACAAACCCTTGTGATCACTCTCAAAATGAGAGCCTCTCACTCTAAGGCTGTCAAACTCCTTCCACCCCTAAGACCATTTTGCCCTCCCAAGGGTAACATGATCTTGGATACTCCCAAAACACAATAAAATGCATAAACAAAAATAAGAGGAAGATCACATAATACTTTCACAAAGGAAAGAGCAAGGAAAACAACGTTACATTCAAGCAATCCTACAAACAGTTTTCAAATAAACAAGTAAGAAAATGCACCTACCTTGAATCTGCCAAGGGTATTCTAGGGATATCTTGGAGAAGAGCAGCCCAATTCCTCAAATCTTTTCTGCAACACTTAGCCAAAACTCCTATTCTAAAACTGATTTTTTTTTCTTCCAAAATTGTCCAAAATCTCCAAAGATGGAAAGTGGGTGATTAGTTCACTAAGCCTCAATCTCTAGCCTAAGAAGGCTTCTCTCATTCCTTCCAACCTCTTAGATAGAGTGAGAGAGTTGCATTGGTTGGTCTTCCCTAGGTCTTACACACTCCCTAACCAAGGTACCTCAAGAAGAGGTATGAAATGGGGAAGAGGAATAATACCTACCAAGAAGGTTATCTAACCAAGGATGGCATTCCTAAAGATGAAATTCGACCATCTAGGAAAACCCACTTTTTTGGGTGGTTAAACAAGCCCTAAGGGAAAGACACATGGCCAAATTTGGCCCTCATCCATAGGTATCCCATGAGGCCCAATAAAAATGCCCCAAAACTGACTACAAGAGTTGATTTAACCCTTTGAAAGTCCACCTAAAGTTAACCTACGGGTCAACTTTGAGTTGACCCTCCTTATGGCTCACTATCCTAGATTTCTTGGAACCTTCAAGGATAATTTAGAAATATATCAATTAAAAAAAAAAGTAAATCTCTCAAAAAGGTGACATGACAATTGGCAACACGACATACAACATGTGTGTCAAGTGACACTACAAAATAATTCCACATCACAAATACACATATGGCAATTGTCCCTTGAATGATTTAAGCAATTTAATAAATACAATTTACACTCATGCAAACATTTTGCGTTTACGAATAAAATATGATACATACGGGGTGTTGTCTCTCCAAATAGACAACCCCTGGTTTTACGAACGTACATAGGCCTAGGCTTGATTCTCCATAATGTTTCCATGGTCACATGGATAATTTCCTGCACATCTCAATTACACATTAGTACTTTCCAATAGTCTCATTTAATATTAAACCACATAAATAAGAATATACATCAATCACTCTGCATACAATTGACATCATACAATTCAATTTCCCATATATCAAAGCAAATCCACATAAGCAATTATCATAGTCCTCATAATTTTAATCCATTCATAAGATATAAATCATATTTCTAGCATCCTAGTAAAGTCCTGCAAATCAAATAATGACATACATCGTCTCAATGTTATCCTATTCTAGTTTCATATAAAATTCTATATCCAGAAAGCATAGAAATGAAGCATCCATATATCAATGTTATCAAATTCCTGGGATCATATAAAGTTCTATATCCATAATACATAAAATAAAGCATCCATAATAGTTCCAACATGAAAATCACTGAAATCCTAGGATGGGTCGGGGTGGGGCCTCACATTGCATTTGTCAAGCTCAATAATTCCAATGATAAGATCAAGATGTATAAAAACCCCTTCCCCAAGCATGGTAAGGACAAAGGCTCATAATCTCATTTGGCACCCTATGACTATACTAACAATATCACTATATTTGACTCCTGGGTAGGATGCATTGAACCTATCGACAACCATGTCAACACTATCACTATCTAAGGAGCAGACCCTACATCAACACCCCGTAGACAAGGGTAAACATTTAGGGAGCCCCTCCTCCTCAGTCATCCAATAAAATGACCCTAGAAAAGATAGTCATTCAGGGTGCTTCACACTCCAATCCACCTCCCTCGAATGATTACAATGTCACCACCCATAGAGGGAGAGTAACTATCCAAGGAACTACTCCTTCTACTTCTACACAATCTACTAATTGCTACAATATCCTTGACCACCTTGACAAGATACCTACCTAGATTTCCATCCTTGAGCTTCTCAAAACCTTGCCCATCCATAAAGAGATCCTTGAACAAAGCATTTTGTAATATTGTGTCCCTGATAATATTAGCATCGCTCAATTCTAGGCCTTAATAGGTAATCTCACCGCGCAACATCATCTATTCTTCACCTCCAAAGAAACTCCATCTGTTGATCCCTCTAACAATTAACTACTCCACATTGAGGCCATTGTACATAAACATAAAATAAAGAGAGTCCTTATAGATTATGGATCCGGCTTAAACCTCTGTACATACAAATCAAGCAAGCAATTGGGATTCTCCAAAGATCTAGCTGATCCATCTGGTAAGATCACAATAAAATCTTATGATAATGCAAAATGAGTCTCAAAAGGCATAATAACGCTACCTCTTCAAGTGGGCCCTGCAACTATAGAAACTACCTATCAATTTTTAGACCTTGATCTCACCTACAATATTCTTCTTGGTCATTCATGGATCCACTCCATTCAAGCCGCTCCATCCACCTAGCACCAATACCTAAAAATTCCATACAGTCATAAAGAAATTACTATCTTGGCTGATTTACAACCTTTTCCATATTTCAAACTCCTTGAAGGGAAAAATCCCTACCAGTGCTCACTCAATGAACCTGCTTTTCCATCAACCCCCGATACTTCCTTTGTTGCATTGACTTCCACCCAACTTGAGATCAAAGTCAAGATTGTTGACAATGGTTGTGGAGTATATAACCTTCATAACAAATTTTATGTGGGACATCTCCCTCCTTCTCCAAAGTCATATGGTAGGACCAAAG
This sequence comes from Cryptomeria japonica, assembly GCF_030272615.1. NCBI lineage: Eukaryota > Viridiplantae > Streptophyta > Pinopsida > Cupressales > Cupressaceae > Cryptomeria > Cryptomeria japonica. The sequence goes on along the minus strand of NC_081407.1, from coordinate 249,267,683 downwards.
AAATTGAGACTCAAAAGAAACCTACCATACAATTTAAGACAACCACTTTCCAATAGTTGGGCCAACTTGATGAAGAAATTCTTAAAATTGATGTCACCTCTTGGCTCTACAAAGAAGAAAATAAGGAACATGTACACATTTTTAAATAGATGTATACTAAGGCATTATGTTTAGTAGAGAGGATGGGATAAAAAGGAAAAGGTATAGGACCTAAGGAACAAGAAATAAAAATACCTATCTCACCAGCTTCATACAAACTCAATAGAGGCCTGGGCTACCCTCCTATCACAAAAGTGAAAACATTAAAAGTACCTTAGTGCAAATATCAATGTGGCACCATCAGAAACAAAAATAGTAAAAAGAAAGGACGTATCTTGTAGTGAAAACCTGGATCAGATGGACTTCACCTTGTTGGCATTATGGATGTGTTGTATTAGTTTTGTCATTGATGTCAACACTTGTCAACTCTTATCAGCACTGGAGATCTTTGGTTATGTTCACTGGCAAGTTTAGTGACATATGCATAGTCACCGGTATTATGTTCATCGGTGGGTTAAATTATTCACCGACATAGAGGATGACTTGTAATCATCTGGAGATCACTTGGTTATGTCAAAGACATGGTTTGGACACTTGGTTTTGGTTATTTGGTTATTGGTCTAATCGATTTTGCATATTTGTTGTTACCAACAAATTGGTCTAGGTTATGGACCGACAAGTGTTATCTATTTCAGATCAGCACAACATGTTATGGAGATGATTTATTGATTGGTTATTATAGTAAATGCATTAAGTTGACATGATGCATCACACATTGATTCATTTGTAATTGATTTAATTGTAATATTCTTAGTGAGCCAACCTAGACATTTGGTCTTAGGTTTTGGTATATATGTAAGATCTCATTTGTGAGATTAAAATGGTAGTGGAAGAGGAATGTAATAAGGTATATACCAATATAAGCAAAGATACTCACACATACATCATTTGAAGATTAAAGGAAGGTTTTGAAGAAGACAATCAAAGCTTAACTGGTACTGAATTTAGCATATGAAGATGCTACTTTGAGCAGTACATTATCATTGGATTTAACCATCCATTTGTAGTCAGTGTGACTCTCATTTTGTGATTGAGCAGTGAGCTCTAGGCAGTTCGCCTTTTTGCATGTGCAGACCCCATTTGTACACACATACTATCTCTAGTAGTATCATCTAATTGTGGGTAAGGTTTCCCACCATGGGTTTTCCCCTTACAAGGTTTCCACGTACAAATATATGTGTTATGTGTTGTGGATGTTATTTGTCTTTTTGTTTCATACATTCAGCTTCATCGGTATTGTCATTAACTGTTAAATTGTCAACCGACATTAAGTTTGGTTTACTGGTATTATGTATCAAGTTTGATTAAGTTATATTTGGTTTTAAATTAATAGACAAACTGATTCACCCCCCCTCTTAGTTGCCTCCGGGTCCTAAAAATTGGTATCAAAGCTAAGTCCCCTTTTTGCATAAGTTTAATAGCTTGAGGAGATTCTATGACAACTAACTATTTCAGGAAGGACAGTTCGAAGCTTGATGGAACTAACTTTGGTATATGGAAGATTTGAATGGAGACACATATGAATTGCATTGGAAGAGATATATGGGATGTTAAAAATAATGGCTATGTTGGTTCTCTATAGAGTCAACCTAATCCTCCTACCTTGGCTAAATATTAGGAGAATGATTGCAAAGCAAGAGAAGCACTTTTAAGTGCATTATCAGATCAGCAAATCATCGGATTATCAGACCGATCTACTGCTAAAGCTATTTGGGAAAAATTGGAGACATTGAATGAAGGTGATACCACTATCAAAATTGCAAAATTGGAATGCTTCCGAGTCAGGTATGAAAATCTGAAAATGGAAGAAGATGAAAGGATTTTTGCTTTTATGGAAAGACTCAATGAAATTGTTTTGAGTATACAATGTTGTGGAGGATCCTTAAGTGAAGATGAAATTGTTTCTTAATTTTTAAGAGCATTTCCATTGACATACAAAATTAAAGTAACAACTATTAATGAATTGAGAACAATGCCTAATATATCAGTATCTAGAGATGCCTTGGTTGGAAAACTTTCAACTTTTGAACTTGAGGAATTTGGTCCTGTTGCTACAATTTAAACATATTTAGCCTTCAAAGTATCATCATCTACATCATCATCATCATCATCTGAGAAATCTAATTGGAAATCACTTTATGCAAGAGAACTTGAAGACATCAGAAGAGAGAATGAAGAATTGGAAGAGCTTGAAGCACTATTTTGAAGGAAAATGCCTAAAGGTCCAGTTGGAAGTAAGTATGAAGGTAAAGCACCATTTAAATGTTTTCACTACAATAAAACTGGTCATATGGCTTCTAGGTGTCCTAATAGACATGCAAGATTGAAAGAAGAAGCTAAAAGAACATACAAGCCTAACCCTAAATATCAGAGATACAGATTTAAGAAGAATAGAGACAAATCATGTTACTATGTTGATGAAGGAGTTACTGATGATTCTGATGAGGAACGAGTAGACAATGGATGGGATTTTGTTGCAATAACAAAAGATCAACCAACACCTACTACACAACCGGTAGAGCATGCCCTGGCAGCTAAAATTGAAGAAAATGATGAATGGATCATTGATTCTGGATGTTCACATCATATGACTGGTGATAAAAGTAAATTCTTAACCTTTCAGGAATATAGTGGAGGTCTAGTAAGATTTGGGGATGATAAAGCTTGTTTGATCAGAGGAAAAGGAACTATATCTTTTGATGGTAAGCACAATACTAACAATGTTTATTATGTTGAAGGTTTGAAGCATAATCTTTTGAGTGTTGGTCAATTAGTTGAAAAGGGATTTTAGTTACAATTCAAGAATGTTAAATGCAAAATCATGAAAAGAACTAGTTTGGAGATTGCAACCGGTAATTAGACTAGAGGTAATATCTTTCATTTGAATAACAATGAGAAGACATGATTAATTGCACATATTGATGAAAGTTGGTTATGGCATAAAAGACTTTGTCATGTAAATTTTGATTGCATTGTGAAGATCAGTACAACTAAGGAAGTAAGGGATTTACCTAAGATTGTAAAACCTCACAATCTGGTATGTAAGGAATGTCAATTTGGAGAGAAAGTCAGAGAAAATTTTAAGAGTATTCTAGAAAAATCCAATAATGTTCTTGATTTAATTCATACTGATTTATGTGGGCCAGCAAGAACTAGAAGTTTACAAGGAGATAGATATTTTATGCTAATCATTGATGATTATTCTAGAATGTGTTGGGTTACTTTTCTCAGGGAGAAATCAAAAGCTTTTGGGAAATTCAAACTATTCAAGGTAATGGTAGAGAATGAAACTGGTAAGAAAATCAAATGTTTAAGATCAAATCAAGGAGGTGAATTCACATCTAAGGAATTTAATACACTCTATGAAGTGAATGGAATTAGAAGACAATTATCAGCACCTCAGACACCCCACCAAAATGGAGTTGTGGAAAGGAAGAACATAACTGTTATGGATGCAGCTAGAAGCATGATATCAAAAGAAAACCTACCTCATGTGTATTGGAGAGAAGCAGTAAATACAATCATTTACACATTCAACAGAGTTCACATCAAAGGTGAAACTGGTAAGACCCCTCATGAACTATGGTTTGGTAATACTCCTACTCTTAAATATTTTAGAATATTTGGATGCAAATATTATATTAGGAGAGATGATTATATTGGTAAATTTGATCCTAGAAGTGATGAAGGAATATTTTTTGGTTATTCATCTAAGAGCAAGGCATATAGATGTTTTAATAAGAGATTGCAGAAAATCATTGAGAGTGCAAATGTGAAGATTGTTGAACAGTTTAGAGGTAATTCAAAATCTATGGACTCTGAACCGATAGTTGAGATAATCACAAATGAACCTACACCAAATACACTGGTATAGAATGTTGATCTAGTCACACCGATATCATCTGATAATTCCACAGTGACTGAAGAACAACAAGTGAATACACCCAGGTATGTAAGATTGAATCACTCTGAAAGTTAGATAATTGGGAATAAGTATCAAGGTGTAATGACTAGAGGAGGACTAACAAATGAGGAGGTATGTCTAATTTCTGAAATTGAACTAGCGTCAGTTAATGAGGCATGTGAAGTTAAACATTGGATTAAAGCTATGGAAGATGAATTGGAACAAATTGAAAAGAATAACACATGGACATTGGTTCCCTGAACTAAAAACAAAAATGTAATTGGAACTAAATGGGTATTCAAAAATAAACTTAATGAAGATGGTAAGGTAATCAGAAACAAAGCAAGATTAGTGTGTAATGGATATTCATAGAAAGAAGGAATTGACTACAATGAAACCTTTTCACCGGTAGCTACAATTGAGGTAGTCAGACTATTTCTAGCATTTGTAACACACAAGAACTATAAAGTATATCAAATGGATGTTAAATCTACATTTCTAAATGGTGATCTTGAAGAGGAAGTTTACATTAAACAACCTGATGGATTTTCTTTGACAAATGACAAAGATATGGTTTGTAGGTTAAGGAAAGCTTTATATGAATTGAAGCAAGCTCCTAGAGCTTGGTATGCTAGATTGGACAAATATCTTTTGAAGCTTGGTTACACTAAAGGTAATGATGTCAACAACTTATTTTTCAAAGAGACTAATGATGACATCTTGGTTATTGAAGTTTTTTTGATGATATCATTTTTGGAGGAGAAGATGGATTGTGTAAAGACTTTTCTAATAAGATGCAAGAAGAATTTGAAATGTCTATGATTGGGGAGATAAAAATCTTTTTAGGATTGTAGATTTCACAAACTAATAAAGGTATATTCATATGTCAATCTAAGTATTTGAAGGAACTACTAAAGAAATTTGGTATGGAAAACTCTAAACCGGTAAGTACCCCTATGACTACAACTGATAAACTATCATTGAAGGATGAATCAACACCTAGTAATCTAACAAGATATAAATTTATGGTTGGAGGTTTACTGAATTTGACACAAACAAGACCTGATATTATGAATGCAGTACGTATTGTTTTAATAATTCAGAGTAATCCTAAGGAAAATCATGAATCAACAGTGAAAAGGATTTTTCGGTATCTACAAGGCACAACAAATCTTGGTTTATGGTATCCTAAAGATGAAAATTTTGATCTATGTGCATACACAGATGCAAATTAGGTAGGAGATGTAGATGAGAAAAAGAGCACCACCGGTGGAGTATTCTTTCTTGGTAATAGACTGATTTCATGGTTGAGCAAGAAATAGAGTTGTACATCATTATCAACAACAAAATCAGAATATGTTGCAGCAACAACTAATTGTCCTCAGTTATTATGGATTAAGCAAATATTGAAGGACATAAAGGTAAAATGCAAAGAACCTATAATCATTTACTATGATAATATGATAGCAATAGATATATCCAAGAATCCAGTATTTCATTCTAAAACTAACCATGTTTCTATCAAATTTAATATTTTGAAAGAGAATGTTGAAGCAAAAGAAGTGAAATTGGTTTATGTGAGTACCAAAGAGCAGATTGTAGATATCTTTACTAAGCCTTTGCCCAAGGAAACTTTTGAATATCTCAGAGAGTAGCTTGGGGTTATACCCTCACTGGTAAAGACTTAGACAGTTGGAGCATGGCATCAGACCGACAGGAATTAACAGAGAAATCTTTTTCTGGCTTTGATGAAGGAGAGCTACTTCTCAGGGGCAGTAGTTGGTTATAACAATTGGTATTTGTAATTAGTTCTATGAACTAGTTGTATCTTGTTTTTGTATTGCTTTGGCATTTGATGTCAAAGGGGGAGAGATATCTATGGAAAAACACATTATCTTTTGGGGAGAGATTATTCCTTGGGGGAGAGATATTATGTATTTTGATTTTTGGTAATTGATCTCTTTGGGAGATTGTTTGTTTTTGGTTTATTGGCATTTATGCTTTGGCACTTAGATGGGTTTTCCATCTTGTGTTGCCATCAATGCCAAAGGGGGACATTGTTGGTATTGTGGATGTGTTGCATTGGTTTTTTCATTGATGTCAACACTTATCAGCACTGGAGATCTTTGGTTATGTTCACCGGCATGTTCAGTACCTTATGCACACTCACCGATATTTGGTTCACCGGCAGGTTATATTGTTCACTGACACAAATGATGACTTGTTATCATCTGGAGATTACTTGGTTATGTTGAAGACATGGTTTGGACACTTGTTTTTGGTGATTTTTTTATTGGTCTAATCGAGTTTTCATATTTGTTGTTATCGGCAAATTAGTCTAGGTTATGGACAAACAAGGGTTATCTATTCCAGATCAGCATAGCACATTATGGAGATGATTTATTGATTGGTTATTATTGTAAATGCATTGAGCCGACATGATACATCGCATATTGATTCATTTGTAATTGATTTAATTGTAATATTCTTAGTGAGGTGACCTACACATATGGTCTTAGGTTTTGATATATATGTAAGATCTCATTTGTGAGATTGACATAGGGAATTTAATAAGGTATTACAAGGTTGTGATATTTGGTATATGCGAATATAAGCAGAGCTATACACGAAGACATCATTTAAAGACTCAAGGAAGGTATGAAGGAGATAATCTGAGCTTAACTTGTACTGAATCTAGCATATGAAGATGCTATTTTGAGCAGTACATTATCATTGGATTTAACCATCCAATTGTAGTTAGCTCTAGGTAGTATCATACTATCTGCAGTAGTATCATTTGATTGTGGGTAAGGTTTTCCACCATGTTTTTTCCCCTTACAGGGTTTCCACATACAAATATATGTGTTATGTGTTGTGGATGTTATTTGTCTTTTTGTTTCATGCATTAAACTTTACCGGTACTATTATTAACTGTTAAACTGCCAACTAGTATTAAGTTTGGTTTACCGGTATTATGCATCAAGTTTGATTAAGTTATATTTGGGTTGAAATGAATAGACAACTGATTCACCCACCCCCCCTTCTCAGTTGCCTCTGGGTCCTAACAAAGCAAAGAAAGATTAGTGTGTAAGGGATATTCACAGAAAGAGGGAATTAATTACAATGAAACCTTTGCACCGGTAGCTAGAATTGAGACAGTCAGACTATTTCTAGCATTTGCAGCACATAAGAACTATAAAGTATCTCAAATGGATGTTAAATTTGCATTTCTGAATTGTGATCTTAAAGAGGAAGTTTACATTGAACAACCTGATGGATTTTCTTTGACAAATGATAAAGATGTGGTTTGCAGGTTAAGGAAAGCTTTATATGGATTAAAAAGCTCCTATAGCTTGGTATGCTAGATTGGACAAATATCTTTTGAAGCTTGGTTACACTAAAGGTAATGTTGACAACAACCTATATTTCAAAGTGACTAATGATGAAATCTTGGTTATTGAAGTTTTGGTTGATGATATAATTTTTGGAAGAGGAGATAAATTGTGTAAAGACTTTTCTAATAAGATGCATGAAGAATTTGAAATGTCTATGATTGGGGAGATTAAATTATTTTTAAGATTGCAGATTTCACAGACTGATAAAGGTATATTCATATGCCAATCAAAGTACTTGAAAGAACTACTAAAGAAACTTGGTATGTAAAGCTCTAAACTGGTAAGTACTCCTATGACTACAATTGACAAACTATCATTGAAGGATGACACAACACCTATTAATCATACAAGATATAAATCTATGATTGGAGGTTTATTGTATTTGACACAAACAAGACCTGATATTATGAATGTAGTATGTATTGTTTCAAGATTTCAGAGTGATCCTAAGGAAAATCATGAATCAACAGTGAGAAAGATTTTTTGGTATCTACAAGGCACAAGAAATCTTGGTTTATGGTATCCTAAAGATGAAAATTTTGATTTATGTGCATACACAGATGCTAATTGGGTAGGAGATGTAGATGATAGAAAGAGCACCACTGGCGGAGCATTCTTTCTTGGTAGCAGATTGATTTCATGGTTGAGCAAGAAATGAATTTGTACATCATTATCAACAACAGAATCAGAATATGTTGCAGCACCAACTAATTGTACTCAGGTATTTTGGATTAAGCAAATGTTGAAGGACATAAAGGTAAAATGCAAAGAACCTATAATCATTTACTGTGATAAAATGGCAGCAATTGATATATCCAAGAATCCGGTATTTCACTCTAAAAATAAACATGTTTCTATCAAATTCAATTTTCTGAAAGAGAATGTTGAAGCAAAAGAAGTGAAATTGGTCTATGTAAATACTAAAGAGCAAATTGCAGATATCTTTACTAAGCCTTTTCCTAAGGAAAATTTTGAACATCTCAGAGAGTAGCTTGGGGTAATACCCTCACCGGTAGAGACTTAGATAGTTGGAGATTGACATCAAACCGACAAGAATTAATAAAGAAACATTTTTCCGGCTTTGATGAAGGAGAGCTACTTCTCAGGGGGAGTAGTTGGATAAGTTGGTATTTGTAATTAGTTATATGAACTAGTTATATCTTGTTTTTGTATTGCTTTGGCATTTGATGTCAAAGGGGGAGAGATATCTATGGAAAAACACATTATCTTTTGGGGAGAGATTCTTCATTGGGGGAGAGATATGTTGTATTTTGATTTCTGGTAATTGATCTCTTTGGGAGATTGTTGGTTTTTGGTTTTTGGCATTTCTGCTTTGGCACTTAGATGGTTTTTCCATCTTGTGGTTCCATCAGTGCCAAAGGGGGAGATTGTTGGTATTATGTATGTGTTGCATTGGTTTTGTCATTGATGTCAATACTTGTCAACTCTTATTAGCATTGAAGATCTTTGGTTATATTCACCGACAAGTTCAGTGACTTATGCACAGTCACTGGTATTTGGTTCACCGACAGATTATATTGTTCACCGACACATAGGATGACTTGTTATCATTTGGAGATCACTTTCTTATGTCGAAGACATGGTTTGGACACTTAGTTTTTGTGATTTGGTTATTGGTCTAATCGAGTTTGCATAATTGGTGTTACTGGCAATTTGGTCTAGGTTATAGACCGGCAAGCGTTATCTATTCCAGATCAGCACAACATGTTATGCAGATGATTTATTGATTGGTTATTATTGTAAATGAATTAAGATGACATGATGCATCACATATTGATTCATTTGTAATTGATTTAATTGTAATATTCTTAGTGAACCAACCTACACATATGGTCTTAGGTTTTGGTATATATGTAAGATCTCACTTATGAGATTAGCATGGTAGTGGAAGAGGAATGTAATAAGGTATATATGAATATAAGTAGAGATACTCACACAAAAATCATTTGAAGATTTAAGGAAGGTTTTGAAGAAGACAATCAAAGCTTAACCGGTATTGAATTCAGCATATGAAGATGCTACTTTGAGCAGTACATTATCATTGGATTTAACCATCCAATTGTAGTCAGTGTGACTCTCATTTTGTGATTGAGCAGTGAGCTCTAGGCAGTTGGTCTTTTTGCATGTGTAGACCCCATTTGTACACACATACTATCTGCAGTAGTATCTGTTAGGACCCAAAGGCAACTGAGAGGGGGGGTGAATCAGTTGTCTATTAATTTCAACCCAAATATAACTTAACCAAAATTAATGCATAATATCGATAAACCAAACTTAATGTCAGTTGATAGTTTAATAGTTAATAATAGTACCGGTAAAGTTTAATGCATGAAACAGAAAGACAAATAACACCCACAACATATAACACAAATATTTGTACGTGGAAACCCTATAAGGGGAAAAACCACGGTGGGAAACCTTACCCACAATCAGATGATACTACTACAGATAGTATGTGTGTACAAATGAGGTCTGCACATGCAGAAAGACCAATTGCCTAGAGCTCACTGCTCAATCACAAAATGGGAGTCACACTGACTACAATTGGTTGGTTAAATTCAATGATAATGTACTCCTTAGAATAACATCTTCATATGTTAGATTCAGTATCGGTTAAGCTCTGATTGTCTTCTTCATACATTCCTTTAATCTTCAAATGATGTCTACATGTATAGCTCTGCTTATATTCACATATACCTTATTACAATCCTTTTTCACACCTTCTACTTCTACATAGTCTCACAGATGAGATCTTACATATATACCAAAACCTAAGACCAAATGTGTAGGTCAACTCACTAAGAATATTACAATTAAATCAATTACAAATAAATCAATATGTGATGCATCATGTTGGCTCAATGCATTTACAATAATAACCAATTAATAAAACATCTCCATAATGCGTCGTGTTGATCTGGAATAGATAATGCTTGGCGGTCCATAACCTAGACCTATTTGTCGGTAACAACAAATATGCAAACTCGATTAGGCCAATAACCAAATAACCAAAACCAAGTGTCCAAACCATGTCTTCGACATAACCAAGTAATCTCGAGATGATAACAAATCATCCTCAGTGCCAGTGAACAATATAACCTACCAGTGAACCAAATACCGGTGACTGTGCATAAGTCACTGAACATGCCGGTGAACATAACCAAAGGTCTCCAATGCTGATAAGTGTTGACAAGTGTTGACAAGTGTTGACATCAATGATAAAACCAATGCAACACATCCATAATACCAACAATCTCCCCCTATGGCATTGATGGCAACACAAGATGGAAAAACCATGTAAGTGCCAAAGTAGAAATGCCAAAAACCAAAAACAAACAATCTCCCAAAGAGATCAATTTCCAGAAATCAAGATACATAATATCTCTCCACCTAGGAATAATCTCTCCCCAAAAGATACTTTGTTTTTCCATATATATATCTCTCCCCCTTTGACATTAAATGCCAAAGCAATACAAAAACCAAATACAATCAGTTCATAGAACTAATTACAAATATCAACTTTTATAACCAACTGCTCCCCCTGAGAAGTAGCTCTCCTTCATCAAAGCCGGAAAAAGATTTCTCTGTTAATTCCTACCAGTCTAATGCCATGCTCCAATTGTCTAAGTTTCTACCGATGAGGGTATTACCCCAAGCTTCTCTCTGAGATATTCAAAAGTTTCCTTAGGCAAAGGCTTAGTAAAGATATCTACAATTTGCTCTTTATGTCCTTCAACATTTGCTTAATCCATAATACCTAAGTACAATTAGTTGTTGCTACAACATATTCTAATTCTATTGTTGATAATGATGTACAACTTTGTTTCTTGCTCAACCATGAAATCAATCTACTACCAAGAAAAAATGTACCGTCGTTGGTGCTCTTTCTGTCATCTACATCTCCTACCCAATTTGCATCTGTGTATGCACATAAATCAAAAATTTCATCTTTAGGATACCATAAACCAAGATTTGTTGTACCTTGAAGATACCAGAAAATCCTTTTCACTACTGATTCATGATTTTCCTTAGGATTACTCTGAAATATTGAAATAATACATACTGCATTCATAATATTAGGTCTTGTTTGTGTCAAATACAGTAGACCTCCAATCATAGATTTATATCTTGTCGGATTAACAGGTGTTGATTAATCCTTCAATGATAGTTTATCAGTTGTAGTCATAGGAGTACTTACTGGTTTAGAGTTTTCCATACAAAATTTCTTTAGTAGTTCCTTCAAGTACTTAGATTGACATATGAATATATCTTTATCAGTCCATGAAATCTGCAATCCTAAAAATAATTTTATCTCCCCAATCATAGACATTTCAAATTCTTCCTGCATCTTATTAGAAAAGTCTTTACACAATCCATCTTCTCCTCCAAAAATTATATCATCAACAAAAACATCAATAACCAAGATGTCATCATTAGTCACTTTTTAATATAGGTTGTTGTCAGCATTACCTTTAGTGTGACCAAGCTTCATAAGATATTTGTCCAATCTAGCATACCAAGCTCTAGGAGCTTGCTTCAATCCATATAAAATTTTCCTTAACTTGCAAACCATATCTTTGTCATCTGTCAAAGAAAATACATTAGGTTGTTCAATGTAAACTTCCTCTTAAAGATCACCATTCAGAAATGCACATTTAACATCCATTTGATATACTTTATAGTTCTTGTGTGTTGCAAAAGTTAAGAATAGTCTGACTGCCTCAATTCTAGCTACCGATGCAAAGGTTTCATTGTAATCAATTCCTTCTTTCTGTGAATATCCCTTACACACTAATCTTGCTTTGTTTCTGATTACCTTACCATCTTCATTAAGTTTATTTCTGAATACCCATTTAGTTCCAATTACATTTTTGTTTAGGCTTGGGAACCAATGTCCATGTGTTATTCTTTTCAATTTGTTCCAATTTATCTTCCATATCCTTAATCCAATGTTTATCTTCACATGCCTCATTAACTGATGCTAGTTCAATTTGAGAAATTAGACATACCTCTTCATTTGCTAGTCTTCCTCTAATCATAACACCTTGATACTTATTCCCAATTATCTGACTTTCAGAGTGATTTAATCTTACATACCTCAGTGTATTCACTTGTTGCTGCTCTTCAGTCACTATGGAATTCTCAGATGATGTCGGTGTGACTAGATCAACATTTTGCACTGGTGCACTTGGTGTAGGTTCATTTGTGATTATCTCAACTACCGGTTCAGAGTCCATGTACCTTGAATTGCCTCTAAACTGTTCATCAATCTTCATATTTGCACTCTCAATGATTTTTTACAATCTCTTATTAAAACATCTATATGCGTTGCTCTTAGATGAATAATAAAGAAATATTCCTTCATCACTTCTAGGATCAAATTTACCAATATAATCATCTCTCCTAATATAACATTTGTATCCAAATATTCTAAAATATTTAAGAGTGGGAGTATTACCAAACTGTAGTTCATGAGGGGTCTTACAAGTTTCACCTTTGATATGAACTCTGTTGAATGTGTAAACTGTTGTATTGACTACTTCTCTCCAATACACATGAGGTAGGTTTGCTACTAATATCATGCTTCTAGCTGCATCCAAAATAGTTTTGTTCTTCCTTTCCACAACTCCATTTTGCTAGGGTGTCTGAGGTGTTGATAATTGTCTTATGATTCCATTCACTTCACAGAATGTATTAAATTCCTTAGATGTGAATTCACCTCCTTGATCTGATCTCAAGCATTTGATTTTCTTACCGGTTTCATTCTCTATCATTACCTTGAATAGTTTGAATTTCCCAAAAGCTTCTGATTTCTCCCTAAGAAAAGTAACCCAACACATTCTAGAATAATCATCAATGATTAGCATAAAATATCTATCTCCTTGTAAACTTCTAGTTCTTGCTGGACCACATAAATCACTATGAATTAAATCAAGAACATTATTGGATTTCTCTGGAATACTCATAATAGTTGCTCTAACTTGTTTTCCAAATTGATATTGCTTACGTACCGGATTGTGAGGTTTTACAATCTTAGGTAAATCCCTTACTGCCTTAGTAATACAAATCTTTACAATGCAATCAAAATTTACATGACAAAGTCTTTTATGCCATAACCAAATTTCATCAATATGTGCAATCAAGCATATCTTTTCATTGTTATTCAAGTGAAAGATATTACCTATAGTCTGATTACCATTTGCAATTTCCAAACCAATTCTATTCATGATTTTGCATTTAACATTCTTTAATTGTAACTGAAATCTCTTTTCAGCTAATTGACCAACACTCAAAATATTATGCTTCAAACCTTCAATATAATAAACGTTGTCAGTATTGTGCTTACCATCAAAAGATATAGTCCCTTTTCCTTTGATCAAACAAGCTTTATCATCTCCAAATCATACTAGACCTCCATTGTATTCCAGAAAGGTTAAGAATTTACTTTTATCACCAGTCATATGATGTGAACATTCGGAATCAATGATCCATTCATCCTTTTCTTCAAATTTCACTGCCAGGGCTTGCTCTATCGATTGTACAGTAGGTGTCAGTTGATCTTCTATTATTACAACAAAATCCCATCCATTGTCTACTGGTTCCTCATCAGAATCATCAGTAACTCCTTCATCAGCATAGTAACATGATTTGTCTCTATTCTTCTTAAATTTGTATCTCTGATATTCAGGGTTAGGCTTATATGTTCTTTTAGCTTCTTCTTTCAATATTGCATGTCTATTAGGACACCTAGATTCCATATGACCAATTTTATTGTAGTTAAAACATTTAAATTGTGCTTTACCTTCATACTTACGTCCAACTGAATGTTTAGGCATTTTCCTTGCAAATAGTGCTTCAACCTCTTCCAATTCTTCATTCTCTCTTCTGATTTCTTCAAGTTCTCTTGCATAAAGTGCTTTCCAATCATATTTCTCAGATGATGATGATGATGTTGTAGATGATGATGCTTTGAAAGCTAAATCTATCTTAATTGTAGCAATAGGACCAAATTCCTCAAGTTCAAAAGTTGAAAGTTTTCCAACCAAGGTATCTCTAGAAATTGATGTATTAGGCCTTGTTCTCAATTCATTAATAGCAGTTACTTTCATTTTGTATATTGGTGGCAATGCTCTTAAAACTTTAGAAACAATCTCATCTTCACTTAAGGATCCTCCACAACATTCTATACCCAAAATAATTTCATTAACTCTTTCCATAAAAGCAAAAATCCTTTCATCTTCTTCCATTTTCAAATTTTCATACCTGACCTTGAAGCATTCTGGTTTTGCAATTTTGACAGTGGTATCACCTTCATTCAATTTTTCCAATTTGTCACAAATAGCTTTAGCAGTAGATCAGTCTCATAATCCCATGATTTTCTGATCTTACAATGCGCTCAAAAGTGCTTCTCTTGCTTTGCAATCATTCTCCTGATCTTTAGCCAAGTTTGGTGGATTAGGTTGACTCTGTGTAGGACCAACATAGCCATTCTTTGTAATATCCCATATGTCTCTACCAATGCAATTTAGATTTGTCTCCATTCTGATCTTCCATATACCATAGTTAGTTCCATCAAGCTTCAGACTGTCCTTCCTGAAATACGTAGTTGCCATAGAATCTCCTCAAGCTGTTAAACTTCTGCAAAAAGAGGACTTAGCTTTGATACCAATTTTTAGGACTCAGAGGCAACTGAGAGGGGGAGTGAATCAGTTGTCTATTAATTTCAACCCAAATATAACTTAACCAAACTTAATGTCGGTTGACAGTTTAACTGTTAATAATAGTATTGATAAAGTTTAATGTATGAGACAGAAAGACAAATAACATCCACAAAACATAACACAAATATTTGTACATGGAAACCCTGTAAGGGGAAAAACCATGGTGGGAAACCTTAACCACAATCAGATGATACTACTGCAGATAGTATGTGTGTACAAATGGGGTCTGCACATGCAGAAAGGCCAACTGCCTAGAGCTCACTGCTCAATCACAAAATGGGAGTCACACTGACTACAATTGGATGGTTAAATCCAATGATAATGTACTGCTCATAATAGCATCTTCATATGATGGATTTAGTACCCGTTAAGCTTTGATTGTCTTCTTCATACCTTCCTTTAATCTTCAAATGATGTCTGTGTGTATAGCTCTGCTTATATTCGCATATACCTTATTACAATCCTTTTTCACACCTTTTACTTCTACATAATCTCACAAATGAGATCTTACATATATACCAAAACCTAAGACCAAATGTATAGGTCGGCTCACTAAGAATATTACAATTAAATCAATTACAAATGAATCAATATGTGATGCATTGTGTTGGCTCAATGCATTTACAATAATAACCAATCAATAAATCATCTTCATAACGTGTTGTGCTGATCTGGAATAGATAATGCTTGGCGGTCCATAACCTAGACCTATTTGCTGGTAACAGCAAATATGCAAACTCAATTAGGCCAATAACCAAATAACCAAAACCAAGTGTCCAAACCATGTCTTCGACATAACCAAGTAATCTCGAGATGATAACAGATCATCCTCAGTGTTGGTGAACAATATAACCTGCCAGTGAACCAAAATACCGATGACTGTGCATAAGTCACTGAACATGCCGATGAACATAACCAAAGATCTCTAGTGCTGATAAGTGTTGACAAGTGTTGACAAGTGTTGACATCAATGACAAAACCAATGCAACACATCCATAATACCAATAGTATCATCTGATTGTGGGTAAGGTTTCCCACCGTGGTTTTTCCCCTTATAGGGTTTCCACATACAAATATCTATGTAATGTGTTGTGGATGTTATTTGTCTTTCTATTTTATACATTAAGCTTCACTGGTATTGTCATTAACTATTAAACTGTCAACCAACATTAAGTTTGGTTTATCGGTATTATGCATCAAGTTTGATTAAGTTATATTTGGGTTGAAATTAATAGACAACTGATTCACCCCCCCCCTCTTAGTTGCCTCTAGGTCCTAACAGACCTGCCTACCATGGTTCCCCTGTTAAATGAGAGATCTTAATTGTGTATAGAAGAGATTGACATGGTCAACATAGGTACTGAAGATAACCCAAAGAATGTGTATGTTTCTAAGTCTCTCATAGACCAAGAAAAAAAATATTGTGGACTTTCTCTAGGAAACAAAAGTTAATTTTTCCTGGTCATATGCTAACATGCCTAGCTTAGATCTAGAATTAGTGGTGCACAACCTTGTTTTTCGTCTAGATGCCAAACCTGCCAATCAGAAACTCAAAAAAATGCACCCCTAGATTGCTTTATTGGTTAAAGTGGAGCTATAAAATATGCTTGATGTTGGCTTTATCCGACCCACTGACTATCTTGAGTGGGTGTCAAACATCATACCCATTGGAAAAATCCTAAGGGGCATACACATCTGTAAAAACTTTAGAGATCTTAAGAAAGCATGCCCCAAAGATGATTTCCCCTTAGCAAACATCGATATGATTGTTGATCTTAGTTGGGCATTGTAGTGCTCCTCCTTGAGCAATCTTTTATGAGAGT
This sequence comes from Cryptomeria japonica, assembly GCF_030272615.1. Taxonomy (NCBI): domain Eukaryota; kingdom Viridiplantae; phylum Streptophyta; class Pinopsida; order Cupressales; family Cupressaceae; genus Cryptomeria; species Cryptomeria japonica. The sequence goes on along the minus strand of NC_081407.1, from coordinate 249,250,720 downwards.
ATGTGGTAAACACTTTTAGATTTGTGATTTGATAGTCTCTTTGACATTAGTTGATTCATTATGATTTATGTGGATAAAGTTATTGTTAGGATTCCCAAAGATACTGAGAAGGGGGGGGGGGTGAATCAGTATCTGACCGGTAATAATAATTTCTTAACTTATAACATGAAAAGCATATTAAAAGTGTGTACTAATAAACCATAAATAATGCAGCAAATAAGAATAACAACCACAACATGAAAAACACACCATAACACAATGTTTTAACAAGGAAACCTGGTGTGGGAAAAACCTCGGTGGGATTTGTGACCCACAATATTCACTTACTGGCCAATAAGAGAATATTACTGCTACAATAGGGGCCTACACATGTAGGAAGGCCAAGTGCCTAGAGCTCACTGCTCAATTACAAAAGAAGTCACACTGACTTACAAAAATGGATTATACTAATCTCATGTCTTGTATTGCTTCAGATTAGCATCTGCTATGCCAGATTCAGTATGGTTTTAAGCTCTGCTACATACATAAACCCTTATCCAATAATTTGCATAATAGGTCTGCTACCTTCTATTCATATTTCACATCCTACCTCTTACAAAATGATCTACAATGATCTCATACATATATGAGTCATATTACAATCTGCCATGTCGGCTTTACAAAAGATTTTACAATTAATTACAAAATACATTAATACAATATTGATGTCGGCCAGGGTGTCGGTGTTCTGTATGCCGATGTAGAGTCTGTCAGTGTTGGTGCTGGTATCACATGAATGCAAGGTTGCCATCAATGACAATACCTTCAATCACCTACAATATCTCATTGGAGTGTGCATTTGCTAACAATCTCTGCCTTTAGCATTGATGGCAACACTCATGAGAAAAATTCAAGAATGTATCCAAAAATTGAAGTCCAAAAAATCTTGCCAAAAGCTGTATGTCCAAAAATGTGTGCTCCCCCTGAGTAGATAATCTCTACTTCCTTTTGACCATTTTTCTCATCACACTACTCCCCCTTTGACATCAATGACAAAGGTTGTCATTCGCTGTCAGTGGAGTCCTGCCTGGATTCTTGTAACCGATGGGTTACGATCTGAAAAATATTTGTCAAAATTAGATTTAAACCATTACTGAATGATTTGTTGTCTTTTAGTGCCTCTTGATTTCTCTACACTGTACCGGTGAGTATGTGCATTTTCTCTTTCGGTGTCTTCAGTCCAAGAACCAGAGCCTCAAATATTTCTTTCTCAAAGAAATGAGGTAATCTAGTTTTGGACCAAGTTTACATTTTAAATCCTTTTCTTTATCCTTTATTCTTTCTTTATCCTTCTCTAATTGCTTGATTTTCTCTTCTTGCTCTGCAATCTTCTTCTCTATCTCCAAAAATGAATCCGATGTACCTATTAGATTGTCAGCAATTTTGTTAATCTTATCTTGTGCTTTGCTGATTTCCTTGCCTAGATCCTCTGTTAGAATGTTTGTTTTACAAGTGTCTTTGTACAGTTTCTTGAAGTCAAGAATTATCTCTCCAAGTTCCGGTAACAATGTTTCCATTTTCTCCTTATTTTTCTTCACAATTTCCTCAAGGAAATTCTCTTTTTCTTTAATCATTCTTTCCTTAAATGTATCCTCATTTATTTGACCAATAGTCAATATGTTGTTGGCATATGCACACTCCAATGAGACATTGTATGTGATTGAAGGTTTTATCATTGATGGCAACCTTACAATCCTATGGCACCGACAAGGCATTACACTAGCAAGGTGTTACACCGGCAAGGCATTGCACTGGCATCAACAGAACACACTCAGAATACCGACACTGGCACAGAGAAAGGAAGCACACCGACATAGAGGCCAACAGGATTTTTGATATATCATATTTTGTTTATTATTTGAAAAAATTTGTAAGCCGACTTGATATCATTGTAAAATGACTCTTATATATAAAAGAGATCATTGTAGACATTTTGTAAGTAAGTGATGTAAGCGAAAAAGTAAGGAGAAAAGATTAAGCAGACCTATTATGCGAAATATAGGTTAAGGGGTGTATGTAAAGAACAGAGTAGGAACCGGTACTGAATCTAGCATTGAAGATGCTATTGTAAAATAATACAAGTTATTGGATTTGTATAATCCACATTGTAAGTCAGTGAAACTTCCCATTTGAGCAATGAGCTCTAGGTAGTTGGCCTTCCTGCATGTGCAGGCCCATATTGTGAGTAATATTCTCTTATTGGCAAGTAAGTGAATATTGTGGGTCACAAATCCCACTGAGGTTTTTCCCACACTGGGTTTCCTCATTAAATCATTGTGCTATGGTGTGATTCTCATGTGGTTTCTTTCATTTCTGTTTATTGCATTATTTCTTGCATATCGGTACACTATGACAATATGTTTTGTATGTTTTAAGTTGAGAAATTCTAATCTTCGGTTAGATACTGATTCACCCCCCTTCTCAGTATCTGTGAGTTTCCTAACATATGTTGCTAGTGATGAACTTAGACAATGTGTCTAGTTGACCTAAAGAATCCTTATTATAAACAATACACTTTGGTGCTATCAGTTTAAGAATGGGAATTGTGTCATCAATAGCCTTATAGGCTTGTGCATTGCACTCTGTGATCTTTTTTATTGAATCCAATAAGACCTCTGTTACATTTGTAGGTCTGAATTTTTCCATAGAAGTACCAGATGTCTATCCAACTGCCTTCACAATAGCCATGCTACTGGTTGTGGTAATCAATTTACTTGATTCGACCTCTGGTAGGTCAGTCTATGTTTGCATTTCTACAAACAAAGGTTTAGGCTTTTTGAGTTTTGGCTGGTGGCACTATTTCTGTCTGAACCTGTGCCTCAACCTGTACCTGTTTTGGTTTCTCTATTTGTATCTCAAAAGGTTTCTCTGAGCTTTCAACTGCCGGTTTCTCAGATGTAGTCTTAGTTTGTACCTTTGTACTTTCCTTAGCCGGTTCTTCTGATGATTTTTCAATCGTATCCACTGGTTTCTCAGTGGTATCATCTATCAGTTGCTCCGTAGGTTTTTCTATGCTTATCTCAACTTCTGTAGCCAGTGACTCAGTAGTCACACTTGTCTTCTTGTCCTCAGTGGTTTCTCTATCAACCACAACATTTACTTCTTGAGTATCAATATTCACAGTATACAAAACTTCAGACTCAGGATTAGTATCCTCTAATGGAGTCTCCATACTCTCAGTTGCCAGTTGACTGTCAGTAGTATCTACCGGTAGAGTATCTAAAGGAGGTGGGGGTACATTATCAATTATTTTCAGGCTTGGAGGACCACCTACCTTACCTTTCCCCTTATCCCTGTCCTTTTGATATACTTTAATAGTCTTTGGTTTGAGTAATTCTTCATATTTTTCTTTTTCCACAAAGAATATATCCCATGCATCTACTATTTCCTTAGAGACTTCATTTACTCTACCTGCCATCAGTGCTACATGTCGGTGAGCAGTGGAGAATACTGTCTGGTTTGCTTCACTGATTAGTTTATCTATTTCATCAGGTGAGTTGACTGGATGTACTGCAAGTAATTTTTCAATCTTCATTTTCTTGTCCAGCTCAATGATGGCTAATCTTCTAGCTTCTAATCTCCTATATAGATCATTTCGTATTTCATCAACAATTTGCATCAAAAATTTCTTATAAATATCTAAGTGTAAAATTACACTGTTCTCTATGCTTTCATTGTCATTTGCTGATAATGTGTTGTATATTTTGCTGATGTTCTTCAGCTTACCATCCTTTGTAATTTCACTAAGAATTTTGTCTATTGGGGTGATATCTTGTTTTATCTTCTTCTTCTTAGGAGTCATTTTCTTTTTCACTGGAGGCCTTACTGCCTATTGCTTTTGCCTTGTTTTCCTAGGTGTAGGTGAGGGTACCGATGAGGGTTTTCTTTTCCTTTCTACCCTTTTAAATACTGTAGGAATATCACTCTCAGAGGAAGTTCCAACTAGTGAAAGATGAGCTTCTGGTTGAAGTCCCACCAGCTCACTTTCCTTTATATCATTTTGCTTCAAAACATCTTCTTTAATTGCTTTAGCTTGTCGGGTTCCTTTCCTTACTAATGCTTCAACTTTCTTAACCCTTTTCCTAGACTGAATTCCACTTTCTATTGTTTCAACATTTTTAAAAACTTTCTCAGTAGGTTCCTTGGGTGCTTCAAGGAGTGTTTTTGCATAAGTTTCAATAATATTGTCATCTATCTCATAACCCATTTCAGTTACCTAGATAGTTCTAGGGATAACTGCCTCCATCCAGATTTCATCCTTTTTTATTACAAAACAAATTTCTTTTTGATACTTGTCCACAATAGCTTGTGACAGTCTTATTCTGGTTTTTGATTCGAGCCTTTAGTGCTTGAAAGTATTCATTTAATTTTTTCTCCCAGTTTTCTCCCATATTTCTTAATAGATCCAACAGTTGTTTTCCTACCGGAATGTCAAAACCAAAATCTCTTGCACCAATACCAGGTACTAGTTTAGTTATGAACAACATTAGACAAACAAGTAGATTTCCAAATCTGAATGTTCCTTTCTTATCTCCTTTAATTTTCCCCAGATTGTCTATCAATTCATCTTTGAGCCATTCACATACATCTATTCTTGCATTATCATTAACCATGTCATAAGCACTCTTAATACATAGGCTAGAAACTGAGTTCAACATATTTGCATGTGTAGCTTTATAACCTAAGATCATACTGATAAATCTCACATTTATGTCCTTTACATCGTTTAGCCTTAGAGACCTTTTGTCAAATTTTGCACCAGTTAAATCCATTACTGTGTCATTTGAGACTCTCTTTGTTTTGTCAGGTCTGCTACCGATGGAAGGTAACCCTATTACTACCTTAATGGCTTCCTTTGTGATTTTATCAATTGTATCCAACCAGAAGAATTCACCATGAACTCTGCTTAGCATAATCCTTATAATATCCTTGGGAAAATCTGGGACACTAAGGATTTCAGTAAAACCTAGGGTTTCCACTATCTTATGTTTCGGCTTGATATTTCCAGATTCATCACAAATCACAATGTTATACATGTTTTTGATCTCATCATCACCTAATTCCTCTATATGATAGTGTATATACATCCTAGGGTCTTCAGCATATACCACTCCCTTAGGAATTTGAGAAAATGCACCTATGTTATCATCTTTCTTCGCTATTTCAGGAACCAATTTGAATATAGGTCTAGGGTGCTTAATTACTTCAACAACAATAGGGTTTGCAATAAATTCAGGAGTGGATGAAGATGCCATGATTATAAATACCTCAATCTTCCTTTAGGATGAATGCTTTGATGAACTACTTCACTTTTTCGCTAAGGATGCCTTCACTCGGGAATTTTCGCACTCTCGAAGGTTTGAATGCTCGGTGAATGAAAAAGGAGCCAAAACACTTGCTTTATAATGTTATTTTCTCCAACTACCACATTAAATGCTCACTGGTTAAGTCACAACTTAACTCATCTGCCAGTATAGAAGTAATTTCAACTTCTCACCATCAACCGAGGGAATAATAGAATGTTTTTCATTTTGTTGCTAACCCCCCAAAGAATTTTCCTTCAGTTAGATGAAGAGTCTCCTACTAGTGGAGTGACACTCTATTCTACTGGTGGACTAATATGTTGATTAGACTTGCACACCAAAATATATCAGAGGAAATACCAAACTCTAGAAAGCACAGATAAGAAAAACCAAAACTGCAAACCGGATTATATGATATGATCAATTAAGCTTTCAGAACACTGAAACCAATACGTAAGGATATAATGATACTAGAAATACTACATACATCGAACCATGATGTTGTGATTTTGGGATAATGTTTTGGATGTTCATGTGTATCTTCATTTCAGATGGTTCATGATTTTGTGCTCTACAAGTTATCTTTCCTTGTGACAGTTGTTGTTGTTTGAGTGTTCTTGAGTTTTAGATATTGATCGATGAATATTTGATAAGTGGTGGTGGTACAACTGTTACAGATGATTCTAATGTGCTTGCTGGTGTTTCCTAATTGTGTCCTATTTTCTTTGGTGGTCCACATTGATCCTTGTGTGCATTCTTGGTGATTTTGTTGATCCGGTGATATTCATCATATTATGTGGTATTTTTGGTGGTGTAGCGTGTTGCGGTTGAACTTAGTGAGATTTCTGGTGGTGATGCATGGTTGAAGATTTGGTTTAGGTCCATGTTATGTTGTGTATATCATTATATTGGTCTGGTGGTTGATCTTTGTATCATGTGATATAATTTTGTAATTGAGAGTTGAGGGTTTGGCCGACCTTGTAGTCAAGGTTGATGATTTATGTAAATAGATGATTTAGTCATGTAATTTGAGTGTCGATATAGTGTCTGCATTATTAGAGAGTGGTATATGTGGTGCTTAAGAAAATTTATCCTTCGGTGTGGTGTATTGAGGAGAGATTGTTGTAGGGCAGACAAATGTGGTTAACCAGAACTGTCATCGTGCATAAGGAGATTCTATATTTGTAGTCCATATAATCTAGATTGTAGTTTGATCATTATTGTAAGGTAGTGAACCTTCCCTAAGGGTTGTAGCCTTCTGGGTCATCCTATTTTGAGCAGTGAGCTCTAGGAAGTGTGCCTGAATGTATGTGCATTCCCCTTTGTAATGTTTACACATACTACTGTAGAGTATCATCTTATTGTGGGTAGGTTACCACCATGGTTTTTCCCTTAAACGGGTTTTCTATGTCGAAATCTTGGTGTTGTGTGTTGTGCCATCAATTTTCTTATCATTGTTGTTACTGCAATTTCTTAGATTTGCACTTGAGGTTAAGTTTGATAATCCGGTGAAAATTGATTCACCCCCCTCTCAATTTTCCTTCATTGTTGTTGCCAACATAGTGATCTAGATGCACTTATTATTCATGTAATGATTATATTTCTTATGAGGTTATGATGGCATCTTGATTACGATGATGATTGAGTTGATGTTATGATGTTTGTGACTATCTTCTAGTGTCTTCGTGATAGGGATGATGTCATACCACTCATTGTATGATGTTGTGATTTTCTATCACTTGCATGTTCATTTATGATATATTGTTGTATATGTTGCATCATGGTTAGTGATGTTTGGAGGATTGTAGATACTAGAAATCAACTCCACCTGGTTTCATAGGTCTGAGCGTGTCTTTATCCCAATGGCAAGTTGTTGGAGATGGCATGAGTTCCCTCTACACACTCTATACTTAAGTTGTCATCCTTGTTAGTTTATGTGTTGTGGTTTAGATAATCATGTGGCGCTTTTTAGTGTGTCATTTGACCCTTGTGTCGGGTTGCCTTGTGAGTTTGTGATTATTTATTAATTAATAAATAATTAATTGATTCATATAGTTTATTTAGTATTAAAATAAATTAATGGATGATATTAATATTTAATATTAATGTGTGATAAATATTATTGGGAGATTAGTATTCAGTAATGTTTATTTTATGATTTTATATTATTATTTTATGGTCTAAAGTTTATTTGGATATTTATTATTGAGATTTTGATTTATTGGATTATTATTTATTTATTCACTTTTTGTTTAATTATTGGTTGAAGAATTTATGCTTGCTCGTATTGTGTGCAAAATTATTGTTATTAATGCATTAATAAACATTCAAAACACACATACACAATGAAACATTAAATTGTGGAAACAAAATAAAAGAATTAAAACAATCCCCAATGTCGTCTCATCGCTCCCTAGTCTTGAGGACTTTCTCGGTTCATTTGATGGCTCTCAGATGCATGATTTGAGCAAAATGACAACTCAAGAAATGGGCATTGATATGCAAATTATGATGGTCTAGAAGTTAATGCAAGATCTATTCTAAATGCAAATTCTAGATTATGATTTAAACTACCATGAAAGCCATGTATTTACAATGATATTATGCTATTGTTATGATGCTAATGCTATGATTGCTAAAAATGTTGATAGAATACTAACTGAATGTTGATAATGATGCTAAGGTTTTTCTCATAGCCAAAAGAGGGGGTATTTATAGGATTTTCATGACCAAAGGTGAGGTGGCAAGTATCAATAGTACAGATTCAGTCTGGATAAATCAATGGTTGAGATTGAAGAATTTGGAAGGAGGTTGAAGAGATGGACACTTGTCATTCCTAAGGAGACAAGTGGCAAAGAATCTCCAACCATGTGCCAACAAGGGGGAAAGTGGCATGGAGATGAGAGACATGTGGCATAAGTGCCACGTGTCTCCAAGAGAGGGTGGACACTCCAAAAATGGTTAGGATAAGAGGTTGGATATGATAGGATTAGTTAACCTATGGTTAGACTAGAGGTTGGTTAGAGGAAGGTTAGGTTAGGGAGTGGTTAGGAGTTAGGACACATGTGCTTAAATTTGAATTTAAAATTCAAATTTAATGGGGAGGGAATAATTAAATAAACAAATTAACCAAATTCATTTATTTAATTAGGAAATAGAAGAAATTGATTTTGGTGGGATGAATTAAGAAAATGAACCATATAAACAAATTATTTAATTCATTTATATAGTAGAAGAATAAAGGTCATTAATTAAAAAAAAATCGTATTTAATTAATTCAATTTTCCAGACCGATTTTAGTGTATACACGTACATCTACTTATTTAATATCCATTTTGCTTACTTGTCTATTATTTTTATTTTTTTAAAAAAATTTACGTACCTACCCCTTGTTATGATTGGCTCTCTTTGGAGTTGTGATTGTGAGGATATTGTTATTTAATTATTTGTTTATTTATATTATTTGTGGTTTTATATTTAATTGGAGCATTTATTTATATTGCCTTTGATTTTTTATTATTATTGGTGTTTATATTATTACATTCTCTTGTTACTAATTGAGTAATCAAATATTATGCTTATACCTACTCTATTATTTTACTAGTTGAGATTTGGGGGTAAGTAAATAATAATATTATTTTATATTCTTACCTTGATTTTTGGAAGGGGGTTGGCTTCTTTATGAATTTGATTATTGTTGGAGATTTTGGTTGGAATTGGAAGCTTGGATTGGATTGTTGAAGCTTGTGGATTTTTGGTTTTTCTCTTCATTGTATTTTCTTGACTATAACTTCTATTATTTCTAGGTTGGGGAATCTTATCTCTTGCAATTTTGATTTTCAGAAGAAAATTTGTTCTCTGTGTGTTTGCAAAAGATTGTCTATCGAGTAAAAGTGCAAAGCTGTGTCACACTTTTATAAAGGAAATGGTCAATATTGATTCAAATTTTTAAATTGAATCAATAGAAAGTGAAATATATGTTTGGAATTTTGAAATGATGTAAACTAAGAAAATGTATATTTTATGTTTGTAATTTCTATAAAAATTTAAAAATTATCTGAATATAGTTTTGTATAAAGTAAACACTATAATTTAGTTGCTGATAAAATGCTTAAATTGAAGTTACACAAGCCAACACACTTTATTTAATAAATTTTACCTTTTTTTCTTTAACTCTTTTGTGTATATTGATAACTTGAAACTTTAGTGAATGAATATATTTTTTTACTATTTTTTATAAATATATATTTTTCAATAAATTTGAAAAGTTGTGTATTGAAATATAACTCTTTCCATTTGCCGCCCTCTTTTTTATTCATTATTTATCCAAATTAGAAAAGAATTATATCATCTTGACATAGATTCTTTTCTCTAGTACATAAATTTTTTTATTAAATTAAAATAAATTTTAGTATTTTTTCTTGCAAGAAGATAATCAATCTTATATTTAAGTGTTGATGACCTACTTTCAATAAAAATAAAATATAAAATATAAAAATAATTAAAATATTAAAAGAGATATATTTTGGAATATTCACTTGTAGATATATAAAATGGTATTTTTACACTTCAAAAAAATATAATTTATAAGAGTAGGAGTTGTTGAAACATCCAGTTTTTCAAAAAAAAAAAAACTTTGGTAATTACATTTAGTAGAGACTTCCAAATTGGAAAACTTGTGGTCCATATATAACTTATCTATAATGAATCTATATAGACCATATGTTTGACTAAAATTAATTTTTTAGTTTAAAAAACTTATTCACTTTTTTTGATAAGTTGGCCTGACATGTGGCATAATATTGTACTTTTACCTTGCCAGGTATTGAGAGAATTAAAGTTGAATATTGAATGTTAAATAGATATGCTATATAGATTGGGGAATTAAACCGTGTGTGTATTCTTCATTTCCATTTCATATATCATTTACTTGTGGTTTGTCATGAATGGCTCTGAATACATACTATGATTTCCTTGGTTGTCAGGAGTTATTATTTTGGTTTACGAAGAGTTATTTGGTTTGTCATACTCCCTTATGTACCTTTGAAATGATTGTATTCCCTATTCATGATTCAATTTGATTGTTTTAAGTTTTTAATCTTTGAGTCGTGTCGTGAGATCTTATGTCACCTGGAAATGGATTTTAAGTCTATGTCTTGGTTCAATGAATGAAATTTCTATTTGATCCTTGTGAAATGATCATCTTTGCATCTTTCCAGATGGATTTTGAGTCCTATTTTTATTCCTTAATGTTTATCTGAGCCAGTCATTACTTTATAGCTCTCTTTTTTTGAGTTTTTGCTGGCTGTTTTGAAAGTGCTACAGAAAGCTTCAAATGTGCCATTGTATTGGTCAAATGTGCTAGAGTATGGGTTGAATGTGCCAATCGGTATTTTTACTGGGTTTTTGATGATTTGGTCAGTTGCGATCAATTTTTCATGATTTGTCTTTTTACTAGAGGCATGTTGTGATGTCCTTGAGGTTCTTGGCTCCGTGTATTGCTCATATTTAATTTTTTCATTGTTATTTTGGTTCCGGTAAGAGGGATAATACCTCATCATTGAGGATTGTGCATATATGTTGATTAGCTCCAAAAAGAAGGAGAATGCCTTACTAATGAGGTTGATTTTATATGAGATCTAGCTGGATGGATGTGCCCCACTATTGAGGATTGTATTTTCTTATCATTGAGTAAGATGGTGTAGTCCTTACTCTTGTTTATTGTTGTGCTTTTGATGGTTGAGGCTCTTGATTTTCATGTTGACTTCATGGTCCTTATTATGCTTTAGATTTGTATCAATGTGATGTTGTTATTGATGGAACTTATGTTGAGCCTCCTTGAGATGTTATTTCTATGTTTCACCCTAAGGTCTTGTTCCATGGATAGGGAGAGTGGGCTATTGGATGTGTAGGACCGAGGCCATGAGCAATAGGATTCTAAGAGGATTCCTTGTAAGGATGCTTAGGGTCTATATCTGTCATGGGACCACATGGAGGGTTTATGTCTAACTTGCAAGTGATAACCATAATAATTTGATTAGTGGGTTGGGTAATTAGGATTCACTTAATAAAGATAATAAAATAGTTTTTGTGGCCCCATCTCATAGCCCTTGAGTAGAGACTCGGGATGAGATTGGGAAGACCGTTGCGATGGTAAGCCAACTCCCTTGATTGGCTCCAAGGTTGAGATGACTCCACATGTCTATAATGGTGTGGCTTTTCCCCTTCTTTGTGAGGATAGCATGTGATGACACTCTTTCCCTACATATGTCCATGATCTTTATGCCTTGATTGTTGATATGCCTTTGGGAGTTTATTGCTTTTGATTTAGCTTTGTGATGTGATTTGGTTTATTTCTATTTGGTTGGTTTCTTTTGTGGATGTCATGATGAGTCCCTTGATTGTATGTGTCTAGAGTGTTAGTTGGAACCTTGTGTCATCTCCTAGCATGGGGGGTGTTTCCTTATGGTTCCACATGGTCTGGTGGTTTGATGCCTTCTTCCATTGGGATGTTCTTATTGGATATCTTGTGCATGGATGTGGAATTATTATCTCTTCAACTTATGGATGGATATTATAGCAGATGGATGCACATGATTCATATTGCATATATGTTATGGATTTTATAAGATAATTGCATATATAGATGAGAACCATGCTCCTATGATATATATATGTAATGATGGATAATGTATTAGAAAATGGTTATGACTCTTGTAAGTGTTCTCTTGTAAGAGAACACATTGTTGTATCTTGGATATTGATTCATTAATGGAAATAATTTGAATGGACTTATTGATGTGCATTTAGTGTTGTACGTATGTCTAATGTGGTTAGAAATGGTTTAGGAAGTGGTAGGTTATGACCATCACTCTTTTAACCAAATATAGTGTAGTAATCCTTGTTGGTCCTATATTGTATCTTAGTTTATCAGTATCTATGTTTTTAGAGATTAAGGTTCATGAATGAATAATGAATTTATTAGATTGGGAATATGTGTATCTTATGCAATTGAATTGAAAATTTATGCTTTAGACTTGCGTGAAATCTTCTATTAGAAATGAGAAGAGTTTATACTTAGAATTGAAGATTGTATAGGTATGGATGATTGATGATTAGGAGATTATGTAACTAGTATCTTGTGATCATACGTAATGGGACTTGTAGTAGGTTGATATCATAATGAGCTATTATAGATTATGAATGTTGTAAATGGATATTTATTATGTATGAATTTTAGATTGGAAAGGAATTAAATGGTTAAGTAATGTGACTAGATTACCTTGTGTATCTCTATGGATAGTAATGGAAATTTTAAATGATTCATGTATGCCTATGAGTGAATGTTCTAGATTGAAAGATATTATTCCTTAATGTTGGTCATTGTTGGGTTATGGATATGAATGCGTAGCTTGTAGGTTATATGGTTACTCTTTAAAGAAATAAACTAGATTTGAATTAAGTGATACTTTATGTGGGAAGATGATATTATCATGCTAGATGGTTTTAAAAAGGAATTAGGAACATTTGATTTGGGGTCTTAAAATGAATTCAAGATTTAATGGGGATATGCAGGATTTGCATTCTGATGTTAGGAAGGAAGTAATTGATTAGAAACTAAATGAAATGGATGTTGATGGTATCATGGTATATGGATGTGTTTTAATGATAATTAAGTAATTGTGTTGAGATACCCTAGGGAATGATTATTAGTGAGATGTATTGTTGTTCTGCTTGCATATTGTGTTGTATGAATATGTTTATGCTTAAGTTGTACCTACATTCATGTAATGTTATGATTAATGCATATGAATCTTGTAGTATAATATGTTGCATTAGTAGATGTTTAAAAAAAATTATTATCTCTATTTGTTAGTTAGTTTAGTTATTTTCTCTAGGGTATTTTGGTGAGCATTACAGGCATGAGGTGATTTCATTAATAGATGGTTTCTTTGGCTATAATCAAATCAAGATCATTGTTAAAGATCAACATAAGATAACCTTTACCATTCCATGGGGAACAAATTTCTATTATCTTGTCATGCCATTTGGATTGAAGAATGTAGGTGCCACCTATAAAAGAGCAATAACCACTATCTTCCAGGATTTGTTACATGGAATTATGGAGGACTATGTGGATGAACTCTTGGGTAAATAAAAAACATAAGAGGGCCATATTGCAGTCCTACGAAAAATCTTTGAGCAGTTAGAAAAGTATAAGCTAAGGCTTAATCCCAAGATATGTGTCTTCAGAGTTACTTCTAGAAAACTTCTGGGTTTCATTGTGTCACGTAGAGGAATTGAAATGGATCCCGCAAAGGTAAAAAGAAATCATGGAGATGCCACCATCAAAAAATCTCAAGCAACTCCGCAGTCTCCAAGGTAAAATCCAATCCATCTATTGGTTTGTTGCTAAGCTTTCATATAAGTATCACCTATTTGCTCACCTTTTGTGAAAATACACCAAATTCTTGTGGGACTATTTGTGCCAAAAATCCTTTCACAAAATCAAAGAATACTTCGCCTCCCTACCAGTATTCATGCCTCCTATTCCTAGGCAATCCCTTATACTATATATTTCAGCTACATTAGTGGCCATGGGGGCATTATCTATACAATTTGATGATCAAGGAAAAGAGCATGTCATATACTATATCAACTGCATACTAGTAGGTTATGAGCTTAACTACACACCAATCAAGCGAGAATGCCTTGTAGTAGTCTTTAGTACTCAGAAGATTCACCATTACATTCTCAATAAAAAGACCAATCTCATTGCAAAGATTGACCCCCTCAAGTACCTACTATCAAGGGCCGCTCTCACAGGACATACTGCTAAATGGGTTATGTTTCTAATTGAATTTGACATTGAGTATGTAGATCACAATGCAATTAAAGGACATGTAATTACTGATCAACTAGATGACACCCCTCTACAAAGAGAACACACCTTAATTGCAAAATTTATAGATGAATCCATCATGACCATCACACAACCTAGAAAGTGAAAAATCTACTTTGATAGCTCTTGCATGCAACATGGATCAGGGGCAGGCATTCTATTGGTCACCTCCAGAGGAGATTGTGTACCCAAGTCCTACAAGATAGCCTTTGCATGTACAAATAATATTGCAGAATATGAAGATGTCATAACTAGTCTCCACCTGACTATTCAATTAAAGATCATTGACTTGCATGTATATGGAGATTCCCAACTAGTCATTAAACAAGTCAATGATGAGTACCAAACAAAAATGACATGTTTCTCCCTCATCACTACATGGTAAAGGACTTTAAACAAAATTTCTCTTCCATCCAGTTTGAGAAATTTTCGTGGATAAACAATAGAGTTGTGGATGTCATGGCTACTATTTGTTTCCTCTTACAAGATATCATAAAATAGTCATAAGTGTGAATTACTGGTCGAGCACCTTTTGGTCCCAGCATACAATACCTTGATTCTGACATGGTATATATCCTTGTTGGTCCCAACTATCCTTGGTATCAAGAGACCTACGCCTACCTATGTGACAATATCATCCCCCCATACCTTACCTAAACCCAACAATAGACTTTCATTTGTCAATCCACCCGTTACACTATTCTCAAAGATACCATGTTTCGAAGTCATTTTGATGGAACCCTTCTAAGGTATTTAGACAAAGAGGAAGTTGAAAGAGAATTACATGAGGTGGACAAACATATTTGTGGGGCATGCTCAAGAAACCTCAATTTAGTTGCGAAGTTACTACACACAAGATATTATTGGCCTACAATGGAATGTATGCCTTTTTAGAAACATGGTGATAAGATTCATGCACCATCTCAAGACCTGCAACCACTCATTACACCCTATCCCTTCTCATAGTGGAGGCTTGATCTTATTAGGAAACCCCATCCCACCTCATCTAATGGAAACAAATTCATCATCATAGCCACATAATAATTCACCAATTGGGTGGAGCCCATACCACTCACCTTCACCATTGGCAAATAGATTACAAAATTTATCTAGAATTATTTAATTTGCCATTATGGAATCCACAAAGTTATCATTAAAGATAATGGCAAACCCTTCAAGAATCAAGATGTCAAAGAAATATACAAAAAAAATTCCATCCAACATTGCTTTTCCACTCCATATTACCCGCAAGGAAATGGTCATGCTGAGGCTTTGAACAAAACTCTTATCAATATAGTAAAAAGACTAGTTAATGACGTTGGTCGTGATTGGTACTTGCAACTCCATCTTTCCCTTTGGGCCTACCACACAAGAATCTACACACCCAATAGATCCACACCATACTTCCTTGTATACAACTCCAAATTTGTCCTCCCTCTTGAGATTGAGCTCTCCTCACTTCAGGTGTCCCTGCAGAACATTCTTCCTGATGAAGAATACAGAGTGGCTAGTGTTATTATGAGGATCCGGTTATTACTAAGAGGGGGGGTGTGAATCAGTAATAAAATAATTTTGTAATAATTCAAAAAAATGTACTGGTAACTACTCAAACAATCTGCTAATCTGATTTAACAAACCATTCACTCAAGTGTTCATCATTATGAAAACAAACTAAAGATATCAAATTCTCAAATCTACAATGCAACCACCATATGAACACAAATATTTTTCATGTGGAAACCCAATTGCGAAAAACCATAGTGGGAATTAGCACCCAAAAAATATTTGCACTCTTTTGGAATGCACCCAGTTAAAGGCCTACCCCAGTTAAGAGATTACAATATGCACGATTAAGAGCTGACCCTGTTAGGAGTCACCCGATCAAGGGATTTTACCTTAGCCCTGTTAGGAGTAACCTTGTTAGAATATTTCAAACTCACGTTAATGAGCCACCTAGTGAAGGGATTTATAATATAAGACATGTTAGGATCTACCCAGTTAAGGGATTTCAAACTGTTGTAATTGTTAGCGAACAACAGGCCAAATGATCTAATCACAATACTTCCTTGCTTGCTAGTATAAATCCTTTTCAAAACAACTCTGCTGCACACATGCAGACACTTCAATCTGGTTCGACAACACCTTCTTCTCAAACTACCAACACAAAATCTCTTCTCCAACTATCCCTAAATACACTTTTCAGTTAGGGTGGATACAAACCCTAATTACATGAACAAGATACAATTAATTTACATTATAGATCATTACAAAAAATTTCTAGATAATTTCCACCATTGAATGATCACCGCACATCACCGCACATCGATTTGATAAGCAATCAAACCCTTGTCACATTCTACTAAGAGATTTGTTGTTTCCCAAGAAATCTGATCCTTTATCATTACACATAGATTTAGACACATCATCACTAAGTTATGATCTTGATAAGATCCATCACCAAACCATAAATCATTACCAGTTAAAGATTTGTTACCGATATGCATTCTTCTTCACAAATTTCATAACAATCAATCATAACTCACTCAATACACCAAATCTGCTAATGTGGTTTGGAACATAGATGCATGTTCTTGTCTCCATGTTGGCATTTTGATGATGTTGTGATTGTCATTCATGGACACACACTTGTTTTGAGATCACTTTTTGTATGTATGAGTTATGCTCAATCGGTGTTTGTTCCAACCGGTATTATGTATTATAGTCTTTAGACTATCAGTGTTTTGCAGAAAGTGTTTACCGATCTCAAACGGTATGAAGACCTCAAGAGGTTCGAGGATCTCAAGCGAAATGAAGGAATAAAGTGGTAGTTATCATTTTTCCCAGTCTTCATTTTGACAAACTGGTAATTGGTAAAATGTATGAACCGGTAATCGATTAAATGTATGAACCGGTATTTTTGTGATGAGTTATCATCCACTGACACTTTGGTGGTGATTTTGTGTCATGTTACCAAATGTGTCTAGATGCACTGAACCTAGGAACTTGCAATGTAATCCTATTGGACCGACATGAAATCGGATTCCTTTATAAGGACATCATGTCTAGGGTTTTATAAGGAGTTAGGGTTCTAGGTGGTTGATGAGGTTTTTGTATGCGCGATCACAAAAGAGAAGATTAATTCTATGTGAAGAAACAGAGTGTGAAGATACTAAAGACTGAAGTAATGTTAAAATGTTCATTAACAATGAGCTATCAAGGATCTAACCAAGCATACTGTGCTAGTATCTAGATCACTCACTTGTTGATTACTCACATCTTTGACAAGTCTGAAACCCTTAACCGGGTAGGCCTAGCAAAGCCTTTGTAAATCCTCTAACAAGGTGGTTCACAACTATGGATCTGAAATCCTCTCTCAAGGTAGTCTTTAACATGACTTATCTCCTAACAGAGATCTAGATTCCTAACAGGATCTGTTCTGGTGAAGAACATTGCATGACCTTAACCAGTCTGGTTACTATTCTGCAAATAGTTACTTGTGAGTTTCATCTCACTATGGTTTTTCCCATTTGGGCTTCCACGTCAAAATCTCTTGTGTTATGGTGATTGTGCTCTTGTGGGTGAATGCTTTATTTGCTGTTTGGTTTGCATTTGTCTTAACCGGTTTGTTAGTAAATCTGTTATATCGGTTAACTACTAAACTATTTAAGTGTTTGAGTTCAGTATTTTTTGGTATACTAATCCATCCCCCCCCTCTTAGTATTCATCACTCCAACACTCCTATAAAGCCACAATATCTAACTCTACTCTAATTATCTGTATCGGTTGCTTGATCATCACTTTGTTCCTATTTACCTTGTTTTCAACCGGTTCCACTACCGATTAGGCTATACTGGTAGGTCTATATGACTTAGATGACTAAGAAAACATGGTTTCCATCAGTGACAAAACAAATAAAGTCATCAAACAACTTACAACTATATCATCATCATCTAACCAACAATCTCCATCAATTTTACTGGTCATCTTCATCTCATCAACATCTCCATCAACTTTACTGGTCATCTTCATCTCATCAACATCTCCATATGCCAACAATATCCCCATCATTATCTTCATGATTTATGCCAACAATATCCCCCTTTGGCATTGATGGCAACACCAAAATAGAAATACCAAAAGTTCACCAGAGGCTCATCATGCAAAAATAGAACTCTAACTATTATGACTATTGTACTTGATCTTCTCCCTTCACCACTTCTTCTCTTTTTGCTCTTCACTATTCTTCTCCTCCTTTGTCACTTTTCTTCTCCCCCTTTGACAACAATTCCAAAGGTACAAAGTCTCAAATTTATCTTCTGCTGCTATAGATTTCTTCATCTTTGTTGCTCTTGTTTTCTTCATCACAGCTGCTCCCCCTGAGGAGTAGCCCTTTTCTCATCAATCCATAGTGAAATATCTTCAATTAGTCCACCGGATTGATGTTGCAATAACATCTTAGTTGACCTTCAGTAGGGGTATAACCCCTAGCTTGCCTTTGAGATACTCAAAGGTTGCTTTAGGCAATAGCTTAGTGAAGATATTAGCCAACTGCTCCTTACTTGACATATGATCCATCCTGACTTTCTTTTCCCACATTCTTTCCCTCAAAAAATGATACTTCAGTTTAATATGCTTTGTTCTAGCATGTAATACAAGATTTTTTGAAATACTTATTGCACTTGTATTATCACAATATATGACCACCGGTTCTGTCATATTCTCCTTGAATCCTTCTAATACATGTCTCATCCATATTCCTTGAGTACAGTTCATAGATACAACCACATACTTTGCTTCTATTGTAGACTGAGAAATGCAACTTTGTTTCTTACTAGTCTAGGATACCAGCCTTCCTCCTAGAAAGAATGCTCCATCAGTTGTGCTCTTCTGGTCATTTACATTACCTGCCCAATTAGCATCTATGTGTTGGCATTGCACACTCCAATGAGAATTGAAGGTGATTGAAGGTGTTGTCATTGACGGCAACCTATCGGCAACCTTGCAACATTATGGAAACCGACAGGCACTGGCACCGACAGACACTTAACTGACAGCGACAACAATGTTCACCGGCATCCTAGCCGACATGAACACCTTTTTGTATTTAATTGTACACTAATACATTCAGAGCTAATTTCTGACGGTCGATTGTCAGAATTGCAACTAATTTTCGTCGAAGTGTCGACAAAAGTAGCCATTGAAAACTTGTCGTTGGACTTGTCAACAATACCTCTAACCATCAGAAATATAACAATCCCATGGACTCTGCCGATGGCAGGCATGATCGCTCTTCTAGTCAGAAAAGTCATCGGACATGTAGCTTCCCCATTAGATGCTTCTGTTGAATTCGTTAGAAAGTTGACGGAAGTTTGGAACTTTGTACCGATGGTGATGTTGTTTGTTTGACGCTTGTGTCATCAGTCCATTAATATGCATCAACGACCGTCTGACATGTACATTTCATCGCACATACAGCATCCTCATCGGATGTTTGTGTAGTTCGAGTCGGAAGTACGATGACTCTAGAACCTTTGCACCAACGAGAACGCTGTATGTCCGACGATTTTATTGTCAGTGGAAAGCTTGGCATTCATCGTAATTCTGACAATAATAATATTTTTATCAAAAAAAAAAATTATTATCTAGTCATTGATATGTACAATGAATGATATTCTATCCCCACTACCTACCAATAGGGGGCATAGGTTTGAGGCTAATATGAGGCACATTGGTTTCAAGCTAATATGATCAGGTGCACCATGGTTGAGATGGTCCAAGTCCTAAGAGGACTGTATGAACCATTGAGTACTGGTAAACCTATTAAAAATGGTGTTGATAGGGAATTAGCTAACCCAAATATAAGAGCCTTTAAAGCCAATCAGGGAGATGAAATGACTTTATCTACCTTATCTAAGTTAGTTGTTCTTGGGAGCTACCAAAACTCCAGCAACTCATGATACATAGTGACACCATTCCATAACTCTAGCAACTCGTCGATAAGAGGCTCGATATATACATTCATATCTTTAACTTCGTACTTACCTAATCGAATGAACACAAACATTACATAATTATTATGACCATTTTACTGCAATATTTATAATTAAATTTAGATGACTATATTTAAATGATAAAATACCCAGAACAATCATTGCCAACATTATGTGTTCCCTCTTTATTGACATCCATGGAGGAATGTTATCATTGATAACAAAAATAGGCCACACTGAGTAAACAGATCTCATCTCTCCAAATGGATTGACACTGTCTGCTACCAATGAAAGCTTGAGATTATGAGGTTCTTCTTTAAAGTGTGGCCACTTTTCCTCTATGTCCATAAATGTTGAACCATCTACAGGCATTCGAATAATGTCATCTCGACTTCTATTGTGTGCATGGTAATCCATAAATTGTGCCAAGCTAGTGCACTTGATTAATCGTTGCATACATGGAATAATGGGAATATAGCGAAGAACCTTATGAGGAACCCTTTTTGTTATTTGATTTGTTTGATATCTATTGATATGATATTTAGGGTATTCAGTTTGAAATTCATGTTGTTTGTGATATATAATATGATCATTGGGACAAGCATCTATTGCTTGATACTCCATTCCAATATCTTTCATAATGGCAGATAATTCTCGGTATGAGCGAGGTAGAATATTTGATGGTGGTAACAAAAACTCACCTATCAATCTACAACAAAAAAATATAATTTGTTAATATAAAGAATATTAATGGTACAACATGATTCACAGTTTATTATGACATATATGACATACCTTAACATACGTGAGATTGTTATGTTGGATAAACCATTCATAGCCTTCAAGTTCACCAACAACAATACAACGGAGAGAAGAGTTGTCTGCGAGCCTTCGTAAAGGGCCTCAGATGCCTTCTCAAGTAGAGGGACATCATGAACAACATCAAGGTCATCTTCATCATCATGATCAGCTGCGCGAGTACTAAATGTGTCATGGATCAATGTATTTGTACCATCATCTTCAATTGTGTTTTTTGGCTCATGATCGTCATCTTCCATGGGATCATTATCTTCAACTTTGATATTCACACCTCCATGTTTGTCGACTTCAAAAACCATATTCTCTGAGTTGTGTTGATCCATACCATGTGCTCCAAGGTGCTCGACCTATATAAAATTGATAAACTTAAATAAACCATGATCATGATCTCATCGTCAAGTGATTTATTATGTATATAAATTGTTAAAACGATATAATGAAAAACTTACCAATGGATGATAATCATGTCCACCTTCAATGTGATCATGCAGCCTACAATGTTTCTTAGTTGTTCTGATTAGAAGTCTTCTAGTCTTTAACCCCTTACAAATTTTGTAGGGACAATAACATTTTCCATCACCTTTTCTTTTCAAGTTAGACCACAATCTAGCAAATGTCTCCTTATTTTGTTATTTGTTGATATTGTTCGACATGGTCTTTCTTCACAAACAAGAAAATTGGGCTATATAACTAGTTATATAGAAGTTGAAATGTTAGTTATGAAATCATGTTTCAATATAATATACCAAATTAAATTACTTGAAAATAGAAATTATCATCATTGAACCAAAACCATTTAACTCTTCTTTTTCATCTCAAAACATATCTAATGGCTTTGTGGTATGCAATCCTTGTATAATATATTAAGTTGACTAATGTCTAATTGGGGTAATCCATGAGTGTCTAATGTGAATTCAGTATCCTAAACATTGGAGAGACCTTATCTAACTTGCCTAATCAATGTGGTTGTTGTCCCAATATGAAATACTGAGTTCTACCCTTGCCTCTGCATCAAACTTCTCACATCATGTTTCTTAAAAAAAAAACAATAATATGAATTGAGCCAACACCATGAGGATAGGGTCAAGTATCATGGCAACTAATCATAATACGTGAAGATAGGGTTCACACATAAGTGTTGGCTCTCAACAATGCCACACTTCCAAAATTGTCAGTCTTAAGACTTCTCCTATTGGGTGAGCACTCATTGATAGTCACAAGGCAAAATCAATGTATGTAGGCTTCTAACTCCTTACTCTAGGCTAGGAGGACCCTACACAAGGTCTATGAACACTCACTTGGTATTACAATAGAAAGAGCCTTCCTCTAGAACTTTTTTTGCAACACACACATCGATATTGGTAATAATTATTATGATGGATGGTCTATTAGGATGGTAAATAAAATGCTTATTCTTTTTCCACCCTTTGAAACTACAACAAGGTATTTGACTTGGTAGGGTCCCCACACATCACTTCAACAACAAACATTAGGCAATTCAACCTTTTGCCTTCTCAATGCATTTTTTTTTGTCTTTCACTAGTTTTCTCAGTTTGATGCATAGGGATATCAGACCTTTCATGGCATCATCACACATGCCTTCCAATATGTAGTCCTTTCATATTTTAGGCACCTACACACTATGTTGTTGTTAAGTATTGATGTAGTCTTAAGACATCTCATGACTCCATTACATGCCCACACTTGGTTTTACAAAAAACAATATCACTGGTAAAACTATGACTGTGACAATAAATACCCTTAGGAAAGTAATATAAATTTAATCTATTTCATTTGGTTTTGATCGACAAACCCTTCTGAAGGTTGCATAGGGTCCCCTCACCCCTCTCTATCATCAACCACCTGAAAATACCAATCACTTGGTCTTCCCACCAAATTCTTCCCTGATATGATACATAGCATGAAAAAAGGTCTTCCCACACATTTGGGTGAATTTATATGCATGGGAGACCAAACTATACATTATTTACTCCTCTCGGTAAACACTAGGTAGGGTTTTGACATTTTTTGGAAAAACTATGATATCTAATTTAAAACATAATGAAATTCAATGCCATAAAAAGAAAAAATAAAGTTAACTCACTGCTATACCACATCCAATTGATTTCCCATCAAATTATGATGATTTTCATAATGAAAAATGAAGAGAATCAGATCGAAATGTCAAAAAATGCACATAAAACCCCAATTTCATTAAGAAAAAATCTTGGATGACATGCCAAAGGCCTATTTA
Source organism: Cryptomeria japonica (assembly GCF_030272615.1). Taxonomy (NCBI): domain Eukaryota; kingdom Viridiplantae; phylum Streptophyta; class Pinopsida; order Cupressales; family Cupressaceae; genus Cryptomeria; species Cryptomeria japonica. The sequence continues at coordinate 249,227,413 of NC_081407.1, read as the reverse complement.
TTCCCATCCAAGTGGGTTACAACCTCAAACCACCATAAACTAACTTTCCAACCATATTTTTAAGAAGTTTCTACAAGAAATGCAAAAGTTGTCATGGCAATATGACAACTTTTTTCCCAATGGACCTCAAACTTTCACAATTAGGTCTCTATTTGTTGTTAGAATGTGATCTATGACTAAGTATTAGAGGATCTTACTAACTTGGGTATCATGCTTTTATGTGTCTCTGACATGACTCCTAGTAACCATATAAGGATCTTACTAGTCCCAGATCTATGCCTTGTCTTTTTGATATGGTTCCTAGTGAGAATATATGAATCTTACTAGTTCTAAATGTCATAACTTTGTGTTTTGCATGCTCCATGTGTGTTACCAATGCTACTCATATTACTCACTTTGACAATATCATAAGTCTTGGGAGCTACCACCTTTCCAAACTTGTAGTCATCTTGACTCTTCAATATCTTGGTGAAAGAATATTTGGTTTCTCCATATTTTCCCAAGAGTACATGAGCATAATTTAATACTCTTGCTAAGAGGAGGCTAAATATTGCATCATAAGTTGTATCTCTTTAAAAATATACACTAGGTTTGGAATCAATTTAAGTGGTTGTGCCTTATTTATGCCTAATTGTACTTAGGTTTGACAATGTTTCCATAAATTTGGTTCATTCCCTTATTCATGATGTTCCTCATGGCTCATTTTTATAGGAATAGGGTCTTGGGAACCCTTATTCGTGAAAAAAATTTGAAAGATGCATGTTGGATTCACAAATAGTAGGAATTTCCTCTCCAAATTTGGACTTTTGTAAAAGTTCAATTTGAAAAGGTGCAAGGACCATCCATATAAGGTCCATCTTGAAAATTAAATGATAATACCATCCATGCATATTAAATGATATAGTCAAGTAATAAAGAAGGAAAACCATTTCCTAAAGTTGTCAAATGATTTTAAAGATGCACAACAGTCCACTAAATGCAATTCACTAAAAAAGAAAACAATGTATGCTACAAGATAGTGGGTAAGATGCAAGGAATGAAGTTAAATAGACAAAGAAAAACCATGAATATTACCAAGTCAAAAGGAGTAGCTATGACCTCTTAGGTGTTTTTTCACTTGCATAAATTAGACTTCTTAAGGATAGAAACACATGTAGTTAGTAGTATGAAGTCTTTTTGATGATTTTTGAAGTAGTTGAAGGAATGGCTTATTTTAGTTACATCTAACCCAAGACAATTTCAACTCAAAGTAAGGAATAAAACCATATGTCCTATAAGTTTGGGAAGCTAATTGAGTAGCTGAATAAGGTAGAGCATGACTATAGGGTAGTCTTCAGACTCTTTTAACTCAATTAGAACATGTACCAAGTATCTAGGAGCTTACAAAGCCAATTCAACCATATTTCAAGTGAAAATGCAACAAAAGGAGTAAAAGCTTTGAATACACCTCAAAAACCACTCCTAGGTGGCCAAGTAGGTGGAAATAGTCTTTTCCAACATTGTTTCTTCTTCATAGATGCAGCCCTATATTCTCTTTATTATTTGAGATGAGATATAGGACTCCTAGGGCTTAGTTCATCTTAGTTCTTTAAATTCTATGCCAAGTGTTGTAACTAAAAAAATTCTTATAGAAAGAGATATTATTTAATATCATTTAAGGTTGCAGTAGTGCAAGGAACATCAATATGAAAAGAGAAGGGATGAAGAAGTCAGGGACCTTGAAATTATACATCAGAACTATGATACAACTAGCTGGGATAGAATTTCCCCCTCATTGGGATAGCCATTTGACTCCTATCAAGATAGTTGAACAAAGCCAAAGAAGGTGGATAAAGACAAGGGAAAGAAGAAGGTTAATGAAGAGGGAGATGTTGAAGAGGAAGAAAAGAACTAGCAAGATCAACAAAAAGAAAATGAAGAAGATTAAGATGTGTAACCTAGTTTGATGTTTTGTCTAGTTTAAGACTTGAAAATTATTTATGCCTTGACAATATTTTATGTTTTATGGCTCATGGAAACTCCCAATAGTTAGAAGAACATCAAACCAAGCACTTAATACTTGATAAGGCACTGAATATAAAAAAAATTGATTAATTAATACTATTTGGTATGAATTCCTTTGTATATAATAGAATGGATGTTGGATTAATGAATATACTTCTACACACTAATCATTGAGAAATACATTGTTGGCAGTTCCGTTATTACCCAGTCCAGTATCGATCTAATCTTGTTGGGAAAGCATCTCATGATCAAACCACAAGGTCTCACTGTCGATTACTCTACTGTTACTAGGGTTCACCCTCTAATTTGTGAAATCTAGCAACTTATTTATTTTATGCTAAGTATATGTCTGATAGTTTTCCTCTTTCATACGATTGAGTACTTCCAACCATGGTAGAAGGGAAGTAGGCTTGCAAGAGTGGTACGGTGATGGTTCTATGTGGGCAAAGGGTTACAAAGAGAACTGCCCTTGGGCATAGAGGAGATGGCTTCTACAGAAACCTATTGTAACCTCTTTCCCCTATCATGGTAAAGATTCAAACATGAAATTCCGAAATTCCTCATCCAAACATTATGCAAATCCGAAATTCCTCATGCAAATATTATAGAAATCCAAAATTCCTCAAATGTTAAGATTCAATGAATGAAGGTGAAGATTAAACAATTCTGCATATTATGCAAATCTGAAATGAAAGTGAAGTTCACCAATTCCTCATATTATCCAAATCCAAAATGAAGGTGAAGATCCTACCTCGAATGGTGAGTGTGTTGTTTTATCTTGCTAGGGGTCGAGCTCGACGTGGAAGCCTGTGTGGGATTGAATGCAACACAAATGACTTGCCCTCTTTTTCTTTTTTTTTAAAGTAATGCCCATTGCCGTCGAAATTTCGACGAACGCGGACACTTTTCCAAAAAAAAATCAAATTTGGTCACAATATACCTTCTCCGTCTGAAACCTCTGTCAGAATTCTAGACCAAACGTATTAGTGGTAATATCTTTTTGTAAAGCCGACAAGGCATATTGTAATAGACTCATATATGTATGAGGTCTTGTAAATCATTTTGATATAGATGTGGAATAAGGTAGCATGATGGTAGAAGTGATGAGTGAATATTTTGTATAAGGTTTATGGTTATTATATGAGCTTAAACCGGTACTGAACGTAGCATAGCAGATGCTAAATTATAGCAGTACATTATATGATATCATCTACAAACACTTCTGCAATCAATAACTTGTCTCCTTTTGTCTTCAAGTAAATGTTGTTGTCCTCACTAGTTCTTTAAAATCCAATCTTTATTAGGTGTGAATGGATTCTCTCATACCATGCTCTTGGATCTTTCTTTAATCCATAGAAAGCCTTATGAAGTTTGCACACCATGTCCTTGTCTTTAGTCAATGCAAACCCATCTAGTTATTCAATGTAAACCTCTTTTTCTATAATTCCATTAAAAAAAGCAGACTTTACATCCATTTGGTATACCTTGAATCCCTTGAATGTTGCAAATGCAAGTAGCATTCTTACTCCTTCAAGTCTAGCAATCTATGCAAAGGTTTCTCCATAATCCTCATCATCTTCTTGTGCATATCCTTTGCAAACTAGTCTAGCCTTGTTCCTAACCAATTCACAATCTTCATTAAATTTGTTTCTAAACACTTACTTAGTACCAAACACATTTTTATTAGTTGGTCTGGGGATAAGTGACCAAGTTTTGTTCTTCTTTATTTGATCAAGCTCTTCATTCATAGCCTTTATCCAATCATCATCCTTGAGAGCTTCCCTCACTGTCTTAGGTTCAACTATGGAAATCAAACAAGAACTTTGTCTGATCTTTCTTCTTGTTTGTACTCCAGCATTCCTATCTCCAATTATCTATTTTGTAGAGTGATTCAACTTTACATATCTAGGTATAACCGGTTCCAGTATAGAAACTTCTTCTTGTTCTTGTTCTTCATCTTCATCTTTCGATTGAGCGGTATCCTCCACACTGTTCTTCTCAGCATCATTTTGAACTTCTGATTCAATAATCACTAGCTTCTATTCATCTACTGCATCAGACATGTTGGTATCATCAAACTTCTTTGCAACTAGGCACTAGTACATTCAGGGATAATTTCCAACAGTCGATCGTTGGAATTACGACTACTTTTCGTTGGACTACTGACAAAAGTAGCTGTCAAAAACTTGTTGTCAAAATTTTGGACGATGCCTTTGAACGTCGGCATTACGATGACACCATGGACTCTGCCGACGATGGGCATGATCGCTCTTCCGGTCAAAAAAGTCATTGGACATACAGCATCCTCATCGGATGTTTGTTTGGATTGCATCAAAATTTCGATGGAAGTCTGAAAGTTTGCACCGACAAGAATGTTGTTGGTCTGATGGTTTTTTTGTCGGTCCAGTAATATGCATCGACATCCGTTCAACAAGGAAGTATCGTCGGACATATAACATCCTCCTCAGATGTTCATTTAGTTGGGGTTTGAATTTCGATGGAATCCTGAAACTTTGCACCGACTAGAATGTTGTTGGTCTGATGATTCCATCGTCAATGGAAAGTTTAGTTGCCATCATAATTCCAACAGAAATTTATTTAATTTTTATTATTATTATTATCTAGATGTAAAGCACACCTTATTGATATGTACAGTGAATTATATTCTATCCCCATCAGCTACCAATAGGGGGCATATATTTCAAGCTAATATGAGGCGCACTGGTTTCAAGCTAATATGATCAGGCGCACCATTGTTGAGATGGTCCAACTCCTATGAGGATTGTATGAACCACTGAGTACTGGTAAACCTATTAAAAATGGTGTTGATAGGGAATTAGCTAACCCAAATACAAGAGCCTTTAAAGCCAATCAAGGAGATGAAATGACTTTATCTACCTTATCTAAGTTAGTTGTTCTTGGGAGCTACCAAAACTTATGTACTATATATATACATGAAATGAATTTACCTACTATATATACACATATTTCTTATAAGTATATCCCAAATTGATAATCTCAAATAAAGTGTCATCCTATGTCAATACATGACATATACCTATTGAATGACATGTATATATCTCATACTAAGTAGTCACTCATTATTATATATTCAACATATATTCAAAGATGATAATCATTCATTTTGGACTACATTAATATCCTCTTTAATAAAATAAATCACACGTACAAGGTTATTGGGTTGATCAAGTCCAATAGAAAAGTACAATAGGTAAAGATAGTACTAAAAATAATGTTACTAGCATCTTAAAAGAAAACAGAAATGCATTATGACCACCCACAAAACACTTGATATAAAATAACTCCAACCTTTCTTTTGTTTAAGTAACTAGGGTATTTGAATTTAAATTTTGGTATAAAAAAATTAAATTTTAAAGGTCATCTCTCCCCCTGTATAGTTCAACATTCCGACATGTTTACTCCTAAGAAATTTCAACTCATTTAGATATCTTATTTTCTAGTTATGAAATTGATCTTGGGACCTATGGGTTATGGGCCCATAATATACTTAAGTGAAGTTAGCATAAACCATATCAATTATGTTAAATTACATCAATCTCCACTTGGAGTGTTTAATATACATATCATCAATGATTACAATGCTTATTTCAATATAAATTTGAATCACAACTTGCAAGAATAGATGAAAGAGAAAGAACATGTGTTGAGGGAGGTGGAAGTGCTCTCCGAGGTGATCATGAATTGAGTCCATCGGTCCCCAACGGTGGTTTGCAATGCCACCCGACCACGTTGAACCCTTAGGTCCACCCCATCGTGCTTGTGGAGATAGTTCGAAATAGTCAATCAAAGTATACAAGGGGGATGATAGGCTCACACATGCCATACACGATGCATACATGACACAAGTAATGGAACAATACAATGCAACATCAATAGAGAAGGATGATACTAAGTCATGAATCCACATAGGGTCACTACTTTAAAAATACACAAGGCATTAGATTCTAGAGTGTAGTGGAGGAAGTGTCATCGTATGTGCTCATGGGGATGCACCATATGGAACCAAGAATTCTCTAATATGGACAAGAAGGATGATCATGCAATCCTTGTGCTACATGAGTAGGCATGTCTCTTCCGACAAGTCCCAACGCTCCATGTGCGGGCATTCCTTTCATCGTATGTGCTCATGGGGATGCACCATATGGAACCAAGCATTCTCTCATATGGACAAGAAGGATGATCATGCAATCCTTGTGCTACATGAGCAAGCATGTCTCTTCCGACAAGTCCCAACGCTCCATGTGCGGGCATGCCTTTCATCATATATGCTCATGGGGATGCACCATATGGAACCAAGCATTCTCTCATACAGACGAGAACAATGATCACACAATCCTTGTGCTACATGAGTGGGCATGTCTCTTCGCATAAGTCCCAACACTCCATGTGCGGGCTTGCCTTTCATTGTATGTGCTCATGGGGACACACCATATGGAACAAGGCATTTTCTCATATGGACGAGAACGATGATCACACAATCCCTATGCTACATGAGAAGGCATGTCTCTTTGCACAAGTCCCAATGCTCCATGTGCGGGCATGCCTTTCATCGTATGTGCTCTTGTGGATGGACCATATGGAACCAAGAATTCTCTCATGTGAACAAGAACAATGCTCACATAATCCTTGTGTGAGTGGGCATGCCTCTTTGCACAAGTCCCAATGCTCCATGTGCGAGCATGCCTTCCCAAAACACCCTTGGTGTTGTGGTAGCACTCAAGACATGCTCAAGGAACCAATTATCTTGTTATTTGTTTTAACCCAAGTCTATTGAAGCAATGCCCATCAAAAGTACTAGACTTATATACTTCATATGCATTAGGTCTATATCCATCAAAAGTATTGGATCTACTTCTATAAAAATTTGCAGTATGACCTACCTTATGATTTTTAAAACATACTGGTTTGTAGGTTCTCTTACTGATGTTCTTCTTTTTAGACTTTGGTGCAGATTTGGCTTCATGCATAGTGTCCTTGGTACCAGATGGCTCTCCTTGTTCAAAGGTTGTGTATCCCAAGCCATGTGTATCTTCGTTCTACCTTTGTGTCTGAATCTACCAATCAAGCATAACAGTTCTCTTGTTGAATTTATCTAGTAACTCATTTGCATTAGCCAACTCCTTGGTAAGTTCCTCATTCTTCTTTGTGAGACTTTCTCTAAGAGACATAGCCATGTCTAGATCAGCTTGTATTTTCTCTTTTTCCTCTGTTTCCTCATGAAGATGTGCAAGCAAGGTACCAATCTCCTGGTGTAGCTTAATGATCTCATGCTCCTTATCTCTTATTGTGTCTTCAGTTGTCCTTCTAGCTTCTAACTCTTGGCTCATCCTGATGGTAAGGGATTCCAACTCTCTCCTTAGATTTGTCTTAACATCATTTAGCTTTTCCACCTCATTAGATGAGGCATCAATGTTTGTTTCCTCAGATGAACTTTTTTCACTAAGTTCCAACAACTTCTATGCCAGCTCTCTTCTCTTAGCCAATGAAGCTTTGTACTTGACCTTTAGTTCACTAAGAGCTTCTTCAGATTTTGCAAGCCTATGTGAATGCTCTCTATAACTCATTAAACCTTCCCAAGAGGTTAATACTTTAAGGAAATTAGGCTCTGATACCAATTGTTATTATGAGAATCTGGTTATTACTAAGAGGGGGGGTGAATCAGTAATAAAAAAATTCTGTAATACTTCCAAAAATTGTATCGGTAACTACTTAAACAATCTTCTAAGATGATTTAACAAACCATTCATTCAAGTGTTCATCATTATGCAAACAAACTAAAGATATCAAATGCTCAAATCAGAAATGCAACCACCATATGAAAACAAAGTTTTTTCATGTGGAAACTAAACTGGGAAAAACCACGGTGGGAATTAGCACCCACAAAATATTTGCACTCTTTTGGAATGCGCTCAGTTAAAGGCCTAGCCTGGTTAAGAGAAGACCCTGTTAGGAGTCACTCAGTCAAGGGATTTTACCTTAGCCCTATTAGGATCTCTACCCTATTAGGAGTAACCTTGTTAGAGGATTTCAAACTCAAGTTAATGAGCCACCTAGTGAAGGGATTTACAATATAAGACATGTTAGGATCTACCCGGTTAAGGGATTTCAAATTGTTGTAACTATTAGGGAATAACAAGGAAAACAATCTAATCACATCACTTCCTTGCTTTCTAGTACATATCCTTTTTAGCACAACTTTTCTACACACATGCAAATACTTCAATCTGGTTTGGCAATACCTTCTTCTCAAACTACTGACATATAATATCTTATCCAACTAGCCCTAAATACACTTTTCAGTTAGGGTGGCTACAAACCCTAATTACATCAACAAGATACAATGAATTTATATTATAGATCATTACAGATCATTAATACAAATTTCTAGACAATTTCCACCATTGAATGATCACCACACATTGATTTGATAAGCAATCAAAACCTTGTCACATTCTACTAAGCACTTTGTTGTTTCCCAAGAAATTTGATGCTTGTACGCACTCAAATACCATCTTATCATTACACACAGATTCTAAGATGTCATCACTAAGTTATGATCATGATAAGATCCACTACCAAACCATAAATCATTACTGGTTAAAGATCTGTTACTGGTATACATTCTTCTTCATAGAGTTCACAACAGTCAATCATAACTCGCTCAATACAATGAATATTCTGATGCGGTTTGGAACATAGGTGCATGTTCCTATCTCCAACACTCCTATAAAACTACAACATCTAACTCTACTCCAATCATCCATACCAGTTGCTTGATCATTGCTTTGTTCCTATTTACCTTGTTGTCAACTGGTTCCACTACCGGTTAGGCTATACTGATAGGTCTAGATGACTTAGATGACTAAGAAAACATGAATTCCATCAATGACAACACAAATAAAGTCATCAAACAACTTAAAACTATTTCATCATCATCTAGCCAATAATCTCCATCAACTTTACTGGTCATCTTCATCTCATCAACATCTCCATATGCCAACAATCTCCTCATCATTATCTTCATCATTATGCCAACAGCTTGAATCACTAGATGAAGGACACCTCAAGTCTTGAATCATATTCAACTTTATCAAAATCACCTCTACCTAAGCTATAACAAGAAGGTCAGAACTTAGGAATTTGTGTTAGTGTAGGTTTTTTTATTTTCCTTATGTTAGGGGGTATTTATTTTTCCTACACATATATTATTAAGCTTGCTTAGGTTATTAGGTGTGGTTAATATGAGGACACGTGGCGGAATACATTAGCTACATGTGTAACTCTCCACCTCACATGGGTAGTTGAGTTACACACCCTCTTTTGGCTTGTTGTGCCACCTCTCATAACCACTATTTTGTCATTTCCTAAGTGGGTTATGGGGTAGTTGGGTTTCTCACCCTCTTTTGGCCTTATGTGCCACCTCTTATAACTCCTTTTTTGTTTTCATGTAAGGAGGTTATGCCACATGTTTTGGCATTTACCAAGTAGGTAAAAACCTCCCACCTTTTATGGGGTAGTAGGTAAAACCTCCCACTTTTTATGGAGGTGGGAGTTAATGCACCTCTTGGTTGTATATGCTATTATTTTTCTATATAATAAGCAATATACTCTCACCTTCACAAGTGAAGTGATAGCTCGGTGAGAGTCTTCTCTAAATTCTCTTCTTTATCTCTATTTTTCTCTCATATTAGATTTATCTTCATTCAGCTATTTTGATCTTCGATCATCCGTTGCTTGGAGTTGCATGTGATCTATGACCGACATCAGATCCTGGCTCAATTCTTGCTTCTCACAGAATTTAACATGGTATCAGAGCCGTGTTGTCTAGTATAGCTCATTGCTTTTCTGATTTATTTGAGAGATTTGAGATTGTTAGATAGCTAATATTTTTCTTAAAAACCAAGTATGCTCTTCTCCTGCATTTTCGTGTGATCTGGAGAATCAGAACAGTTTAAAGGAAAATAAGCTTCTAGTTAAATCTGGTTTTATATATGTGTTCTTTGAGATCTGGGTGATTGCAGCATTTTTGGTAATATTGGAGGCTTCTTTAGCATTTCCAAAGTGTCCAAAAGGCTTGTAAAAATCATAAGTGACTTTTATTTCACCAAATTCAGAGTTTGGAGAACACAGTAAAAAAAAATCAGAGTACTTGACGAAAAGCTGGAAATGAGCACTCTTCATAATTGTAGGTCTTATTGAAATATTCTACCCTTCTTTTAGATATTGCAGGTTGAATCAGCTGCATTTTTTTTTCTTCTATAGATCATATCTTTCTTCTCACAACTCTATTTTACAAAAACGAATAGTTGTTGGAAAGGTATTAAGATACATTGAGTAGCTATAAGGCTAATTTTTTCAGATTCTGTGTTAAATTTATATGTATTTAAACTTTCTATTTTGGCCATTAAAGCCTTAGAAAGCATTGTAATCTGATAAAAGCCTTGTAAATGCACTAATTATAAAGTGCCAACCTTGTAATATTTGGGGGGGGTGATTTCAAAGACTAGTGAAAAGGGGGGGTGTCTCTTTTGTCTTCTTTCTTGCACTTTTCTTGACTCTTTGCAATCTTCTTTTCTGCTATCATGGATGCATCTACAATTCCACTTTTAACACCATATAATTACTTTGAATGGAAATCTAAGATGATAATATATCTGAAAAGACATGGATATCATCGTGTTACTATGGGACTTGAAACTGAACCTCAAGATGTTGCAGAAAAGATTAAATGGTTTAATAAATGTGATGAAGCTTTTGGTACATTGTGCATGTCAGTCTCTCCTGACCTTCTTTTTCACATTGAATCTACTACTACACCAAATGCAGTATGGACTACTTTGGGAAACCTCTTTGGTAAGTAGGATGAACTAAGAGGTCATCAATTGGAGAATGAACTCATAGGGTTGAATCCAACCAATTTTGATACTATACAAGACTTCTTCACTAAACTTAAGTCTATAAGATTGCAGTTGGAACAGTGTGGAACTAGGAAAGATGATAAGCAACTGATCTTGAGTATTCTTTCTAAGCTTGGTCCTAACTATTCAGTGTTTGTTTCTACATTCTATGCTACCAAATGTGCCCTAGGTACCACATTCAAAATGCCTTCTTTAGATGATTTTGCTGCAGAACTCACTAGGGAGCAGGACAAATTGGTTCAAATGGGTACAATAAAGCCCTCTAAGTCACATGCCTTAGTTGTAAATCAAGGCATAAAAGAACAGAAAGGGTCTAGTAAGCAAGATAAGAAACAAAAGAACCAAGGAGAGAAGAAGAAAGATCATAAATCTACTACTTCAAAAGCAGACAATGAGACCTCTTCATCAAAAGGTGAACAACCTAAGAAGGAGAAGGTCAAGTGTTCTTATTGTAAGAGGCCTGGTCATGATGAACATAAGTGTTTAAGGAAACAAATAGATCACCTTTCAAATCTTCTTGAAAAGAATAATATCAAGGTTCTTGATTCAGTCAAACAGAGTTCATCGGAAGGATCTTCTAAGGACATAGATAAGAGTAAGGGGAAACGAAAGGGTAAGGCCCTAGTTGCTATTGCTTCACAACCAAATTCTTGGATAATTGACTCAGGTGCTTCACACCACATGGCTTCTTCAGAAGATGATTTCACATCTTTAGAGCCATGTTCTATGCCTTCCATCCTAATGGGTGATGACACTCCTGTTGAAGTGCATGGGAGAGGGTCTATTGATGTGGGTGAAGGAACATTTCAAGATGTCCTTTGTGTTCCATCTTTATCAATTAATCTCCTATCTGTTTATCAGATCACTCACACTGGTTCTGGCAAGCGAGTTGAGTTCACATCAGATGCAGTGGTAATCAGCGAAATGCATAATGGGTCTACTGTTGCTGTGGGAAAAGCAGATCATCATTCTAGATTATATCAGTTTTCTCACTTTGTTCCTGACTCTCCTTCGACAGTTTTACTCACTCATGCAGATGAGGTGAGTTGTTTGTGGCATCAACGGTTTGGCCACTTGAACTACCGTTACTTGCAACAACTCAGTCAACAAGAAATGGTTTCAGGGTTGCCTTCTATTCGATTTTCTGATGGAGTTTGCCAGGGGTGCATTCTTGGTAAGCATCCAGAGGAGAAGTATGATAAAGGTAAAGCTTGGAGAGCTACACAACTATTGGAGTTGGTACATAGTGACTTGGCAGGACCATTTCCACAACCATCTTTCAGCAAGGCTAGATATGTCTTGACATTTATTGATGACTTTTCTAGATATACATGGGTTTACTTTCTCAAACAAAAGTCTGAAGTCTTTGAAAATTTTCTAGATTTCAAAGCTTTTGTAGAGAAACAATCTGGGAAGTTCATCAAGATTCTGCGTACAGATAATGGGGGTGAATATGTTAATAATCAGTTTGAACAGTTTTGTGCTTCAGAAGGTATCAACATGCAGCACACAGTTCCATACAGTCCTCAACAAAATGGTGTAGCAAAACGAAAGAATAGGTCCTTGAAGGAGATGGCTAATTGTATGATTCACTCCAAGTCTTTGGCACCTCAGTATTAGGTAGAGGCCATCAACTGTGCGTGTTACATCCAGAATCGAGTTCCTCATAAAGCTGTGAAGGGGGTAACTCCCTTTCAAGCTTGGACTGGTCGAAAACCCACAGTTAAACACTTTAGAGTGTTTGGTTCTCTTGCATGGGCCCACATTCCAGCTGAAAAATGCAAGGCTATGGATCCGCAGAGTAAGCCTTGCATATTTGTTGGATATCCAGATGATGTCAAAGGGTATAGGCTTCTCCATCCCACTACTCATGAGTTGTTCATTAAGAGGAGTGTTCGTTTTGAGGAGAGTTCTAGTTCTTCTCATACCACTTCTCCATCCACTATCACATTGGAGAAATTGCATTATGATGACAGTTCTTCAGAGGATCTTAATCCTCCTAATCTTGATGAGGAGTCTTCTTCCTCTACTTCAGATGGTGACAGTGATGATGAGGATTCACATTCCTCTCATAGTCATCATTCAGAGGTTGATGATTCTCCCCCAGACTCTCTAGCCTCAGTGCCTCTTTGGGCTCGACAAACATTTGAGTCAGCAGGAGATTGGCTTGGTGATCCATTAGATACTAGAAGAACAAGGTCACAATTTCAGCAAGCTCCACATCTCTTCATTGCTTCAGCTTCTGATCCACAGTCCTTTCGAGAAGCTTCAAGTGTTCCTGAGTGGGATGCTGCAATGCAAGAAGAGTTCAATTCCTTGGAAAGGAATCACACATGGGATTTAGTTCCTCTTCCTAAGGGAAGGAAACTTGTTCGATGCAAGTGGATCTATCGAACAAAATTTGCAGCGGATGGGTCGGTTGATAAGTATAAGGCTCGCTTGGTAGAAAAAGGTTTTTCCCAAGTTCCAGGGGTTGATTACTCTGAGACTTTTGCTCCAATTGCTAAGATGAATACCATCTGACTTGTTCTTGCTATAGCTGCAGCCCATCGTTGGGAAGTTCATCAGATGGATGTGAAGAGTGCATTTCTTCATGGTGACCTTCAGGAGGAAATCTACATGGAGCAACCACAGGGGTTTGTTCAGAATCCTTCACTTGTGTGTCAACTTCGAAAGTCTCTCTATGGCCTTAAATAGGCTCCTCGAGCTTGGTATGCCAAGATGGACTCATTCCTTCTGATAGTTGGTTTCACTCAGTGCCATTCTGATCCAAACGTATACATTCTGCAACAGGATGAAACTCTCACATTTCTAGTTCTCTATGTTGATGACTTGTTACTCACAAGGAGTCACTCATCCACCATCAAAGCAGTGAAAATTGCTCTACATGATAGATTTTTGATGTCAGACTTGGGTCTTTTGCATTACTTCTTGGGAATTGAGATCACTCAATCATCTTCAGGAATCTTCCTTGGACAACCCAAGTATGCACTTGATATGCTCTCTAGATTTCACATGGCTGATTGTAAGCCTGCACCTACTCCATTTTTGTCAGGAGTCAAACTTGAGGCTAAGTGCTCTTCACCCATGGTTGATGGCACTTTATATCGATAGCTTGTTGGAAGCCTCATTTATTTGACTCATACGAGACCCGACATTTCTTATGCTGTGGGCATGGTCTCTAGATTCATGCAGGAGCCACATGAGTTGCATTGGAAAGCAGCTAAGCGGATCCTCCACTACATTCAGGGTACTCACAATTATGGAATTCAGTATGTAGCAGGTGTGGATATTGACTTGGTAGGATATACGGATTCAGATTGGGCAGGTGCTTCTCAGGATCGCAAGTCTACTTCTGGGTATTGCTTCTCACTTGGTTCTGGTCCAGTTTGTTGGTCAAGCAAGAAGTAGTCTGCAATTGCTCTTTCTTCGACAGAGGCCGAGTATCGAGGGGCAGTCAATGCCACCACTGAGGCTATTTGGCTTCAGAATATTCTTACTGAGTTTGGTATTCCAGTCAGAAAGCCTACCATCATCTTTTGTGATAATCAGAGTGCTATACAGATCTCAAGAAATCCAGTTCATCATCAGAGGACAAAACACATTGAGATACATATGCACTATATTCAGGAGCTCATTCAGGAAGGCATCATTGATCTTAAGTATTGTTCTACATTGGAGCAAACTGCGGACATCTTCACCAAACCTTTCACTGAAAGCAAGTTCCTTCATTTGCGATCTTTGCTTGGGATGCAAAAGGTGTTTACTTCAAGAGGGGCTTCTTAGTCCTTCATTCTTTCTCTCTCTATTTAGGGGGGTCTATTCCTCTTATGGGGGGGCTTCTTCTTTTGGGGGGGATATTTATGTACATGGGTACCTAACATGGCCTCATTTGTCGGGACCCATCTTTTCACTCACCTAAGCTATGCTTAAGGGGGGGTGTTAGTGTAGGTTTTTTTATTTTCCTTATGTTAGGGGGTATTTATTTTTCCTACACATATATTATTAAGCTTGCTTAGGTTATTAGGTGTGGTTAATATGAGGACACGTGGTGGAATACATTAGCTACATGTGTAACTCTCCACCTCACATGGGTAGTTGAGTTACACACCCTCTTTTGGCTTGTTGTGCCACCTCTCATAACCACTATTTTGTCATTTCCTAAGTGGGTTATGGGTTAGTTGGGTTTCTCACCCTCTTTTGGCCTTATGTGCCACCTCTTATAACTCCTTTTTTGTTTTCATGTAAGGAGGTTATGCCACATATTTTGGCATTTACCAAGTAGGTAAAAACCTCCCACCTTTTATGGGGTAGTAGGTAAAACCTCCCACTTTTTATGGAGGTGGGAGTTAATGCACCTCTTGGTTGTATATGCTATTATTTTTCTATATAATAAGCAATATACTCTCACCTTCACAAGTGAAGTGATAGCTCGGTGAGAGTCTTCTCTAAATTCTCTTCTTTATCTCTATTTTTCTCTCATATCAGATTTATCTTCATTCAGCTATTTTGATCTTCGATCATCCGTTGCTTGGAGTTGCATGTGATCTATGAACGACATCAGATCCTGGCTCAATTCTTGCTTCTCACAGAATTTAACAATTTGACATTGGTGATCTTTTCCTCAAGGAAAAGCAGAAGAATCTTCAAGACCGAGAAAAGAAGGGCAAGTTCAAACGTAATTGGTTGGGACCCTATGTCATCATTGCAAAATATGGTTTATGAGAATATCAGTTGGCTATTCTTGAAGGAGAATGACTGGATGAGCCCATGAACGTCCTATACCTAAAAAAAAATTATGCCTAGACTTCAAAGAATCCCAATTTTCAAAAAGTAGAAAAAATAAAAAAATAAAAAAAAACAAAATAAATTAAAAAAATGAAAAAATTAAAGAAAAATCTTTTCGTCCATCAGTGAAAACCACTTTGTGGCACTATGGGAGAGTACCTTAGCGAAAACCTATTCTTAGGCACCGAGGTAAATAACTCAAATCTACCATCTTTTTGGCCGCTCATCATGCCTACTTGCATCGCCTCCTCCACACGCCTCCGCATCCATATTTCTAGAGTGATGTAAGTAATTAATTCACCATCCATCCCCACTGTGGCTATCATTCCTCTCTCATTTATGTAGGCGTTGTTCACCTTGATCACACCCTCATATCACCTAATTGATCTCCCATCACATACTCTCTTACGTTGAGATGATGAACTATGTTCCAAACTATGAATTAGGATTGTTCCATCAAACTGATCTTTATCCCATCACACTAGGATTTCCCCCAATATACTGAGCTTTTTCCTATCAATTTGAGATTATCTTGACTTGTGCTTAGACCAAACACCCATTCACAACATGCTAATCAAATCCAAGCAACAACATTCCTTTCTACATACCCTGCACAATCACCTTGTCTTTTTCCACCTATCAGCCGTATCCATCATCCATTCCCATCGAGATGCATCCTTACCATGTCTGGTAGCCTATCCAAATCCTTGTCAAGATATGTCAATTGGCCATTTGTGGGTTGTTTTCATGATTGGTCTTTTTTCTTTGATTTTCATTTTGTTTCGTATGCCTATACCTATTCAAGGTTACCTTTATCATTCTATATCTTGGTATGTTTTTATTAGTGTTTATTGGGACATCTTTTTGTCGTATCGTGTGTTTGATGGTTTCCCTTTTACAATCTAACAAGTCTCTCATTTACACCATCATGGGAGTTTATGAACTTGTGTGCATTGAGATAACCTATTGTTTGAGAGTCTAGTCTAGGCATAAGATATTCACAACATCCTGACTTTTATAGGCAGTGGTGTATATACTCTGTTGCAATAACAAAAACTGGGATTTCTCTCCATATTTTACACAACAAATCCCATCCATCCACCCTCCCCCTCCATTCATCTCATTCATCATTTTCATTCACTTGTCCTAAAACTCCAATTTATTCATCCATACCATGTATTTTATTGTACTATGGTTGGCATTGTTGCGATGTGAAAATTTTGCCCTAAATCTTCTCAATGTTTGGTTTATATCCTCATGGCTTAAGCCCTTAAAACCTAAACCCTAGGGCTTTTTGTAAATCCTTGTATCTTTTTTTTCTAACTGATTGTTGACTTTTTATAAATGGTTTTTGTGTGCAGGAAAAGTGGGGCAAAGAAATGGAAAATTTGGTTTCAAAAAGGTCCACACACCAATGGGACTCTTGGTGCAAGTTATGGAGCTATATTGAATATCTTAATTCCCTAAGGGACGTTCCATTGTTCTCTATCTCACAGGATCCCTCAAGTCAATACCTTTGCTCTCAAATCAATGAGCAAAGTGACTTCAGGAATGATAACTCCAAGAATGAGGGATGCTTGATCAACTTAATATGACTGCATTCCTATTTATGCATGATATTAAATCTAATATGATTTAAACTAGCATGGATATGATGATAAGATAAAGGTTAGTAAAATCCTATCCTAACATGATATACTAGTCTAATATGAGTGTTGTATGATAATGGAAATGCTTATTAAGATGATTTCAATTCAAAAAGAGGCTAAATGCTTGATTTAAAAAATGATTATGGATTAGATGCATGAAACTTAGATACTTAGTAAAATGTCTATAAGTTTGATACTAAAGACTTGGATTATGAAAATGGGAGAATGAGAGCTCTATTTATAGGAAAACTAGGGCAATGGATGGTCAAGATTGGATAATTTTAACAAGGGTCGGGATTGAAAGTTATCAACCCATGTTTACAATTCTCACCAATGAAATGGTGACAATTGTCAACAAAAGACTGCTTGAGAGGAGATGTAATAAGCATTAAATGCTTGAGAAGACATGATTGTTACCTTAGGAGGTAAGGGTTAAGGTTAGGTTAGGGTTATCAAATGGATAAAGCTGTTACCCAAAGGATAAACTCTTGTGCAAGGTTTAAAGGAATAATCATGGTCAAAGCAATGAATGCTTGATGAGACCCTTGGGTTAGATGAAGGTTGAGTTAGAGAGAAAGTCTCTAATCATGCAGGAAGGTTGAGTTAACCATTAATGGTTAGGAAGACTTTAAAGGCTAACTTGTTGAAGACATAAAACCTTTAATGGTTTTTAAAGACTTTGAGGGTTTGAGAAATGACTTCTCTTTTCTTGGGGATGTGACAATATTTAGGAGATGGATTAGGCTAATTTAAAGTGATTAGAAGAATCTAGAAGGGGGTTTAGAGAGGCAAGTGGGAGATGTAGGATTTTGCAAGTGGATGGAGGGGAATTTTAATTAAAATAAATTACTTTATTTCAACAAAAATAGATGCAACTTTCATAAATACAAGTGGGGGATTTAAATAAATAAATTAGATTTATTTACTTGCAAGGATCAATTTAATTAAATGTAAATTTAATTAAAAGGGGAAAAAGGGGAATTAATTAAATAAAGTGATTTATTTAATTAAAGGCTATGAAAGGCTTAGGTGAACTTAATTAAATAAATTGAGTAATTCATTTAATCAAATAGATGAATGTAAATAATTTAATTAAGTTAGAATTTAATTAAATAGATGAATGAGGTTAAAATAAATATTAAATATTCACTTAGGAAAGTGGCCATTTTAATATGTCTACATTTTGCCCCTCTTTGAAGTGATGTGTGTGCACATGTTGATTCAAAGAAAATTTTGCCGGATATGATACTTGTGTCGGAATGTTGATATGATGCCCTAGATTTGATGAATGACATTGATGATGCCCCCTCGGGAGATGAATCAAAGATTTGTTGATTTGATAAGTGTTTTTTAATTAATTGCATTTTAAAATTTTGACTGTGTTGAATGCATATTGATTCATCTCCCGAAAAATGATGTTTGATAAGGTTAAAAGTGAGAAAATGAGCAAAATACATGCCCCACCGACTAACCCTTTTTGAATTTTACCCTATAAAAAGGTAAAAAGTGATTTCATTCTTATCATTTGCACATTTGTCTCCTTGTGATTGTGACACCTTAGCTTTGACAAAAATGTCGGTTCCCTATGCCTCTCACTGATTCGAGCGTGTCCGTTGATACCAGAGGCCCACTGTTGGCATTCTACACTCTTATGAGAATGATTTCTGAGAATGGTTGTGTTGTCATTGATGGCAAACTGATTGACAAACTGATAGGCAATCGACTGGCATTCATTGGCATTAAGATTTCTACATACATCGGCAAGCACCAACACTGGCAGACACTTTCACCAACATTTAGATTACATTGGCAATAGTATATCGACACTCAATCTGACATGGAAATATCTTTTATTGTAATATAATTATCTTTCTGCAAGCTGACTTGGTGTATTGTAAAAGACTCATATATGTATTAAGTCTTGTAGGTCATTTTGTAAGTGTGATGTGTGTGATGAAAAAGGAATGATATGATGTGAAATTGATAGAAGAATTTTGTATAAGGACAACAAGGTTTTGGTTATAGACTGAGCTTAAACCGGTATTGAACTTGGCATAGTTGATGCTGATTTGAGAAGTACATTGTATTGGATTTAATCATCCATTTTGTAAGTCAGTGACAATTCTAATTTGTAGTTAAGCAGTGAGCTCTAGGTTGTTGGCCTTTTTGCATGTGCAAGCCCCTCATGTAAGTAATATTTATTCATTGGCCAGTGAGTGAGTATTGTGGGTCACAAATCTCACCGAGGTTTTTCCCACACCGGGTTTCCTCATTAAATATCTTGTGTTATGGTGTGTTCTCTATGTTGTCTCTGTTATTCTCATTTGCTGCATTAATTCTTATTTATCGGTACACTATTTTGGGATGCAAAGTTTTAAATAAGTATAAATATTCCAAGTAAACCGGTTAAACACTGATTCACCCCTTGTGTCTTTGGGTCTATCATTGATTCTAACAATTGGTATCAGAGCCTGGTCCTCTATTTGAAAAAGCCTAACAACTTGAGGAAGATTCTGACACCAGTATAGATGGATAACTTAAGAAAATAGTTGGAAGGAGCTCTTGAAGATTTTGATGCAAATAAATTGAAGAATATCAAACTTGAAGATGATCTGAGGATTGCATAGGAATTCATTAAAGGACTTCAAAAGAACTTTGCTATAGCACAAAATAAAATAAAAGAACTTCATGAGAAGATATAGAAAGATGATGATGAAAAAGAAACCCTTAGAGAACTTGCAAACAAGTTGAGACAATAAAACAATAATATGAAGAATGGAATGCAAGATATGACCATGAGGTTATGCAGAGATATTGAAGATAGGAAAAAGAATGAAGAAGACTTGACTAGGAGACTTAATGATGCTAGAAATGAAAATCTGAGACTTAGTTATGAAAATGATATGCCAAAGACAGATCTAATTCACATGCAACATGATAAAACTAAGCTTATGAGACAAATGGGAATTCTGGAAAATGAGTTGGCTACTCCAAATAAACACAAAGACAAATTCAAGAAAAGTTTAGAGGAGCTTGATGACATGTTGAAGAATCAAAAGCCTAATGGAGATACTATTGGACTTGGATTTGAGATTGGAGAAAGTTCTGGTACTACAAATAATCATGATCACAATAAACTGATAAGACAACCTAATGCTTATAAGTTTAAATGGGAAATGCTTTAACTGTAACAAGTATGGTCATAAAGAAAATCAGTGTAGACTTATAAATAATCAGAATATTAATGCACCCACCGGTCAATGTTCCAAATGCAACAAAATTGGTCATAATTCAGAAAACTATAGAATGAATGTGAAATGATACGTTTGTGGAAGAGTTGGGCACTTGTCTAATCAATGCAAAACACAAACCAGCTTAGGATATGGAAAGGATATTCAGAGGAATAATGTAACTTGTAATGCTTGTAACAAGATTAGACATATTACAAAATTTTGTAGAAGCAAGACTTCATCGGCTAACAATAAAGGATCTAGTTTGAAAGGCAAAGAAAAGGTAGATGAAGTAAAGAAAGAATTTTCAAAACAATGGATTAAGAAGAGAGATCAGAGAGTTGATGAAACTATCTCTGCACTGGTAGAACAAATTAATTCTCCACTGGTAGGAGATTCTTCATCCAACTGAGAAGTAACTCTTTGGGGGTATTGTAGCAAGTTGAAAATTATGTAGATTACCCTCGGTTGATGGTGAGAAGATATATTTCTTCTTTACTAGCAGATGTGTTATGTTTTCACTTAACCGGTGAGCATTTAATGCAGTTGGTGGAAGATATGTCATTATAAACCATCGAATTTCCCTTATTTTTGACACACCGAACATTCAAATTATTAGAGAGGGTGAAAACTGAGTGAAGGCATTCAAGGTGAAGGTGCAAAGTGATTTCTTCATATATTCAGAATATTTTCAGGGAGTAAAAGGTATTTTTCAATGGCCTCTTCTTCTGTTCCCGAGTTTATTGCAAACCCTACCATTGTCGAGAACATTAAGAGACCTAGGCCCATGTTTAAGATAATTCCCAAAATTTCTAAACAAGATGACTCTATCGGGGCATTTTTGAAAATTCCTAAAGATGTAGCATTTGTTGAAGACCCTAGGATTTACATACATTGCAATATAGATGATCTAGAATTTGAGGATTTGAAGAAAATGTATGATGAGGCTATAATTGATGAGCAAGGAGTTATTAAAACAGATCACAAGATTGTGGAAACCTTAGGTTTTGTTGGTATTTTGAACATCCTTGTATTCCCTAATGAGGTCGTTAGACTTGTGTTAAGTAGAGTTCATGGAGAGTTCATATGGCTAGAATCAATTTGCAAAATTACCAAAGAAGCAATTAGGGCAATTACAGGTTTACCCTCATTCGGTAGTATACCTGACAAGACAAAGAAGATTCCCAACAAAATGGTGACAAGCCTAACTAGAGAAACATCTAACAGTAGATCACTTAGAGTAAATGATATTAAGGATGCAAATGTGAGATTTGTAAGTGTAGACACCTAAAAATGGTCAACGCTTGCGAGATCATACTTTAACATTTGCGCATTGCCTCATTTTAGGTTTTTACATCGCATTAACATTTTCTCCTATGTCACGCACTTGGTCTTTATCATTTGTGAGCATTGAGTCCTTCTGCACTCTTCATTTGTCTTGCTTTCGAATTAGGTCTTGTCGATAACAATTTTCAGTCATGATTTTGGTCAATCTTGTCAATCTCTTATCAACTTGTCAATCTCATCAATTTTGCGATCGATTTGTCATCGATCCTTGTCCTCTTCAATCATGTCAATTTGGATCAATTTGTCATTGTTCCTCGGTGCATTTATCAATCCAAAATCATGATCGAATCGATATCAATTATCCTTTGTCAAGACCTAATTGTCGTCTTTGCATTTCTAATTCATCTTCCAAGGTTTTATGATTTATTCATTTAATCTTGTTTGGCATTTTACCTCTAGGTTAAATAATTTATTTATTTATCCTAAGTCTTCTTGTCACAATTAAATGTTTATTTAATTGGCTAATTAATTCCTCTTATTTTTGTAAATTAATTAATGAATGAGAAATTATTAATTAATTTACCTAATTTGCATCAATTTCCTAATTTCCAAGTCATCATTTCTAACCTAATTTTCTAATTTCTCCTAAATTCCTAAATGTCTATTTCTATTTCAAAATCTTGTCATAAATCCTTGCATAGCAATTTGTCATAAATTGTCATAAATCCTTGCATAGCAATTTGTCATACACATGTCATAATTTTGCTATTCTTGATTTGAATTTCCATTCGAATCATTATCATGCTAATTTGATCTTTTTCTCCAATTTCTCTATAAATTGGATGAATTTCTTTAGTCAAATCCCTTGATTCTTGACCCCTAATCAGATTGTCGAATTTCTAATCAATCACGCTTCGAGAACTTTTGAGCAACTTTCTTACCTACTTGCTTTCAATCATGTATGTGCACTTGTAGGTGAGATCCACAACCAAACTATTTGAAGAGGAAAGAAGAACAATGGAGCCGCATGAAGGAAGCATTCAGATCTGCATATGGTTTGCATAGTATTTAGCTTTGAATGTTTTATCTTTATGTCTTTATTGAATGTGTTTAGGATAGATCATTGCAATGAGCTTTTGTGATTGAGCTAATGGTTAATATTTATTTGTTTGTGATGATTTCCTATTTCCTATGCTACATTAATTGGTGAACCCGATGTGAACACTAACCATCTAACCCCTTTACTGTGTTTTTGAGTGCTTTTGAGTTGATTTGCAGGTCAAAAAAACTAGAAACAGGGCAGTGCAGAGTTTTCTGGGGACTTTTGCGCCTGTGTGAGACAACCTGTGCCTATGTCAAGCAACTTGTGCCTGTGTTGAAGACATTCTGTGCCTATGTCATGAGTTCTGCACCTGTGTAAAGTCCAGAACAGAGGTAAAAATGCAGTGTTTTACTTGAAATTTGTTTTGTTTTTGCATTCTGTTTTCTGTTTTTTGGACTTTGGTACTAATTATCTGTGCAGCATCTTGGCATATGCATGGAAAAGACAACAAATGAAACTACTAACATGTTTTATGCAGAATCGATGGTCAAAGAATAAACATCTCAAACTTCTAACTTGGGTTTTGCAGGTTGCCTTGGAGAAACAACTAAACTTGGTGTTTGCAATTAATGTTTTAGGCACCTAGTGATTTCTAAATAGGTTGGAATGAATATATTTTTGCTTTGATTGTTGAGTGTGACATTGGAGTAGGAGAGTATGCTCTCATCCTTCTTAGGGTGATCAGAAATCCAGATCTTCGATACCATGCTCGTGTCTTTGATTGTTTGTCACCTTTAGAGGGCCTACCTTCCCGACCACTTTGCTTTTGCAAGCAAGTGATAATCTTGAGAAGGGAATGACCCAAAGTGAGTATGTCTAGAATACCTTGGCATTCTAACTCACTATAAAAAAATACCTGATGAGCGAAAGCTTTAAAGGAAGGGTTACGTGGGAATTGCAGTTACTTGGGAAGTGATGACCCTTGAACTCTTTCTCATATCAACATCTAAGTAGGACCTCACGGTCTAAATCATGCTTGCATGACTACATTTTTTTGGTATCTTGATGGGCTTAATGTCTCAATCACGCTTGCATGACATCAAGGAGTAACGCTTAACAGAAATCCTGACTAAACACCTTGTTTTTAAAGGCCAAAAACCCTTCTAGTTGCTTGAGAAGGACAAGTTCGGATACTTGGAAGAGATACTAAGTTCGCCATGGGGAGATTTCCATGGGGACTGATGCTTGGCTGCCCTGAGAAGTGAGTGCCATGGAGGGGAGCCCGTGGGGTCAAGCATCTATGTATTCTCCTTGAATCTCATAACAAGTCTACCTCTCAAGTATCTAATGTCCTTGCCTACCATAAGAAATGTGTGAATGAGCATGATTGTCTTGAGTCTAAGTTGAAATATCTTGTCTTCTTTGCTTGTCAAAAGTTGAATTGCATCTCATTTCAAAAACAAGACAAATTTATTCAAAACAAGGTTAAACACAAGAACATTTCATCCAACAAGGTTCAAAACACCTTCAAACATGGTTGTCAAACATTTTTCAAAATCTTGTCTCAACATTCATGTCACTTACATTTAGGTTCATCCTAGGTTGCATTTTGCAAAGTTCATTGTCAAGTACCAAGGTTAGGTTTCACCTAAGTCATACTCCTTTGCATATCAATAAGGGTCATCCATTTGCATGTGTCCTCTTGCATTAAAGTCATACCATTGTCATACATTTGCATTTGCATACCCTAGGTTTCTTCATTAAGCTTAGGTCATTATCATATCATATTAGGGTCATTTGCATAGTAATTGTCCCTTAGCATATAGTGTCAAAATTAGGTTTTGTCATACTTGAGTAATCCAAATCTTTGATAAACCCTAAGTCATTGTTAGGAAGTCTAGACCTTATCAAACCTTTTCTCTTTATGCCATTATTGTCATTTGGTCAAACCTAGCTTAGTATCTAAGCATATAGGGGAGACTTTGTCATTTTGTCCTTTTTTCACTTGGTCCTTTTGTCCTTTGAGGTCTAGACATCATTTCAATTTCCTATGGGTCTCTTTTAGAATTGCATTCCAAAAAGTTTGTCAAAATCTTGAAAAACAACCAAAAACATAGATTGCATTTTCATCTATTTAGTTTGCATTTAGTTGCATATCATATATTGTCTTTGAAAAAAATTCCAAAAATATTGCATTGCATAGTGACATGTCTATTGAAACAAGGTTCCAAGCACCAATGATGCAAGAAAGTTTGACATATCAACCGACAATGCAATCGAATTTTAATACAAGGCAATCACAATTATATCGAACCCAACAACAAGGCAATATCAATCAAACTCTTTATGATGAAACAAGTCTCCAAATACAAAAACTAGAGGAGAAACTAGCTCAAGAAGAGGAGATATTGGAACAAAGAGTGAAAAAAATTGAGAAGAATAGATCACAAATGTCCAAAGTGTTTCGAAAATTTCCAGGACAAAATCCAAAGATTGAGCCAATTGATGTAAGATCTCTTCTTGAACGATCAGATATACCAGCTCTCCTCTCACAAATAGAGATGATGAAACAATTTCAAGAAAAGAGACAACATCAATTTCAACATTATGTGCCTCCACAACAAGAACAAGAAGGTATTTACTATCAATCAGATTTTCAACCATCACAACCAATTTTTCAACAGCTCGAACATTTCCAACAGACACAACCAATTGTCCAACATATGCAACCAACACAACCAATGGTCCAATTTCAACAATATGTCCAACCAACTATACAATGTCAACAAATGGTTCAACCAATGGTGGAATATCAATGTCAACAACAACAATCACAAATTCAAAAACAAAACTTGCAACATGCACCAAGCCAAATTTTGAACATGTCAAACCAATTTGATCAACATCTAGTTCGAAATCAAAACATGACATCAGACCAGAACCAAATTCTTTCCAAACAAGTTCAAATTCCAGATACAACTATGTCAAAACCTCGAAAGAAAGATGGATTTATTGCAATGATCTTAAGGAAACTACCAAGTGAGTTTATTGAGGAAGATCAAGATAATACACTTATGTCTAGCAATGCCTCATCCCCTCACAAACAAATTGACTCTCTAGTGGCATCTATCCCTACACCTTTAGAAGTTTCACAAGAACCTTCCATATTGCCCTCATCAAACAATACACCCAAGGATGCAATTATCCAAGAGCTATCCATAATTGATTGCCAAGATAATCCAATTCATGATGCACATCCTTGTCATGTTTCAAGAATACAAGAACCAATTCCACCATGCACTTTATTGCCATTATCTATTTTAGAGGACCCCATTCGAAGTCCCTCTTCCTCATGTCCAAGCATTGATTCCTTGCTAGAATCCATCCCAAATGTTCAAAGTGCATTTCCTTCATGCCAAAATATTGAGCCACTGCCAGAATCCTCCATGCATATCCAAAGTCCAACCCCATGTCAAGAGGATAATTTAGGGCATGAAGAAACGTGTCCTAAGGAAAATCAAGATCAAGATCCTGAAACCTTATCATCCCATCCAATTGTTGACCAGGATCTCATTTCCCCAGACACTCACAATGATTCCCCTATTCTTGTCCATCCTATCCAAAGTCCTATTGACACTCCATTTCCCAAGCAAGATCAAGATATCCTAGTCCATCCAATCCCAAATGATCCCATTCCATTTCATGAACACAATGTCCTTTTAAATCCCATTGACATTCCACTTCCTGAGAAAGGTCAAGATATCCCTTCCATCCTTTATGATGATCCCATTAAAAGTCAAGAGAAAAGCACCTTTAAAGAGGATTCCAATGATCTTCCTCCTTGTCAAGATCAAATTATTCCTTTAAATCCTCCACAAGATCCTTTTGTTCCTCCATCTCCTTGTCTTAATGCTCCATATACATTCCAAGATAATATTTCTTGTGATGATCCCATTATTTCTCCCATTCCATCTCTTGAAGAGCCTGTCATTGAACCATGTCCACTACACAATCCTAGTCCTCCTCATGATCCTAATCCCCCTCATGATTCTAATGTGTTAGTGCAAGATGTTCATGAACCCTTGACATGCATAATGGGTTCTTCCACTTTGGTGCAATCTGATCCACTTCAAGATCTCATTATTTCTCTCATATCATATCCACCTCATAATGGACTTGTGTCTTCTTCCCAAAGAAAAGAGTATCCTACAAGTCAAGATATTCATAAAGGCAAAGGAGTAGATCTCCATAAGAAAGAATCCCCTCAATATGAAAGAAGATCTTAAGGGTCATGTCTACATGACTCACTCTCAAGATGTGGGTACCCCTACTAAATCCAACATCCCTTCAAAATCCAAACATATCCCTTCCCCATCATCCCTTCCATCCATCTTAGGTCCTTATATCCCTTCGTCCTCTATGCAAGGTCAGAAAAGGCACACATCCTTGAGTAAATTCCATCCATCCAAAAGAACTCCATTTCATTCATATCCATCCATGCATTCCTTTCCCCCTCCAAGCAATTTGGATGCCAAGTGTAAACATCATAAGTCTAGCAATCCACATGTATTCAAGGATCAACATGTCCAATATAATCGACATGTCAAAACAAAGAACAATATGATCTATAAAGAAAAAGAAATATCCAAAAGGCCACAAAGGCCCACTGAGCAAAATAAAGCAAAGTCAAAATATATATGGGTTCCTAAATCCCTTATGCAATCAATGCACTCCAAGGAACCACAAAAGCATGAAAAATCAAAAACCATGTGGATCCCTAAGCAGCTCCTTGAAGCACAAAAAGAAACATCCAACTTGGCATCCAAAGTTGCTATTCCTCCATCCAACCCTCTCAAATTTGTTCCTCCATCACCTTCTTCATCCATTTTGGGCCCTTATGTCCCAAAATCCCAAGCTATTCCTCCATCCAAATCTCACAATCTGAGATCCATTTTTCCTCCATCAGTCCATCACCCCTCAAGGTGTGTGCCAATGTCGATCTTGCCAACATTTCCATCCACTGAAGCCCAATTATTCCAATACCCTATCCATTATCCAATGCATATTTTCCATCCTTCGATCCCTTTGATCCCATCCTTTACATAAATCCTTGCCTTAGTTTCATCTCATTTTCAATGTCCTTATCCTACCAACATCTTTGAGCATACTTTTAAAGGTCATGGTCCATTTTTTTCAAGGCTACTATCCAAACAAAAAGATGTTTGAGTCCTTCTTCCATCCCCTATCATGTGTCCATCTTCTATTGAAAATGTCAAAATACAAAAAAAAAAAAGTGAAAAAAAAGAAGAAAAAAAGTATAGCAAAAATAATTCATCCACTGGTGAAAACCTGGTAAATAGGTGCCTTGGACAAGTACCATGATGAAAACCTAGCAAACAAGTGTCATGCGTAATCTATGAACTTCTTGCACACCACACTTGGGGGCAGGTTTCCTCCTTCATATCCTATTGCCCTTCCATTATCCTATCGAACCCCTGTCATTACCCTTCATATCCTATTGTCCCTCATGTCCAGTTTCCCTTTCCACCTTTGATCTTGACAAGGCTGAGGCTCGTCATGAGCATCATGCATCTTATTTGTAGCTTTCAGTCTATCATAGCTTTTGGTCTTTATCCATTTGCTTATTATAACCTTTCATCCATATTCCCTATCTTATTGCAACTTTCTGCCACTATCCCGTATCCTATCCCGACATTCAGTCCATGTCCCTTATCCATTCTTGGTCTTGCTTATCCTATCCAT
The DNA here is from genome assembly GCF_030272615.1 of Cryptomeria japonica. NCBI lineage: Eukaryota > Viridiplantae > Streptophyta > Pinopsida > Cupressales > Cupressaceae > Cryptomeria > Cryptomeria japonica. Next base: position 249,198,690 of record NC_081407.1, on the reverse strand, counting down.
ATCTTATCACTATCCATACACCTTTTTTTCATTCCTTGATCTTGATGTAACATAAGGACGCAAAATTTAAACATGGTTTCAAAAACCTCTTGACATGTCCCTCATGCCATGTCACTGCTTTACATTGTCATATCTAGTCTCTTGTCCCATCATGCAATAGCCCTTGCAAATTGCATCCGCATTGTCTCCATAATAAAAGGCCTTTGTCTTCCCTCTATCCACCATCATTTCAACAAGCCTATTTATTCACCTATCATATTCCTTGCCTTGCTAGACACTGGGGGCAAAATAATTCAAAAAAAATTGAATAACGTCCTGAAATAATCCAAAAAAAAATCAAATAAAGTCCTGAAAAAATGAACAAAAAATTTCAAAACATTAAAATCCAAAAAACAAGCATTTTGTCAATAAAGGATCCCTTTTTGTGCATAAGACAAATCACTAAGCATCCCTCCAATGACACGCAATCACATATTGTGCTTTAATGAAATCATGCTTAAATAGATGAACTTTTTCACTCAAACTAGACATTCAAACTGATCAACATTGTCATATCAATCAACCTCAAAATCATTTGTCCTTGTCTCTACTATCATGGGTCTTATACAGGGTGTGGTATACTCGAAACCAGACTATGTCCTGTCTTAGACGGGGTACCGCATGTTCTGAAACCAGACAACATGATCATCCTATCAGCACTTTCAACTTTTGACAATGAAGATCAAGATGTTTGTTTGACTTGTTGGAATTTGTGCATCTTATCTGTTTATTGATTTATCTTCGATCATGTTTCTATGTTGCTCGATGATGTCACTGAGTGATTTAGAGTGACCGGGATTGTTCATGGTTCTTTTCTTTTCTTTTGTGATTGCTGTTTGTCTGTGATGTGTCTGTCTTTTGCAAAAGGGATTGAGTTTCAGCTCTGGCCTTCAATGCCATGATGCTCTGCATCCGCTTTGCTACATTAAATAAAGGTTCTCACCTACTTATGTGCATTCATGAAAGCAAGTTTTTCTTCATCTCTACCTGTCCTCTGTCTAATTTCTGCTTACTAACATTTCTTCTATCAGTCTTGGCAGTCCGTTTGATCCTATCATGTTCTATCATTCTTATCGATCAATTGGCCTCTTTTCTGGATGTTTCTGGCCAATTCCTCGAGGGGGCATGCATATGTCATTATTATTGTCTGGGGCATTTTCATTATTGTTCTTTGAAACAATGCTTAAAATCGCATTGTCTCAAAGAGGGGCAAAATGTAGACACCTAAAAATGGTCAACGCTTGCGGGATCATACTTTAACATTTGCGCATTGCCTCATTTTAGGTTTTTGTGTCGCATTAACATTTTCTCCTATGTCATGCACTTGGTCTTTATCGTTTGTGAGCATTGAGTCCTTCTGCACTCTTCATTTGTCTCACTTTCGAATTAGGTCTTGTCGATAACAATTTTCAGTCATGATTTTGGTCAATCTTGTCAATCTCATCAATTTTGCGATCGATTTGTCATCGATCCTTGTCCTCTTCAATCATGTCAATTTGGATCAATTTTTCATTGTTCCTCGGTGCATTTATCAATCAAATCATTTATCAATCCAAAATCATGATTGAATCGATATCAATTATCCTTTGTCAAGACCTAATTGTCGTCTTTGCATTTCTAATTCATCTTCCAAGGTTTTATGATTTATTCATTTAATCTTGTTTGGCATTTTACATCTAGGTTAAATAATTTATTTATTTATCCTAAGTCTTCTTGTCACAATTAAATGTTTATTTAATTGGCTAATTAATTCCTCTTATTTTTGTAAATTAATTAATGAATGAGAAATTATTAATTAATTTACCTAATTTGCATCAATTTCCTAATTTCCAAGTCATCATTTCTAACCTAATTTTCTAATTTCTCCTAAATTCCTAAATGTCTATTTCTATTTCAAAATCTTGTCATAAATCCTTGCATAGCAATTTGTCATAAATTGTCATAAATCCTTGCATAGCAATTTGTCATACACATGTCATAATTTTGCTATTCTTGATTTGAATTTCCATTCGAATCATTATCATGCTAATTTGATCTTTTTCTCCAATTTCTCTATAAATTGGATGAATTTCTTCAATCAAATCCCTTGATTCTTGACCCCTAATCAGATTATTGAATTTCTAATCAATCACGCTTCGAGAACTTTTGAGCAACTTTCTTACCTACTTGCTTTCAATCATGTATGTGCACTTGTAGGTGAGATCCACAACCAAACTATTTGAAGAGGAAAGAAGAACAATGGAGCCGCATGAAGGAAGCATTCAGATTTGCATATGGTTTGCATAGTATTTAGCTTTGAATGTTTTTGTAGACACCTAAAAATGGTCAACGCTTGCGGAGTCATACTTTAACATTTGCGCATTGCCTCATTTTAGGTTTTTGCGTCACATTAACATTTCTCCTATGTCACGCACCTGGTCTTTATCATTTGCGAGCATCGAGTCTTTCTTCTACATTCTTCATTTGTCTCGCTTTTGAATTTGGTCTTGTCGATAACAATCTTTAATCATGATTTTGGTCGATCTTGTCAATCTCTTATCAACTTGTCAATCTCATCATTTTGCGATCAATTTGTCGTCGATCCTTGTCCTCTTCAATCATGTCAATTTGGATCAATTTGTCATTGTTCCTCGGTGCATTTATCAATCAAATCATTTATCAATCCAAAATCATGATCGAATCGATATCAATTATCCTTTGTCAAGACCTAATTATCGTCTTTGCATTTCTAATTCATCTTCCAAGGTTTTATGATTTATTCATTTAATCTTGTTTGGCATTTTCCCTCTAGCTTAAATAATTTATTTATTTATCCTAAGTCTTCTTGTCACAATTAAATGTTTATTTAATTGGCTAATTAATTCCTCCTATTTTTGTAAATTAATTAATGAATGAGAAATTATTAATTAATTTACCTAATTTTTCATCAATTTCCTAATTTCCAAGTCATTATTTCCAACTTAATTTCCTAAATTCCTAAATGTCTATTTCTATTTCAAATTCATGTCAATCAATCCTTGCATAGCAATTTGTCATAAATTGTCATAAAATCCTTGCATAGCAATTTGTCATACACATGTCATAATTTTGCTATTCTTGATTTGAATTTCCATTCGAATCATTATCATGCTAATTTGATCATTTCTCCAATTTATCTATAAATTGGATGAATTTCTTCAATCAAATCCCTTGATTCTTAATCCCCTAATCAGATCATCAAATTTCTAGTTAATCGCGCTTCGAGTATTCTTGAGCAATATCTTATTTACTTGCTTTCATATCATGATCATGCACTAGTAGGTGAGATCCACAACAAAACTATTTGGAGAAGAAAGAAGGACAATGGAGCCGCATGAAGGAGCATTCAAATCATACCTTTGGTTTGCTTAATTTCTAGTTTTGAATGTTTTTATTTCATGTCTCTATTGAGTGTTGTTTAGGATAGATCATTGCAATGAGTTCTCGTGATTGGGCTAGATTAGTATTTCTATAATGTTTGTGATGATTTCCTATTTCCTAACGTATAGTTTTATCTTTATGTCTTTATTGAATGTGTTTAGGATAGATCGTTGCAATGAGCTTTTGTGATTGAGCTAATGGTTAATATTTATTTGTTTGTGATGATTTCCTATTTCCTATGCTACAGTAAGTATGGTGCTAGGATACAAGGCCACTCATGCAAATAGGCTAAATTTTGTTTCTAGTCTCTATATACACAGTGCTTATGAGATGGTAAACAACAATGCAATGATTGAATTGTGTGAATGGTTGAAAGATGAGATTATTGATAACTTGAAAAAGATTAAAGGAGACAAGACATGCACATTCCATTTTGGAAATCTATTGGTATGTTTGATGTTGTACTTTGTTAAGGAAATACCCAGTATTGGTCACAAGGACTTTGCATATGACATCCCGGTAGGTAAGAAAATTCTGGAAGCTTTCACTGGTATGGGATCAGACTATGAGATTAACATTTCTGAGTATTTCAAGACTTTCAAAGCTAAGATGAGAGCTAGAGAAAGGTTACCACAAAGTATAGTAGATAATTATGACAAAGAAAATTGTTTCGTTATCAAAAGAGATGAGACGTGGATGGAGGCAGTACTCCCTAGGACTATTTGGGTCACCAAGATGGGATATGAAGTAGATCTTACTATTCTGGAGACATATGCTAAAGCTTTGCTGGTTGCATCGAGAGAACCATCAGAAAAATTCTTTGGTAGTGCTGAGACCATTGAGAGTGATGTAAATCTATTGAAGAAAAGAAACAAGAGAGAAAAATACATAAGAGATGCTTCTAAGAAGGTAAGTGAGTTAAAAGAAAATGTCATGAACTTAAGTGATATAACAGCCAATGAGATTGAAGGATTACAACCGGAAGCACATGTGTCACTGGTTAGGACATCTTCTGGAACTAACAGTGATAAGGCAACATAATTTAAAAGAGTTGAAAGGAGGAAGAGAAAACCTTCACTGGTACTCTCTCCTTTACCCAAGAGAACAAGGACCTTGAGAAAGAAACAACATGTAGTAAGGGAACCGCCCAAGAAGCTAACACCAAAGAAGAAACAACAACCGGTTACCCCTTCTTTGAATGATTTGTTTAATGAAATAACTAAAGATGGCAATTTGACTAATGTGCATAAATTGTATAATACATTTAATGGTTCTGATAGGCAAAGTATTGAGGAAAGCACTATTTTACACTTGGACATATATAAGAAGGTTCTAATTGAAGTTGTGGATGATTTACCGAATGAACTTTATAGAATATTGGAAGCAAAAAGGATAGCAGTACTGGAGCTGGATAAGAAACTGAAAAATTGAAAAACTTCTAGCTATGCATCTTATTAATTCAAGAGAAGAAATTGATGAATTGATATCTGAAGCAAACCAATCCGTTTTTGCCAATGGGCACCAGCAACTGAGCTTGATGGCATGAAGAGTGAAAGAGATTGCTGATGAGACTGCTGATCAGTGGGATATGTTCTTTGTGGAGAAAGAAAAACAAGAGGAAATAAATAAGAAGAAAGTAGAAAAGACATTCAAAGTATATCAAAAGGATAAAGGGAAAGGTAAGGTAGGCGGTGTACCTTCTATCAAGATAACTGATAACATCCCTCCACCAGTACAGGACACCCCTCCTCTAACCTCTACTTCACCAGTCCATGAAGCTAATCCTCTGGTCATAGGTACAAAAGAAATGACTGATGATACAAATCTTGAATCAAAGATACTATTTACAATGAATATAGATGCACAAAATGTAAATATAGTGATGGATACTAAGACTGCAGAGGTGCAAGCAGATAAAGTACAGGAAATTCATAAGGAAAGCAATGAAACTAAGCCACCGGTAATAACTATTGATACTCAGGAAACTAAGCAATCGGCACACACATAGAAACTGACACCTGGAAAACAACCTGAGGTAGAAGTTCATGTTGAGACCGCTCAACCAGCAGTTACACATACTGAGAAACCATCTACAATAGAAATTCAAACTCAGACAAATCCACTGGAAGGCAATCAGAAGGATATAATAAAGGTAATTGGTCTGACATCTATGGCACCGGGCACATCTACAGGTGAATTCAGACCAACCAATATTACTGAAGTTTTGTTGGATTCTATTAAAAGGATAATAGATTGTAATGCATTGGCATATAAGGCAATTGACAACACTCTACCCATTTCGAAAATGATTGCACCTAACTGTCTGGTAGACCATGTCAAAGATTCTTTAGGTAAATTGGACACATCGTCCAAATATATTGCTGATAATATTATAATAATAGAAAAGGTCAATGAGGATACAATAAAGGAAAGAGTTGATAAAAAGAAAAATGCATTCTTTGAAAACACAATAAAGAATTGTACCGATCATCTGAATACATTATTACTGATACTTAATTCTACAATTTTGGAGTATAAGGAGTTGTATAGAGAAGAATGTAAACCACACCAACTAATTGAGGATATTGACAAGGAGATTAAGTAGACAATATGATAGGCTCTTCTGGTCTTATGTCTATTTTTTAGTAGAAAATGATAGTTTTTGAAGAAAAATTGGAGAAACTTGAAAAAGAAAAAGCAAAGATAAGGTCTAAGACTTGGGAACTAAAATGTAAGCTTGGTCCAAAATTGGATAGTCTTATTACACAAAGGGAAAAATTATCTAAGGCTACAATTTAGGGAGAAAGATCACTGGAGCACCAAATGCACTATCTCACCGATATGATCCAGCAGACTGAGGCAGTTCTTACCGACAACAACAACTTCATGCAGAGTCTAAATTTGGTTTTGGCAGAGATTTTTCATATTGTAACCAACCGGTTACAAACTATGAGGTAACATTTTGGTACTCTTTTTGATCTTTTATGACATCCTTTGTCATTGATGCCAAAGGGGGAGTAGTAAGGGAGAAAAATGCATCTTTTAGATTTTTAGTGGACATCATTTGCTCAGGGGGAGCACATCTTTTTGGATATCAAATTTTGGATAAAAGTTTTTGATTTTTCTCTTGAGTGTTGCCATCAATGCCAAAGGGGGAGATTATTGGCATTATACACTCTTATGAGAATGGTTGTGTTGTCATTCATGACAAATTGATTGACAAACTGATAGGCAATGGACTAACATTCATCGGCATTAAGATTTCTACATACACTGGCAAGCACCGATACCAAAAGAGACACTTTCATCGACATTCAGATTACATCGGCAACAGTATACCGACACTCAAGCTAACATGGAAATATCTTTTATTGTAATATAATTATCTCTTTGTAAGACGACTTGGTGTATTGTAAAAGACTCATATATGTATGAAGTCTTGTAGGTCATTTTGTAAGTGTAATGTGTATGATGAAAAAGGAATGATATGATGCAAAATTGATAGAAGAATTTTGTATAAGGACAACAAGTTTTTGGTTATAGACTGGGCTTAAATTGGTACTGAACCTGGCATAGTTGATGCTGATTTGAGCAGTACATTGTATTGGATTTAATCATCGATTTTGTAAGTCAGTGAGACTTCTATTTGTAGTTGAGCAGTGAGCTCTAGGCTGTTGGCCTTTCTATATGTGTAGGCCCTTCATGTAAGTAATATTTATTCATTGGCCAGTGAGTGAATATTGTGGGTCACAAATCCCACTGAGGTTTTTCCCACATCGGGTTTCCTCATTAAATATCTTATGTTATGGTGTGTTCTCTATACTATCTTTGTTATTCTTATTTGTTGCATTAATTCTTATTTATCAGTACACTATTTTGAGATGCAAAGTTTTAAATAAGTATAAATATTCTATAAACTGGTTAGACACTGATTCACCCCCCCTGTCAGTGTCTTTGGGACTATCATGTTGGCAATATTGCATTGCAACAGACAATGAAAGATTGTTGGCATTTCAATAAGGATATTGAGAAGGTTGTTGATGATTATGGATATAACTGATTAAAGATGTTTCACTATCTTGATATTATTATTTTGTCATTGATGTCAAGAAATTGATTTTCTAATTCAGTATGATGTTGCCATATCTTGAGAAGTATGATATGAAGATTATGAAGAAGTCGGTAAAAGACACAGGAAAGAATATGATGAATAAAGGGATGAATAAGGTATTCAATGGACAACTACTACCGAGTTAGACAATGATGAGATCATGATGTTTTAGATTGTTTTAACATCATACATATGTTGTAAAATGTAAAGGTTAATACTATACTATGTTATCAACCAAAGAACCTAGTTGGTAAACCCTAAGGAACCTAGTCAATAAACCCTAAGGTTATCGCTATCAGTTAATGAAGGTGGAATGTCTACCGAGTGAAGTTTAGTATTCACCGAGTTGTAACCAAGCCATAACAGAAAGCATTAAATGTTTACATGTGGTATTTAATAAAAGAAGCTGATGAGCTGGAGTGGATCAATGATTGGTAAGCCATGGAAGAAGTTTGTTAACGAATCTAAGGCAATGGAAAGTCAGCATGAAGATCTACAGCTCAGATTGAACCGCAATACCCTAGCACAAGTTCCAAGACTATTATGCAAGTTCCAAGGCGAGGTAAAACATTTTCAGATCGAAAGATGCATTAAACCTAGACAAGATTGAAGATCTGATGGCTATGATTGATCATGTGAAATGTGATCAAGGAGATTAAGCGGTTACCTAATTGTTTATAAATAGGAAACTATTGATAAACAATGTATGTGGGCAAGTGTATGCACAGGGATGCTACATAGTGATTATCGAGCACTGAAGCTTGAAGACCTGTTAGAATAACAGAGTATAGAAGCCCAACAGATAGACAAGATTAGTTCTATGTCTAGATTGTATTGAACAAATAAGAATCTGCTTTAGCATTTTAGATGTGAAGTTGCAGATAGATTTTATTACTGTTATTTTTGTGAAAGTGACAGAAAATCTCTTAACCGAGTGGACTTAACAGTCTTATATGTAAATCCTCTAGCAAGGTGACATTCTGATTGAGTGTTTGAAATCCTTTGACAAGGTCATTTCTAACAAAGTGAAGATCCTAATAGATCTGAGGGCAATCCCTTAACCAGGTCACATCTAGCAATGTGTTTGTAATATTTAATAGGATTTTCTTTTAACCGAGCATACTCTAGAAGAGTATATTTCTTAGTGGGTCCAAAATCCCACAGTTGTTTTTCCCTATTTGGGTTTCCATGTTAAATCTGGTGTTATGAGGTTTATATTGTTCATATGCTTTTGAGTTTGCATGTTTGACAGTTTTGGATATATGACTGATATATATGTTACCGAGGTTGAATCTGATGTTTTTATGGATGATTAAGTTTGTATGATTCACCCCCCCCCCCCCTCTCATCTTGTTGGCTATTGGATCTATACTTATATTAAGTATCAGAACTATCAATTGGTATTAGAGCTTTAGACTCTAAAAGGAAATTTTAAAGGCACTTGATTTAAAGATCCAAAGATGTATAAGAGGGATGCACCAAAGCTGAACAAGTCAAGTTTCTCTACATGGCAGAAAAGGATGAAGCTACATCTATCAAGAGTTGGAGAATATGTTGTATACTATCTGGAGAATGATTTTGTCACACCGAGCACCTATCCATTAACTATGGAAGAGATAAAGGCAAAGCAAGAACATATTCAAGCAATGATTGAAATAACATCTGCATTGACCGATTCAGAGTTTAATGATCTAGAAGGCTACAATGATGCAAAGGAAATGTGGAATAAGCTCATATCAGTATATGGAGGAGATGAACATGTTCAAAGAGAAAAAGTAGACAGTTTAAGAGGACAACTTGAATCTATGAGGATGAATGAAGGTGAGAACATAACTTAGTATAGTACAAAACTAAAGGAGATTGTCAATCAAATCAAAGGAGCGGGTGGAACTATTGAAGAATAAGATATAACAAGTAAGTTGTTAAGAACCCTTCTACCAGCTTATGCAATCCGAGTCTCAGCAATCAATGAATTGAGGTATGTACCTAATATGCCAATTTCCTTGGATGCTACTATTCGTAAGCTACATGCATTTGAGTTAAGTAATTTTGATAACAGTGGATCTTCGGTAAATAAAGTTGAATCTGCATTTAGTTCTTTTCATCTTGATGAATCTAATGATTACAATGAAAGAAAGTATAAGTACTCTGAAGGAGATCACAGTGGAGCAAGTGAAAGATTTCAAAAAAACATGGAAGCAGTACACAAACTGTATGAAGAAATCAGAAAGCAAGAAGAGTTTGAAGCACTATTAGCCAAAAGGTTACCGAGAGACAAAGGTAAGTATAAAGGAAAACTACCTTTGAAATGTTTCAATTGTGATAAGATTGGACATATGGCTTCTAACTATCCTGACAAAGATTTTACTGAAAAGAAAGATTACCGAGATGACAGACAGAAAGATAACCATTACAAAGGACTTCGAGACTTCAGAAGAAGAGATAGAAAGACATGCTTAATAGCTAATGAAGAATCTAACGATGATAAATCAGATGAGACTGATACAGAGGAAGTTGTTTATGTGGCTATCAAGGATGGATCAGATGAAGAAATGTATGAAGAAAAAGCCCTAATATCTCACATAAACACTAATGATTCTTGGATTATAGATAGTGGATTCTCACATCATATGACAGGAGATAAACACAAGTTTGTTATGTTAGAAGATTATGATGGAGGCTATGTTAGATTTGGTAATGATGCACCATGTCTGGTAGAGGTAAAGGATCTATAACACTTCTTGATAATGCAAGATGTAATGATGTCTATTGGGTTGAGGGTTTGAAATACAATTTGTTGAGTGTAGCACAACTAAACAACACAGGTTACCGAATAGAATTTCAGAAAGGAATTGTCAAAGTTCATGACAAGAATGGAAAGTTAGCTGCTACCGAGACACAAACAAAAGGTAATACATTTCACCTTGACTCAACTCGGAATAAGTGTTTGCATGCAAAGATTGATGATACCTGGCTATGGCATAAGAGGTTTTGTCATGTAAATTTTGATAACCTGATCAAGATAAGTAAGAAGCACAGAGTAAGAGGTCTACCGTGTCTTGAAAAACCTGAGAATGCTATGTGTCAAGGATGCCATATGGGTAAGATGACAAGATCAAGCTTTACAAGTAAGTCTTACACTTCTAAGGGAATTTTAGATCTAGTGCATACTAATCTTTGTGGTCCTATGAAAGTTCAAAGTTATTATGGTGATAAATATTTCATATTATTTGTGGATGACTATTCAAGGATGATGTCAGTAATGTTTTTAAAAGAAAAATCAGAAGCTTTTCAAATGTTTAAATGGTACAAGGCAAGAGTTGAAAATGAAACAGGAAGACAACTGAAATGTCTTAGATCAGATAGAGGAGGAGAGTTCACATCTAATGAATTCAACTTATTCTGCAATGATCATGGTATTAAAAGACAAGTCTCTGCATGGAGAACTCCATAGCAGAATGGAATAGCTGAAAGAAGAAATAGATCTATTGTGGATTATGCTAGAACATTGATGATTGAGAAGAAGGTGCCACAAACATTTTGGAGAGAAGCAATAAGCACAACTGTTTGCACCTTGAACCAAGTTCAATTGAAGAAAGGTACTTTGAAGACACCATATGAAATCTGGTATCATAAGAAACCTAATGTTAGTTATTTTAAAATATTTGGAAGTAGATGCTATGTTCATAAAGATGATAGAAATGGCAAGTTTGATCAGAAAAGTGAAGAAGGAACATTTCTAGGTTATTCTTCTAGAAGCAAAGCATTTAAATATTTGATCAAATCATCTAACAAAATAGTAGAAAGTGCAAATGTGAAAATTGATGAATTTGTAGAAAGAAATGATGAAGGAAATTCCAAAGAACCAGAAGACTATGATGAATTTGTCTATGTGCAACCAAGAAGTCCTACCGAGAAAACTGTTGAAGAAAATGAAGAAAATATCCAGTTACCGAGTGATGAAGAAGATCATATAGAGCCTACCGAGCTTGTATTAGCCAAGTATGTCAGAAGACATCATGCACCAAGTCAAATTATAGGAGATAAGGATGATCCAGTGATGACAAGGAACAAACTGAGACAGAACACATGTTTGATATCTGAATTTGAACCAAGAATGGTAAAAGAGGCATTTAACAGTGAAGATTGGGTAAATACTATGACAGAAGAGATTGATCAAATCAAGAAGAATGACACATGGACACTAATCCCAAGACCGAAGGACAAAAATGTAATCGGTACAAAGTGGATTTTTAGAAACAAGCTAAATGAAAAAGGGGAGGTCATTCAAAACAAAGCAAGATTAGTTTGCAAAGGTTATGCACAAGAAGAAGGAATTGATTATGGTGAAACTTTTGCACCTATTGCTAGACTTGAAGGAGTAAGAACATTGTTGGCCTATGCTGCTTTCAAGAACTTCAAGATATATCAAATGGATGTCAAATCTGCATTTCTGAATGGAATATTAGAAGAAGAAGTTTTCATTGAACAACCTAAAGGATTTGTTGAAGACAATAATAAAGATCAGGTATGTAAGTTGAACAAAGCTTTATATGGTTTGAAACAAGCACCGAGAGCATGGTATGAAAGATCGCACTCTTATTTGATTAAGATTGGTTTTATAAGGACAAGTGAGAACAACAACATGTACATGAAGAATGATGAAAATGGAATACTGATCTCATCCATATTTGTTGATGATATTATATTTTGTGGAAATGACTCTTTATGCAAGAACTTTGGAAATGAAATGAGCAAAGAATTTGAGATGTCATTAATCGACGAGATAAAGCATTTTATAGGTCTACAAATACTGCAAATGAAAAATGAGATTTTTATTACTCAATCCAAGTACATAAAGGAAATCTTGAAGAAATTTGGAATGGATGATTCAAAACCAGTAAGTACTCCTATGACTACCAACTATAAATTATCAAAGAATGATGAATCTGCATCTATTGATGAGACACTCTACCAATCCATGATTGGAAAACTACAATATGTTGTTCACAGTAGACCAAACTTAGCACATGAAGTAGGTATAGTTGCAAGATTCTCTGCAGATCCTAAGGAAACACACATGACAACAATCAAAAGAATTTTTAGATACTTGAAAGGCACAGAGGATTATGGCTTAGTATATCAGAAAGGAAATGATTTTGATTTAAAAGTTTATACTGATGCTGATTGGGCAGGCAACATTGATGACAGAAAAAGCACAAGTGGTGGAGCTTTCTTTTTAAGAGAAAGACTAGTGAGTTGGCTTAGCAAGAAACAAGGATGTGTTTCACAGTCAATAGTAGAAGCTGAATATGTTGTTGCAGCATTGAATTGTACCAACATTGCATGGATCAAACAACTGTTGGAAGGTATAAATGAGAAAGTTACTGAGCTAGTAACTATATTCTGTGACAATACTAGTGCCATTAATATTTCAAAAAATCCTATTATGCACTCTAAGACAAAGCACATATCTATCAAATATCATTATCTTAGAGAAGAAGCTCAAGAGAAGAAAGTGGTGTTGGAATATGTTAGCACAAAGGAGAAAATAGTAGATATCTTCATGAAGCCACTACCAAAGGACACTTTTGAATATCTCAGAAGTAAGTTAGGGGTCCTACCCCTATCTTCTACTCACTAACTGAGTTCAGTGAAAGCATCAATCCGATGACTCTATTGAATATCTTTTTGGGAGTTGATACTGGAGTTATACACATTAGGATGTTTTCTAAAAGTGTACTGGAATTAATACTAGAAATAATACAGAGAATATTACAGGGAACAGGAATTGAAGACAAATGCTTTGACCGAGACTTAGTTGATACACAATAGCAAGAAATAACTTCTTACAAAACCGAATTATGTTTTAGTTCTTTTCTTTTTGGCATTGTTGTCAAAGGGGGAGAATACCTATGAAAGGGGAGAAGAGCAGACTACAGATTGGAAAGAAGACTGAGAAAATAGGAGAAGTCTAATGTATGGGGGAGAGCATTTCAGCATTTCAGAATCACAACAATCTAAATCTACTAAGGTCAAATCAATTGGTTTTTCCATCAATGCCAAAGGGGGAGATTGTTGGCAATATTGCATTGTAACAGACAATGAAAGATTGTTGGCATTTCAATAAGGATATTGAGAAGGTTGTTGATGATTATGGATATAACTGATTAAAGATGTTTTACTATCTTGATATTATTATTTTGTCATTGATGTCAAGAAATTGATTTTCTAATTCAGTATGATGTTGCCATATGTTGAGAAGTATGATATGAAGATTATGAAGAAGTCGGTAAAATACACAGGAAAGAATATGATGAATAAAGGGATGAATAAGGTATTCAATGGGCAACTACTACCGAGTCAGACAATGATGAGATCATGATGTTTTAGATTGTTTTAACATCATACATATGTTGTAAAATGTAAAGGTTAATACTATACTATGTTATCAACCAAAGAACCTAGTCGGTAAACCCTAAGGTTATCGCTATCAGTTAATGAAGGCAGAATGTCTACCGAGTGAAGTTTAGTATTCACCAAGTTGTTACTGAGTTGTAACTGAGCCATAATAGAAAGCATTTAATGTTTACATGTGGTATTTAATGAAAGAAGCTGATGAGCTGGAGCAGATCAATGATTGGTAAGCTGTGGAAGAAGTTTGTTAACGAATCTAAGGCAATGGAAAGTCAACATGAAGATCTACAGCTCAGATTGAACCGCAATACCCTAGCACAAGTTCCAAGACTATTATGCAAGTTCCAAGGTGGAGTAAAACATTTTTAGATCGAAAGATGCATTGAACCTGAACAAGATTGAAGATCTGATGGCTATGATTGATCATGGGAAATGTGATCAAGGAGATTAAGTGGTTACCTAATTGTTTATAAATAGGAAACTGTTGATAAACAATGTATTCAGGCAAGTGTATGCATAGGGATGCTACATAGTGATTACCGAGCACAGAAGCTTGAAGACCTTTTAGAATAACAAAGTATAGAAGCCCAGCAGATTGACAAGATTAGTTCTATGTCTAGATTGTATTGAACAAATAAGAATCTGCTTTAGCATTTTAGATGTGAAGTTGCAGATAGATTTTATTACTGTTATTTTTGTGAAAGTGATAGAAAATCTCTTAACCGAGTGGACTTAACAGTCTTATATGTAAATCCTCTAGCAAGGTGACATTCTGATTGAGTGCTTGAAATCCTTTGAAAAGGTCACTTCTAACAAAGTGAAGATCCTAATAGATCTAAGGGAAATCCCTTAACCGGGTCACATCTAGCAATGTGTTTGTAATCTTTAACAGGATTTTCTTTTAACCGAGCATACTCTAGAAGAGTATATTTCTTAGTGGGTCCAAAATCCCACAGTGGTTTTTCCCTATTTGGGTTTCCATGTTAAATCTATTGTTATGAGGTTTATATTGTTCATATGCTTTTGAGTTTGCATGTTTGACGGTTTTGGATATATGACTGATATATGTTACTGAGGTTGAATCTGATGTTTTTATAGATGATTAAGTTTGTATGATTCACCCCTCCCCCTCTCATCTTGTTGTCTATTGGATCTGTACTTATATTAAGTATCAGAACTATCTTGTCATTGATTCTAACACCCACCGTGTATGGTCCACCTATAAGTCACCTAATTTTTGCCACGTTTTTTATCACTATTTTCATTTTTTGTTTTCAATTTCATCGTTTTAGCGCGTAGGTTGTCTAGAATAACGCATATGATAAGAATCATAGCGCGTAGAGTAACCTAGTTAGGTCAGTGTCTTAGGTGCATTTTGCAGCACGTCGTAGGTGTAAGATAGCACATTTAGTCTTTTAGCGCATAAGATAAGTAGGTTAGCGCGATGGCGACCCTAGTTAGTGCATAGGTTAGTTTAGCGCGTAGAATAAAGATTATAGTGCATAGGTGAGGAAAGATAGTACATAGTTAGCATCTTGGCACATGGAAGGGATGTTGTGGGACGTGTGTAAGAAAAATGGGTAAAAAATACTTGGAAGAATGCGTCGCGGGGGGAATAGATGAGGTAGATGACTTAGGAGTGGATAGGTGCCTGCTGAGTGTTTTGAGATGGGTTTTGAGCTAATTTTTTGCCTACTGTGATGATGTCTAAGTCTTGATATGATGATTGAGAGTATGCTGAAAATGCTTTTGTTATGAAGTGCCAAGTTGATTGATTCTTTGAATGAGGATTTTGATTTTCTGTTGATGTGGATCTTTGATTTTTGCCTTCCAATATGAATTTGATGTCCGATATGAGTTCCGATTCTTGATTTCCGATATGATTCCTGATATGATGCTTGCATTATGGGTCTGTAATGTGATTTCTCGATATGATGCTTGTGTTATGGATTTTGAATTGCTTGTGTTATGGGTCTTTGATATGATTTTGATATGGATCTTTGATTTGACTGATTTCAATATGGGACTTGATATTTCTTTCGATATGGGTCTTTGACTTGATTGAATTTGATATGGGACTTTGATTGATTTCAATATGGGACTTTGATTTTCAATATCGTGCTTTGATTTTTGATATGGTGCTCTGATTTTTGATATGGGTCTTTGATTTTCGATATGGTGCTTGCTTTGATGCTTTGTTGTTGCAAGTTGATTTTGTTTTGATTGGATATATCTAATAGATGTGGGAACTGATGATGGACATTTGGTGTTTTGCAGCCACAGCTTGGTGTACTTCACTCATGAGAGCAATTTTTGCGACCGTGGTCATTGATTCTGTGATTGTCACAGGCTGATAGAGATGTGATTGAGAGATGCGGTTTGAATTATTTATTAGACATGCCTCGGTATATCATTAATCGAGGTTTTTTGACTGCTTTGGCGGAGAGGTGGCACAGTGATATGAACACCTTTCATTTGGCTATTGGTGAGATAACAGTCACACCTAAGGACTATTATCGCATTTTGTGGATTCGGATTGAGGGGGTATTTTTGTTGTATGAGAAGACTGAGGAGGGTGGGACAGAGGCTCTCCATTGCATCTTCTAGGATGATCAGATTTGCGGATCTTGATTATGCTCCTTTACCCTCTGTTCTAGCAGGTTTCATTGGTGGATTCTTGTGTCCCGACCGCAGGTCGAAGGGACTAGCTATGGGATGGGGATTGGTGTTGGAGGACATGGTTATACAGGGACACAGGTTTACATCAGGGTCCTACATGTTAGCCCACCTTTACAGAGAGCATCACTAGGTGGTATATCTAGGATACAACAGTTTGTCAATGGGGGTGACATTATTACAGGTGTAGGCCTGAGAGCACATTCTTGTGGCGAGACCGCTTGCAGATAGGGATAGGCTAGTTGGGTGGGTATATGCGTATGGGTACATAGGTATAGTTGTCCAACGCAAGCTAGGCAAACTAGAGCACTGGCAGAGAGCATTGGATGATATTGATACGGTCATTTGGAGAACATATATGGATTGTGAGGTGTGGGCTGAGGATGAGCTAGAGATTCCCTATGTTTATATGTCTAGATATTTGATCGGGTGAACACCCTTTATTATTGAGCGATTTTTGCATAGTCGTGTGCAGCAGTAGTATTAGAGACAACAAGGGATACCATAGGGAGCGTGTTTATATGCTTGTCGGAGACAGGATGTACCTGAGTGGGGGCCCACAGTGGATAGTATAGCGATAGTAGAGGAGTATATGACATTAGCCAGCCAGATCTGGGATTACGAAGCTGGGGTTGTTGATGCAAGGATGATAGAGGAGTTCTTGACCTACTTCATGGCACATGCAGTGGCACGGATATTGGATCCAACATAGATGTTGCCTTCTTTTGATGATGAGGAGGATGAGAAAACAGAGAGGTGAGGGGGAGTTAGACAGAGAGATGAGGAGGTAGAGGAGGTTGGAGAGGGAGGTGGGGATGATGGAGGAGGTGATGGAGGAGGATATGGAGGTTTGGGGAGAGATAGAGGATGAGATAGAGGACAAGGAGGGGATGGAGGGAGAGGAGGAGGACTTCTCCTTGGTGTTGGTGGTACTAGTAGGGTAGGTGTAAAGGATGATAGGAAACCCACCCAAAGGAGGAGATCAAATGTTATACCTCCATCGTCGCCTCAGATAGGGACAGGTATGGGTGGGACCATGACACAAGTACCCGTTTAGATTAGGGTACCTACCCATCGATAGGACTCATAGATTAGATCCCTACAGGTCACAGTGAAGCAACTATAGGTATAGGTGCTAGCACAATAGTGCCAAATTAGGAGAGATTGGGATACAGAGAGAGAGCACCGGGGTTAGGTAGAGGAGCTTGCAAAGAGATTGCAAAGAGAAATAGGTGGTGCCACGATGCAGAACACACTAAGGGAGACGGTACATGGCCATGGTGGCTAAGTACTATAGGTGGTTATATGAGGATCTAGTCCTTAGAGAGAAGAGAGCTCCTAGCTATGCAGCCAATCGATTTGCTTGGAGTCAGATGGGGATAGAGGGCAGAGGTGTTCCGGGGCCTTCTTGATGTGATCCACTCAGGAGAGATCCAGGAGCGAGGACATCTACTGCGAGACTATTTGCCTCAGGGGATAGTCATACCTGAGGGACTTGTCTTTGTTGTATTTTGACAGACATGATACCTCTTGTACATTTCAACCATTTTGAGATCTATATATATGTGTGTGTGTGTGTGTGTGTGTGGCATTGATTTCTTTGATTCTCATGTGATGTGTTATGGATGATGATTTATGACATGCATGTATATGATGTTTCTATGATGATGATGTAATGCTTAGATTGTAAGCTTTTGATTTTGATTTATGATGTATGAGCTATAATGATGAAAATATGATGATGCTTTGTTATCTTGATTCTTGTTGATGTATGATGTGAGATGTATCTTGAAAATGAGATGTATGATAATGATAATGATGTAAAATTAATGCAAGATGAAAATGTGACATGCAGCTAAATGCAAGTGTAAAATGATATGCAACTAAATGCAAGTGTAAAATGATATGCAACTAAATGATCACCCTCATTTTCGCGTTGTCATTCTTGTGTAGTCACATGTGTTTGATTTTTTTTTGTTTGTCATCATTGAGCTTTCAATATGTTGGAATTTTATACAATAATAATGGTATAATTGAACCATAATGACCTGAGTAAAATGTACATGGATTTTGATATTGCAAGACTGCACAAGCATTGAGGTATAATTAAACCAAGATGGCCCAAGTGTTGCTTGCATAAAACAAACAAGAGTTAACCATTTGTATGTGGAAAGTGGAACAATGTCTTCAATTATATGTTTCCAATCATGTCTCAAGATAAAATATGCATCATACAAGTGATCGCCTCACAGATAGAAAACCAAAAAAAATCAGACTCCCCCACCACTTTCTCTAGCTTGATGCATCGTTGAGAAATTCAGGAGATCCAATGATTCAAAAATTTGAAGTTCAAAATACTAAAAAATTTATGCAAAATTTAAACAAATTATAATTTAGAAAATCATCCATCATGTGTGTGTTGAAGTTGTTAATTGGATTAGTGTCTTGTTTTCTCGGCTGATGAGTTGTTGTTGACAGGGTTTCCTTAGCATGTTGTGATTCTTGTTTGCTTGTTGTTGGAATGCTTGAAGTCATAAGAACATTGCCCCTTTCTATAGATACCAATTGATGTGGATATTCACAGTGATTACCAAGCCATGGTGGGATATGATGAACTGATCTTTAGATAAGCAAGGACAGTGACTATGCTAAGTATGTTCGGGATAATGTTACGTAAAAAGTGTTGGGAAATGGCCATTATCTTTGACTCTGGATGTAAAATATATGAGTAATGATAGATAGAGGAGCTATTCCCTCATAAATAGTGCCTATTGCCAGGTTTTCACCATTTGTTTTTATTGCACCTTTTTGTTGTTTTTCTGATTTTTTATTTATTTTTTTGTATTTTTCTTTTTCCATGCATTAGACCACTTAAGTGTATAATTTCTTCAGATGGATGTTGTTGGTTGGTTCATTGAGCATATCGCCCTCTGAAGTTGTTAGCTGATAGGTGCTTGATCCATAGGCTGATATGATAACATAGGGACCTAACCAGTTAGGTTCAAACTTCCCCTTCTTTTCTTGATCTTGTTGATTTCTAGGATTTTCTTTGAGTAATCACTAACTTTAGAAATCCTAGGGATGACTCTGTGGTTGTAGCTTTTGCACATGCGCTACTGGTATGCTTTGAGATGATCATAGGCATATTGTCATTTTTCATCCAGAAGCTCTAGTTCTTGCAATCTGTTGAGCCGATACTCCTCATCTGGTATGAGGCCTTTTAAAGATACTTCGAGTGATGGAATTTCTACCTCAAGAGGTAAAATTCCTTTTGATCCATACACTAATGAATATATGGCATAGCCCTTGTAGGTGTCCTAATGTTAGTCTTGTATGCCAAAAGTGTCGAATTGATTTGTACATGCCAATCCTTACCTGCATTATTTACTGTCTTCTTGAGGATTTTCAAGATTGTTTTATTTGATGCCTTTGCTTGACCATTCCCTTGTGGGTAGTAAGGTGTAGAGAAACGATGTTGGATTTTGAACCGCTCACATAGTTCTCGCACATCTTGATTTTTGAAGGGACGCCCATTGTCTATGATGATGGAATTGGTAGTGTTGTATCTGCAAATTAGATAATTGAGAATAAATGAGGCAATCTGATTTCCAGTTATTGTGTGTAGTGTCCTAAAATTGCGACACTTGCAATTTCGACTGCATTTTGGTCTTCACGATGGCGACGCAACACGCAACTTGAATGGAGACCCTGAAACTTGCTCACGACACTGAAAACTGCATTTTTCAAGCACCCTGGCCTGAACCTCCTTGCACCCTGCTGTCCCGGGAGGTGGGACCAGAGCGCCCAGCGCCCTGGTCCCTGGGTCCTATTTTGGGCCCGGTCTCCTAAGGGGTCTCGGGTCTTTTTGTTTGCAATTTGGAAATTAACTTTCCTGGTCGGCCTAAGGTCGGGAAAATCAGTCTATCAGCCCTAAATGACAAGTATATAAACTACATTTTTCTCTCTCATTTGGAGAGAACACATACATGATGAAAAAGGCGTGGAAACTATACTCAAGCATTCAAGCATTCAAGCATTCCTTCTAAGTCTCCATTCAAGGCTAAGTGTTGCATTCAAGACAAGGATTCAACCATTGAAGAGGAGATCACATACTACATGCTACATACAACATGCTACTACAACATACAACATACAACATCTAAACCTTCACACATAAGGATACAAACATCCTTAGAACAAGGTATTAGTACTTGTTTTACAGTCATTTACATTTACAGCTCTTGCTCATTTCTTGGTTAATTCCAAAACCGGGGTTTGACCTAAAGGCAAACCCCTAATCCCTAACCCCCCCAATCATCTTCGCTTTTCTGTGTGTAGGTTGCAGGTACGCGGCTGAAATTGAAGATCTGGAATCCTTGTGCAGAGACGAACAGATCCCCCTTCGTTTCGCGGATTTTTCGGAGGACCGTGGCACCGGGCGCCATCGTCCCGACAACTTTTGCTCAAATTTGCAGGACAGCGCCGTGTTGACATTTTACTGCTAATTCCAGGTCCGCAGCTTCATCCTATAACCCGAACTCAGTTTATAAGCGAATCTTTATCACTTTCTATGCATGCTTATCTTAATTCTCCTATCAACATTCTTTACAAAAGAGGGTAGCCTTGCTTTCCTAACCCTTGAAATTCATTTAGCATCCAATCTTACATTGTGTGGGATTGGATCTTATGAGTTTCAACCCCTCTTTTGAATGTAAAGTCTCTCCCCTAAGTGAAAAACCATCGAATGCTAGCGAACCTCCCTTCTCTCTCCTCAGAGTCGGAAGAGGGGAGAGCAACTAGGGTTCGATCGCGATTTTTCTGCTTTACATTGTGGTCATCAGGACTGCTTCACTCCATTTTGTGAAATACTCTATTGCAGTGATAATGAACTTGTGTCCATTTGAAGAGGAAGGATGGATTTTCCCTACTAAATCAAGTCCCCACTGATAGAAAGGCCAAGATGTTGTAAATGGCTGCAACTCCTATGTTGGTGCATGGATACTATTGCCATGAATTTGTCACTTAGGGCATTTCTTTGCAAATTGATAAGATTTTTTTCCCATTATTGGCCAGTAATATCCCATTCTCAGAAGTTTTTTAGCGAGCATAGGCACCACTTGAATGCATGCCACATATACCCTCGTGAAGCTCTTGTAAAGAGGATTTAGATTCATTAAGATCAAGGAAATGAAGAAGAGTACCATTTAGACCTCGATGGTAAAGTGTGTCTGTGGTTAAAGTATAATGGGTAGCTTGCCGAATAAAGTTGTGTTTTTTATTATGAGATAGGTCAATGGGTAGGGTATTGGTTTTAAGATATGCATAGATTGTCCCATATAGAGGAGAGTCTGAACCGATTAAGGCATAGATGACGTGGGAAGCAGAATTATCATAGGCTGGGGAAAACAGTTGCTCTCCCAGGAACTCATAATGACTCTGTTGCTCTGGAATTTGTAGCAATGAAGTGATAGTGGCCATTGCATCGGCCGCTTTGTTATCCAACCTTTGTATTTGCTTGAAGGTGATATGTAAAAAATACTATTTGAAGTCATCCACCATTCTTTTGTATGACAGCAACTTGTCATCCTTTGTCTGATATTCATTGTTGATCTGATTTATAACCAGTTGGGAATCCCCATAGACTTTCAATTCTGTGATTCTCCATTCCACGACCATTTTGATTCCTATGACCAAGGATTCATACTCAGTGATGTTATTGGTGCATGGAAACATGAGTCTATATGATCTTGGAATGGTGTGTCCTTCAGGGGTGATGAACAAGATGCCAACACCTGAGCCATGTTGGGTATAGGAACTGGAAAAGTATATAGTCCATTGCTTGAGTGTAACAGTAAGAACATCCATGTCTAGAAATTCCACTTTCATTGTTTGCCTAACTAATCTACAATTGCTTGTCCCTTGACAGCTTGATGCTATGTGTATTGGATATCAAACTCACTGAGAATCATGACCCATTTAGCCAATCGACCTGTAAGAGCTACTTTGCTCAGAATATACTTGAGAGGATCAATTTTTGCTACTAGCTTGATTGTGTGAGATAGCATGTAATGTCAGAAATTTTGAGAAGTGAATACCATAGCTAAAAAAACCTTCTCAATGAATGTGTAATTGAGCTCATATCCGTTTAATGTTTGGCTGATGTAATATATAGCTCATTCCTTGCCTTCTTGATCTTCTTGTGCTAACAGTGCCCCTAATGATACGTCTATTGCTGATATGTAGAGAATGAGTGGCTTTCCTTCTATTGGTGGTACCAGAACTGGTGGATTCATTAGATATTTCTTGATTTGATAGAATGATTCCGCACACTTGGCTTCCCATCTGAATGGTATGCTCTTATGGAGCAGATGATTGAATGGTAAACTTTTATTTACTAGTTGGGCTATGAATCTCCTGATTGACTACAGTCGTCTCGATAGAGATCTGAGCTGCCTAATGTTCCTAGGAGGTGGCATCTCCATGATGGCCTGTACCTTTGTTGGATCTACTTCAATGCCCTTTTCAGACACAATGTAGCCTAATAATTGACTTGATGTCACCCTGAAGACACACTTCTTAGGGTTTAGCCTGACTTGGAATTTCTCCAATCTTTGAAAGATTTTATCTAATATGCCCAAATGTTCTACCCGGTGAATGACTTAGCTAGTAAATCATCCACATAGTCCTCCATGAAGGTATGCATCATATTATGAAAGATTGTCATCATTTCTCTTTGATAAGTTGCCCCAACATTCTTCAAGCCAAAAGGCATGACGTTCCAACAATACTTCCCCAAGGACAGGTGAATGATGTTTTATCTTGATCCTCTGGAGCTATCTTGATTTGATTATAGCCAGAGAAACCATCCATTAATGAGAGCATTGCATGGCCCGTTGTGAGGTCCACAATTATGTCGATGTTGGGAAAAGGAAAGTCATCCTTTGGATAGGCTTTGTTGACATCTCTAAAATCTGTGCATATTCTGATGCTTCCATCTGGTTTTGAAACTAGTAAAATGTTTGAAATCCATTCAGCATAGTCTATAGGTCAAATGAATCCGATGTCTAATACTTCTTTAGTTCAGCTTTGACAATTAATGCTACATGTGGATTCATCTTTCTTAACTTTTGTTTAACTGGCTTGGCTCTTGGAGCAATAGATAAATGATGCATGATTAAGTTTGGATCAATTCTAGGCATATCAACATAGGACCAAGCGAAATTGATTTTCTTTTCTTTGAAGAATATGATAAACTTTGGTTTTTCCTCTTCTGTCAGTGATTCTGCTAGGTGTATATTTTTAGCTACTGCTTATGTACCGATGTTTATTGATTTAGTGGGCTCAATCAATATGGGTGATCGCTCCTAATAGTGTACAGGAAGAGTGTCAAGTCTCCCATCCATAGGTGCCTTGAAAAGGTTTTCACCCTCAGATGCATCCTTTATTTTGATTGTTTTGTGATCTAGTGCTGGCATTGACTAGTTTTCAGCATTAGATCCTTTGTTTCTTTCATTTTTGTGACTAAGAGACTTGACACCCTCCCGATTGTAGATATCATTATTTTGTTCACTGGTAGAGCCTATTTCCGGGTTGACTGTACATAGGCAATGGACAATGGATTCATCATCTGGGAAAATAGGTATATCATGGTGTTCACGTCTATCCTAGTATATCAAATCAGGAAATATGAGTGGTAGAGAGTCATTTGGTGGGTCAAGGTCAGCTGCGGTAAGTGTCATTATAGAGGTATTGTTAAGGCTATCTGGGATGTTGGTGAAGTTAATGATATTATCAAGGTCTTCAATGGTATCATATTCCATGTAGACTTGTTCATAGTACTGTTGCTCATTTTCCTTAGCTTCGTAGATATGTTGTGGACCAAATTCAAGTAATCAAGACTCTGTGCCTTGTCCCTCCTGAGAAAGGGGTGTGTGTGAATGTATAGCACATTCTTAGATATCCTTAGTAGTATTTGAACAACTACCCCAATCATAATCATTAGAATTAGTTTCAGAAGTATTGTCCCAGAGTCTTTCAATGCTACTGACAAGTATGTTGTAGGGTGAAAAGAGATCTCTGATTATTGATACCAGTTTTGTAGTTTTTCCTAATTCTGAATCAGAGCCTACCTGTACCCTTTGCATTTTTTCATACACTATTCCTCCTTGGGGAGTAGTCATTTCTTCAGGTGGTGATTCTATCTTGTTTTGAATAGGTTCTTGAACATGATGGACTTTCTCATAAGATGCTTCTTCCCTTTGAATGGTTAGCCCCTCTTGTCGTTTCTCTTTTTCCTGGTGTTCTCGCTCTTTCCTTGTTGTTTCTGTTGCTTGGTGTAGTGCCTCTTTCCATGAGTCCTCATTGTATTTCTTATTTTCTTTCCACTGAGGTTTTTGATACTAATTTTGTTTTTGCCTTGGGGTATGTTGTGTCCATATCCCAGTCCTATTTTGTCTCAAGAAAATTATGAAGGAGGGTCTAGTGGTTATGTAATGCCTTCTTGATGCTTGCATATAGGTCCTTTGTTGTTGTATATCCATATGTTGCATGATCAGGAATCCTTTTCCATACTATTGTGTTGGTATGGCTACCTCTAGAGTAGTAGCTCTGACTTTTCCCTTACCCTTGTATAGCCAACTAAGGATGTCTTTCTCTTCTGATTCATGTGCTAGTGTGCCTAATTGGATAAATTTTCCATCAAAATTGGTGATGGGTTGGGTTTCTTGATGTGTTGATGTTGAAGGTTTCCCATGAGATTTTGGTGATGTTAGCAATTTGGATAGACACATGGGTGCGAAAGAGTATTCTCCCATATCTTTCTCTTTGATTTTCATCTTTTGTTTGAAATCCATGGATAAAGATTTGAGCTTTTCTTGATGATGATATAGTGTCGAGGAAGCTGGAGCTTCCCTGTTGTATGGAACTAGGATATCTTGAGCTTCCCCCATAGAATTGCAATGTTGAAAGGGATTATTATCAGCAGAGATGGAAATCTCTTATCCACTATTTGGGAATTTGACACACTGATGGTAAGTTGATGGCATGACTTGCATTTCATGTATCAAAGGACGACCCAATAAAATATTTTATGTTATCTATGTCTAAGACTTGGCACATAGTGTCTCTTTGTATCAATCCTACCTGAATAGGTAGTATCACTGTTCCTTTGGATGATCTTTCTTCATCATCATATACCTTAATGGTGATCTTTCTCTATGGATCAATAGACTGTTCAGAGAAGCCTAATGCATGGATAAGTTTTAAGGTACAAATATTGAGACCAACTCCATCTATTAATACTCTTTTAAGTTGATGTTTGTAGACTAAGACTTCAATATGAAGGGGAGTATTATGTGTATGAATTGAAGAGATATTATCATGTTTAGAAAAGGTGAGATTATGAGGCCCTGTCATATGAGCCACCATGGCTTGAAATTTGTCAATGTCCAGATCTTGAGGTGCATATGTTTCAATGAGTGCTTTTTCTAAGATGTCCTTATGTTTTGGCGAGAGTTTGAATAACTCGAGTATGGATATTTGAGTAGGAGTTCTTTGCAGTTGATTTACCAAATCATATTGAGTCTTGGAGATAGTGGTCGATGTTGATGTATGCCCTTTCAAGACATATTTTTGAGCTCTAGTTGTCACATTGATTGATGTATGGTCTTGTTTGTCCTTTATTTTTATGAAACTTATTTGGTTGTCATTTGTTGATATGTGATTGATGGTGTTGTTGTACAGATGATTTATGCAAGCTCCCTGTGTATCGTTTGAGGATGAAGCTCCTTCCTTGTTGTAATTTGGAAGAGGATTTTTAAAGGCATCATGATCACCATTCATTTTGAGACCATCAACCACTAAATCACCTCTATCAATCATATCTTGAACAATATTCTTAAGCCACATGCAATCATTTGTGTGATGTCCTTTGTTTCGATGAAAATCACAGAAATGCAAGTCATTCCACCAAGGTGGTTTGATCTGGGGTTTAGATTTGTTTATGGCTAGCAATGTGATAATCTTGTTTGCCAGGAGTTTGCGAAATGTTGATTCTAAGGATTGCCCCAATGGTGTGTAGATGTGTCTATTTGGGAAAGTGTTGGTGTTACCTCTTTTATTTTTATTATTCCCTCGGTTAGTGTTGTTGCCTTGGGTATTGTTGCTAGTTTGGGTATTTTTATTGTGTTTGAATTTGAAGGTCCTTGATTGGTATTTGTGGATAAGTGTTAGTGCATTGGTTAACACTTTTTTTATTTTTGTTAGATTGTGGATTACCTGATAAAGCCAATACTAGTTGTTTGGACTTCATATCATTAGCATCAGCTCCTGCCTCAACATTTTTGTTTCTGGTCTAGAATATGGATTTGTCTAAAGTGTTGTTGTTGTTTTGGTTGTTAAAGTGAGTGTTGGATGAATTAGTTCCTTCCTTAAAGAACTTCAATGTTCCTTTCTTGATGCAGGCTTCTTCTACTTGGATTCGGTTTTTAATCAACTTGGAAAAATATGGTATGCACTGGAGCTTGAGTTGATAAATCATCTCACTATTTAGATTGTCGGTGAAGATCTCCATCTTTTCCTTTTCAATCACATCTTGAGGATATCTCGAAACCATGTCTCCAACGCTAAAGAAACACCATGAATGTTTCATTGTTTTTCTGTTTGGTATTACATACATCCAACATGGTGATTGTGTGTTGAATTTTATACGAGTATTGTGTGATAAATTTATTTACCAAATCATCAAAGGATCTGATGGGAGGTGTAAGTTTAGACAACCAGTCCATTGTTTTCCCTCCCAAACTTCTTGGGAATAGCCTCATCAAGTAAGTATCATCGTGAGAAAATTCTAGGCTTATGGTACAAAATTCCTGAACATGATCGCGGGGATCACTTTTACCATCATATTTGTCATATTTTGGTATATCTGAATTCGAGGGAAAGGGTATCATGTTTAATCTCCTACCAAAGGGGTAAGGACAAATTTTGTCCAAGGAGTATCGCATTGTGGTCCCCTGTTGCATGTCCTGCATTTGTCTTTGCAACATTTGAATTTGTTTTATAAGAGCGACCATGGGTGTATTTGTTTGTTGAGGGAAAGCTTCTTCCCTTTCATTATCCCTAGTTCGGGCATGGTTGTGTTTAGGTATGTTATGTTGTTCAGGCATGATTTTAGGGTCATGTGTTTCTTCTTCTCTTTGTTGTTCTTGATAAGCATAATTTTGAGTCCATGTCCTAAAAATTTGTTCGTCGACCTTCCCTAAATTTTCAGTATCGAAGTCTTCAGGAAGTATAACTCCTTTTCTAGTTAGCATGAGCATATATTTTTCTTTGTCAGCTTCAATGAGTCTTTCCGTGAGCTTTTGGAATGAGGGGTTTTCTTGACATTCTTGGAGAAGTTCCTCAGTGATCTCTGTATCTCCCAGATCAGTATAATCGAAAGGGTTGGATAATCTATGACCCATACTTGACTTTGGTTGTGGTTCACTTTGCTTGTTTCTTTGAGAGTGAGTGACAATGGGTATCTAGTAAAAGCTTTCTGTGACAAAGGGGATAAAATCCTCTTCTTCTCTTTTAGGGGTTGGTGGTTTGGGTCGATATATGTTATAAGAGATGCAGAATCTTGGGAATAAAGTGGGATTAATATTTCCCTCATGATTTAAGCGTTGGTTGAATGTCGCTTTTTGAATGTAAGCTCTACTTCTTAAGGGTTCTTTGTCAAAATCGTTTGATTTTCCTTGAAGATGCAATCGCGTATGACATAAGAATGCGCAATGTGATTTAAAAAATTGGTGATTGATATAGAGAAACTTATTCCGCTTGGCAATTTTTTTAGAACTAGGTTGTCTCTTCTTCAACTCTGTTTTGTGATGATGACTTGTTCTTGTCAAAATATGAGGAGTGGGCATACACAAATGATCAATGGTTTCCTTTGATGTTTGGATTGGGATACTTCATTTGAAAAACTCAAGCTTACTTCATCAAGTAGAGGTTTAGATTCACCCCCACGACAAAGTGTGTCAAATGATATGGATAAGAGTATCCCGATATGGAAACTCGATTTGACAACTTAAGGTTTAAACTCGGTATGTTGTTTGTTTGATATAATCCATTATATGGTGGACCTTTTGATCAATGTGATGATACTACCTGATTTTGGTTGGATGAAGTCTTATCTCAAGCTAGTTTAAGATTTGAAAAATTTATTCTAAGGATGCTTGCTTGATTTTGGAAATGTTTTCTCTGATGATCTGGTTCTAATTCTGACTAGTGAGTTTGGTGAAAGGCCCAAAAGGGTATTTAGGACTAGTGATAAAATTTTTCAAAAATGTCTGGTTTACTCTCTATTTTTCTGTGTTTTTACCATGCACTAAAATAGAGACTGGATGCGCTATTTAATGATCTAGATGTGCTATAGGAAATTCATGATGCACTAAGCTACCTATGATACGTGCTAATTCAAAGTTTTGAAAACTCTTTCTGACTGGGAAGATTATGCGCTAATATGTCTTGATTAAGTGCTTTTGTTTGGACTCAAAGCGCTAAGTTAAGCCTCTTATGCGCTATGTTGTTGCTCAAAAGTGCTAATATGGTTACACAAAGTGCTATTGAAATGTTTACCAGTTTGACAACTATTTGTGCACTATTTTGACTGATGGAAGCACTAAGTTTTGGTTTGCATGTGTTATAAAATGGTCAAAACGTGCTAGGATGTTGCTCCTATGCGCTAGACTGCCTTGATTGCTTTGGTTGTTTTTAGAAATCTTTAACACTTGTTTATTTTCATGGATGATTTTTTGAAAGTAACTTGAAAATATGGCATACAAGAAATAACCAATTTTGCCTATGCTAAACAGATAGTGTATGTTCAGCGAGGATGTGTTCAAATTCCCAATATTTTCATAGGTTTGGATACAAGACAAAATTAGATAGACCCTTTATTCAAGGGTCATCAACAATACCTTAGCCCACTAGTCTCAATACTCCATCAGCTCAAACAACCGTGTCACTCCCTAGAGGGCACTCATTTTTTTGCCTTTGTTAGAAATTAACTCAAAGTGAATTGCTTCATAATTAAGTAGTTATCTTGGGAGATATATGGTGAGTAATCTTAAGGACAGATTCTTCCCCACCCTTGCACTATGATATTGAAGATTTTTGGATACTGACTCGGCTCAAAGTTTCTATTTCTAAAGTTTTTAATCAGGCTTCCGTTCAGTATTCAGTGATAAACTCCCTCCAGAGGCTTCCCAACCTTTAGAACAAAGACTTTATGTATTGTAAAGATATTGGGGGAAGGCTAATCGCTAAGCAAAACCATTGACAAGACTTTTATCAACCTCCACTTTTGATTATAGTGGGTTGGAACACTTCGTGATAAATTTATTTCCCACTTAGGTCATTCCCCTCTCACCGACCATTTAAATGGTGCTCTAAGAGAAACTTGGGAGGGCAGGCTTGCTAAAGGATGTAAATGATTGAAATGAAGAAAGCATAAGAGTGGTTTGGCTTTTTCATCACCCAGTTGAGGGGAGAGCATATACCTTCCACTTTCAAGACAAGGCAAACAATCTTATTTTTAGCCTTCAAGACAATGATTTTCTAACTTCTAGTTGGAGATTTTGCTCCAAAAATCATGGTGTTCTTTTTAACCTTTCATAGCAAAGTGTGTATTTCCAAAAACCGTTGAATAAACCTGGTCAACAAAGTAAATCATGATTTGGTCAACAAAATTTAAATTTGATAGGGAAAAAATTTCCCTATTTTCTTTGCATAAAATGAAGATGAGGTTCTTTTACCTTTCCAAAAATAAAATTGATCCTTTTAGACACCAAAGGAAGGTGAAATTTGTTTTAACTGTGCTGAAAGTAAATTTGTTTTGTTTTTTTTAGAGCCCCAAAATGAAGTGTTTTTCCTTTTCTAACTTGCAAGAAAGCAAAAGTGAATTTCGTTGTTCTTTTTACCTTGCAATAAAGAAAAGATGAATTTTTGTTTTAAACACCAAAAAGAAGTTTGAGGTTCATTTTAAGCATCCCAAAATGAAAACATGAGGTTTATTTTAAATTGTACAAAAAGGGAGAGTGAATCCTTTTTAACTAACTTATTTTGAAAGAAAGTAAAAAAAGAAGAAGATAAAGCTTCTAAACTAACTCCTTCCCCTGCACAAAAAAGATTATAACCTACATAAAATTCGTCAACAATCAAATGTTAGTGTGGGCTTACACAAGCTTAAAATGATTTTCATCGGTTACAAATTTTTCTTCTCTGCTAACTCTATGTGCTACACTGTTGCACCAATGCATTACAGAAATGATCAGGAGCGCTTTGGAATGATTTCTATGCGCTAGATTGGTTTCTTAATGTGTTGTGATTTTACAGTTGACAATCATATTGTTATGCGCTAACCTAAGTTCTCAATGCGCTAATGTTAGAGTCTATTGCGCTAAACAGTGAGCGAGATGCATTAGCAAACAGTTTTTAAGTGCTAAAAGAAGGCTCCAACACGCTAACTCATCTTTTTCCTGTACTTGCAATATCACTCCTACATTAAAAACAATATGTTTTATGGGGTTATGCCCCACGGTGGGCGCTAGAAATGTGTGCGAGAAAAGTGGTGCAAAGAAACAAAAATTTTGGTTTCAAAAAGGTCCACACACCAATGGGACTCTTGGTGCAAGTTATGGAGCTATATTGAATAGCTCAACTCCCCAAGGGATGTTCCATTATTCTCTATCTCACATGATCCCTCAAGTCAATTCCTTTTCTCTCAGATCACTGAGAAAAGTGACTTTAGGAATGACATCTCAAAGAATGAGGGATGCTTGATCAACTTAATATGAATGCATTCCTATTTATGCATGATATTAAATCTAATATGATTTAAAGTAGCATGGATATGATGATAAGATAAAGGTTAGTAAAAGCCTATCCTAACATGATATACTAGTCTAATATGAGTGTGCTATGATAATGGAAATGCTTCTTAAAATGCTTATTAAGATTATTTCTATTCAAAAAGAGGCTAAATGCTTGATTTAAAAATGATAATGGATTAGATGCATGAAACTTGGATACTTAGTAAAATGTCTCTCAGTTTGATACTAAAGACTTGGATTATGAAAATGAGAGAATGAGAGCTCTATTTATAGGAAAAATGGGGCAATGGATGGTCAAGATTGGATAATCTTAACAAGGGCAAGGATTGAAAGTTATCAATCCATGTTTACAATTCTCACCAATGAAATGGTGACAATTGTCAACAATAGACTGCTTGAGAGGAGATGTAAGAAGCATTAAATGCTTGAGAAGACATGATTGTTACCTTAGGAGGTAAGGGTTAAGGTTAGGTTAGGGTTATCCAATGGATAAAGCTTTTAACCAAAGGATAAACTCTTGTGCAAGGGTTAAAGGAATAACCATGGTCAAAGTAATGAATGCTTGATGAGACTCTTGGGTTAGATGAAGGTTGAGTTAGATAGAAAGTCCCTAATCATGCAAGAAGGTTGAGTTAACCATTAATGGTTAGGAAGACTTTAAAGGTTAACTTGTTGAAGACATAAAGCCTTTAATGGTTTTCAAAGACTTTGAGGGTTTGAGAAGTGACTTCTCTTTTCTTAGAGATGTGACAATATTTAGGAGATGGATTAGGATAATTTAGAAGTGATTAGAAGAATCTAGAAGGGGGTTTAGAGAGGCAAGTGGGAGATGTAGGATTTTGCAAGTGGGTGGAGGGGAATTTTAATTAAAATAAATTACTTTATTTCAACAAAAATAGATGCAACTTGCATAAATACAAGTGGGGGATTTAAATAAATAAATTAGATTTATTTACTTGCAAGGATCAATTTAATTAAATGTAAATTTAATTAAAAGGGGAGAAAGGGGAATTAATTAAATAAAGTGATTTATTTAATTAAAGGCTATGAAAGGCTTAGGTGAACTTAATTAAATAAATTGAGTAATTCATTTAATCGAATAGATGAATGTGAATAATTTAATTTAGTTTAAATTTAATTAAATAGAGGAATGGGGTTACAATAAATATTAAATATTCACATAGGAAAGTGGTCATTTTTATACGTCTATAGTTTCCAGTCACATATGTTATGACTTAAGCCTATCCCATCATTGTTTTAACCAGCCCTGCATGTTAGCTTGTCAGTTGCCATTGCCTTAAGCTTTTTTGTCTTGTCATGCATCTTCCCCAAAGATCAACGGTTGTGATCATTTCACAAATGCACAAATAACCAAAAGTGCTTGTTGATATTAACTCTATAGCCCCACTCACACACATGGCATATGGGCCTTGCTAAGTATAACTCTGTACACAAGGACTAATAGGCCTCAAACACATTTTAGACCATGTGACACATTGGAGTTGTGGGCCTGGTTCATCTGCCTCATAGCTATAATATTGGTTGATCATATCTCTCATATCTAATGGCTTAGATCATCACGTAGTTGCACGATTAGCCGAAGTTGGTCACTGGGTCTAACTCCGCAACCCTACCCTTAAATGTGGCATATAGGCCCCACCAAAGATGACAGAACACACCTAGACCAATGAATGTATGACATTAAAGAGTCCCATAGCTTGGTAAGGACATGGGTCCAATCTACCTGCCTTCTAGTCATGATATCATGTGGTTGTCTTTCACGAGATCTACAATCTAGATCTCCACACGATTGCGTAGCTAGCTGAAGGTGCTTGAGGAAGTTAGCTCTGTAGATCTAAAAAGGTTTAATAAATGGTGGAAATTAAAATATAATAAAGTTATCTATGTACTCTCTTTTCATTCATTGTCTCTTGACAAAGATTGTGTTGTTGGGGCCACAATGTCTGAATACAAAATTCAATGGCTATTTCCTGCCATCAAACCTGCATATGTGCCCGCAGTAAATATGCTCAAATTCTCATTGCAGCTTAGAATTTTGATTATATATGCTTCACTTCAATTTTTTTCTACATTTTCTTTTCTCTAAAAATGCTTTGTACATCATCTGTAATTCAATTCTGCCATTACTAAGGTTTATGCTCTAGGGTTTTTCATGCAAATTATAGTTGCATATTTCCTATCAATTCTTGTGCTCTTTGAGTAGGCTCTAACTTCATAAGTTATTTTGGTCATTTAGAGGTGTAGAGAAGCTCATTCTAAATTCTATTTTGAAACCCTAACCAGTGTCTATGTTTATTTGCATAAACCCTTATTTTGAAAGGATGGCCAAATCTTCTAGACTGGGTAAGAGGAAGTTTTTAGAGGAGATAGTTGCACAGCTTATAGGCTCTATACAAACACAAAAATGGTCTAGGCCAGGTGCTAAGATGAATGCGTTTATAATTGATCACTCTAGTGAATGCAAGGATTCCTTGATTCCACCATGGAGATTTAGCCTCTAGAGAAGGGGCTACAATAAAAAGAAGGAACATGTCCCAGTATCAAGTATATAGAATTACACTCTAGCAAGGTTGGTAGTTCCAAATGTCTATGTGAATATTGAGTTTCTCATAGCTATTGATCAAAATTATAGACCCAATGTGAAATAAGTTATGGCTAAGGAGGGAGGCAAATTGGTAGCAATTACAAAGGAAGTGATTGATGAATTATTTATGTTGAATCTTAATTCAGATTGGCCAATAAACCCAGAAGAGCTAGAAAGAGAATACAAGAACAATGAAAGAATGTATAGGGAAAAGCTTGCATCTTTTAGGCTTGTAAGCTTGAAAATAGATGAAATACCATTGACCTCAAAGGATGTTGCTCCTTATAGTACTAGTTTATTTGTTGGTTACTTCATAAACCCTTATAACTATGCTCTATGCCAAGTATATGATGTTGATGCTCATAGCATGATCCCAAATTAGATGCTCATGATATGTATGGATATCCAAGATAGGGACATAAGAAAAACTTTTTATTATGCTAGCTTGGTGGTTGAAAATCTCCAACAAGGCCCTCTGTGAATTCAAGACGAAACTATCATTAAATTTTAGGTATTACTCTCTATTAATACAAATTTCCTTGTATAAAGGTCTTAAGGTGTGGCACTTTGACCTTAATGTCAACCCTATTTTAAGAGGTGAATCACTCCAAATCCAAGAATGGACTTATATATGGGATATGCATCTGAAGGAGTCTAGTTACCTCACCTTTGACAATAATTTTGTTAGGAAATTGTTGAGTACTCTCCAAGGGGAAGTGAGATGGGGTTTGAGCAAAGAAGTTAAATTTTTTTTTAGGCCTAAGGACCTTGTACCTAAACCCTTACTATTCTCTGTAATGCATGCTAGAATTCATCTTCAAATAAACAAATCTATCAATTAGAAACACCAGGGAAATCACAAATCCCTGTCTAATTAACAAATCTAACAAACTAGACAATGAAATAATGCAATCATCAAGAAAAATAGGAATTAAGAATGAAATCAATTCAAATAAAACTCCCTATTCCAAGATGTGCATATTGCTTCCATTTCTCTTCTTCTCTTCATGGTATGATGGCTCTCAGATATTGCGCTGGTAACCTGCAAGTGACACAAAGATTCGAAGTTCGTGATTGTTGAAAATGGAGATTGGATGCTCAATTTATAGAAAATTGGAGAAGATTGATTGAAAGGTGGAACAAAATGATCAAGAGGTGTAAACTTAGGTGAGCTCAAATGCAATTTGATAGTTGAACTGTTGATTGTAGGAGTGGAACTCAATAGATTGAATAGATTAAAGGAGTCAACTGATTGATGAAAGAGTTAACTGAAGGAAGAAAAAGAATGATTGGAGGAAATAAAGAGGATGACACAGAGAGCTAAATTTAGAAAAAGCTAACTGAAGGATGGAAATAGAAGTTGGAGAGATAAATGATTTAATTAATTAATTGATTTAATTAATTAATTTAGCACGTGCTTGCATTTAGATTTAAATTATTAATTTAATCTTTGCATGAGATATTATTCAAATAATTGAATTTATTAATTCAATTTAGCCTTTGAATATATTTAGAACTTGACTTTGATTTTCAATTTGATTTTTGAAATCATGCACATGTGATGAATTTGGAAGAAATTAGAAGAATATGAAATTAAATGAAATTAGAATTTGGGGATTTGGAATTGGAAGAATTAATTAGATAATTAAATAATTTAAAGAAACTATTTAATTATTTAGAAATGGAATTTAATTAAATAATAAAGACTATTTAATTTAAAGGATTAAATCATAATTAATTAAATAATAAATATTTAATTAATATTTAGAAGAGGGTTGAATGATTAGATGATTAGAGATAGAAATTGAGTAATTAGTAATTTATTTAAATAATGAAGATTATTTAAATTGGGAAATTAATCAGAATTAATTAAATAATAAATATTTAATTAATATTTAGAAAATGATTAAATGATGAAACGATGATAGAATAGGAAATAGAATAATTAATAAGATGATGAGGAAATATGAAATTAGAAGAATTTACAAGAATAAGTTTAATTGACTTAATTAAATAATAAAGATTATTTAATCAATTAGAGGAATAATTAGTACATGATCAATGAGACATTGTTAGGTGTCTACATTTGCCCCTCTTTGAGACAAAGTCGGAACGACATTGTTTCAAAGAAAATGAAAAATTCTGCCCTAGTATGCCTTGGTATTGTTGTGTAATGTAAATATGCCCCCTCAGAAAAGGTGGTCAAAAAATTCAAAAATTGAGACCATTGTTTCGATACCAGTGTAAGGAACCAGCATATGAAATTTCATTTCATTTCGAGATCATTTGAGTAGGCTACAAGTTTTTTGAAGCTGGTGGGGACCACGGGCGTCAAGGTGTCATAAAACCCTAATTTTGAGCTATAAATAGATAATTCTAGGTTTTTATTTGCTCATTTGTGATTTGGTAGTTCTTTGGTTTCTTTGCAATTTTTGTGCCTGTTTCTGAGTTTTTGGTCATCATGTCTGATTATAGAGCTCGATTGCACTTGTCGAACCGAGTATGTTCATTTCATAGACCTCCTGGGATTGGCGGCATGGTATTTTTCATTGCTTTTCCTTGATTTTTTCCTGTTTTTATGCCTTTTTTCCAAAAAAATTTCATGATCACTTTTTGCTATGCATTACGCAATCGCTTGTCGACTTTTACGCATTAGTGCTTAGTGTACCGCATTCATTGTAAATGTTACGCATGTGTCGTAAGCATCACGCATTAGCTATATCATGCCGCATTTGTGTATATCATTATGCATAAGTGTTATTTGTCATGCATGCGCTCATTGTGTCACACATTAGCTTCAATCATCACGCAAGAGCCATATTTGTACCACATAAGTCATAACTGTTATGCATTCGTTGTAAATGTAATTTTTTGTCATGCGTTTGAAAATATTTTAAGTTTATCTAGATCTAACATCTGATATTTTGATCATTTTCTCATTTGCAGGAGAACATCAGAGTGTTATACTGTCGACAGAGAAGGCCTAGTGGACTTGATCTTCGAGCTGACCTACCAGATGATGAGATTGAGCATATTCGTCAGCTTGGTCTTTACCATGTATTGCATTTGCCAGAGGTTACGGCCAACAAGGCCATGATTACAGCTTTGATAGAGCAGTGGCACTCAGAGACATGTTCATTTCATCTTCCGACTGGTGAGGCATCCATTACCTTAGAGGATGTATGGCATATACTACGTATTCTCATTCATGGTGAGAGGGTTATATATGACCATGACGATGGCATTGTTGGACTATGTGCACTTTTTGAGTGTGAGATACAGGATTTGCAGATCAGTGGCCATTATGAGATCCCTTGGGCCCGATTAGACTATGATGACCTGACCATTGTATTATGCGGTATTGTCAGTGGTTTACTGATACCTGATTGATGAGGTCATGGGTTTCCAGTTGGATGGGGCAGAGTGCTCCATGATATGATTGTGCATCATCGACTATATGCTTGAGGTCCTTGTCTACTTGCCATGTTGTACTATTAGATGCATGGTATTGTGTATCTGGGATACCGTTCTATCAGTTGTGGTGTTACTTTGCTGTAGACATGGGCATGGGAGCACATTTCTATTTCTAGGCTTGTTGTTCATGTAGATTTGTAGCTTGGTGAGCCTTATGCTTTCAAGTATACAGCAGGTATCAGAAACAGGGGTTTGAGGAACACCTTGTACTGGAGACATTAGTTGGATATACTGCAACATTTCATTTGGAGACCTTACTTAGATTGCCCCGGTTGGCCTGATGATGTAGGGCACTTGTCTTTCTGCCGCCAGCAGAGATATCTTATTGGTAGGACCTTTGAGACTCAGTGGATCATAGAGATGTATCTTCCTGGATGTGTTCTTAGATAGTTTGGTGAGGTACAGGTGATACCTGTGGTTACTGCATATTTTGCTCATGTATCTCATGAGGTATCTGATTGGGGTGTGTGTATTCAGCCACATGTTGCCTCTATTGAGTTTGATTCATTGCAGTCATTACTCTGGGGTTGGGGTAGGGGTGGAGCGGATCCAGGGATGATAGTGGAGTATGATGCATGGTTTGCTAGGCACAGGCTAGTGCCTTTGACTGATCCTGTTGTTCCGATTACAACACAGCAGATTCGCCATCCTAGATAGCGGTTGAGGATAGACGTAGGGGAGAGAGCCAGAGGAGATGGAGGAGATGGGGGAGGAGGTGGTGGAGATGGTGGAGATGACGAAGATGGGGGAGGAGGTGGTGGAGATGAGGATATAGACATTGGTGGAGACACTAAGTCTATTAGTAGTGAGGATAGCAATGATTCCTCGGAGTCATCGAGTAGCAAGGGTGGGGATGACGATGATGATATGCCAGAGTTGGAGGATGCCCCTGCCATAGAGGGTGGGATAGGAGAGGTTGGTGATGAGGATGAGCTGCAGACTCTTAGAACGTGGGTGTAGAGCTTGGAGGATGAGGTTGCTAGACGAGATATTGAGCGAGAGACCTATCGTGCAGATTATGGTGCCCTAGAGGCAGAGCGAGTGCATCTTCAACGGGAGAGAGATGAGGCAGTGCGACGATGTCAGATTACTATGGATGCCTTTGATTAGCTTTTTAGAGAAGGTGCAGATGCACGTGACTAGGGAGAGAGATATTTCACTACTACGCAGGAGGCTATTTATTATAGACAAGCATATGAGAGAGCCATCCCTGAGGGTCAGAGAGAGCCTAGCTTCAGTGCATTCATGGGGAGGAGATCGAGTAGATCTACTTCACAACGGACTAGCAGTGGTGGTGTTATGGGACCACCTCGACATCTTGGGGCAGGATCTAGTGGACAGGATCCACCTGCTGATAGAGGCAGTGTTGGTTGATCATGTTATATGAGCCTTCAGGCTTATTTATTGTATTCACATGATCTATGTATATTATTTTTTATTTCCATGTATGATTTATATGATGTTATGAGTTGTATAATGCATATCTACTATAATTCTATATGATTCTAAATGCAATGATAGTACATGTATGTAGTAATGATGTAATGAAATCTAAAATAAATGCAAATGAACTCTATAATGAAATGCAAATGAACTCTATTATGAACGCAAATGAACTCTATTATAAATGCAAATGAACCTTATTATGAATGGAAATGAACTCTATTATGAAATGCAAATGAACTCTATTATGAATGGTTTTTTTGTATGATAATGGTTGAATCCATTTTGACTCAGATACACTTTGAAGAAATGTTAGTGAGATGGTAGAGAGAAAAATTTGATGATAGAAAGAATGTTAGAAAGAAAGCGACTAGCCAGAAACCAACAAACTATCAATAAGAAAATTAGACGAAAATGATAATGAAATTGAATGAATCATGAACCTGTATCTCATATTTTATTGCGTCAATATATATTCCTCACTGAGCCTTATTATTGAATCAATGGAGCTTAGCACATCAAGGTATAAGGAACCAAGATGCAAAGATATCTCATTGTAGAAACCAACACGTAGCAGACAAGGAGTGAACCCTCCATTCTGGGAATTGCGTTAGGGGTCGAGGTATGTGTGGCGATTTCACCTTGATGTGAAGGCTCTTATCATAGACACCCACTAGAGAAATTTCCCTAGAATTTCATCGGTTCACACCACAAACAACAAACAAAGAAAAAGATAATGCTCATCATAGCTCCTCTAGTCACTTTTGGACATCCTTGAGTAGCATAGAAACAATATCTGTCACCAAATGATAAAAAGATAAAGACTGACCCGAACAAAATTCAGCAGCTATACTAACCTTGTGCCTTCGTTCTTAGTTGTTTGATATGATGGTTGATAATGTCTGATCTCAGAAAGTTGCGGACCCCGTTTAAGACTAACCTGTCTGATTTTGAGTGTATCCTCTTCTATTTAAGACAAGATAATGAACACATTGATATGGATATGATACGATTCATAAGACAATTTGATCAGTTGATTGCAGATGTTTGACTAGATAGTCGTATCTTTTGTTAACTTCGTGCGAAGTGTTTGTTGGATATCTGCTAAGGTATTTGTTTCTTACAAGACATGTTATTGCAAGTTTTTTGATTGATTGATTTTTTATTTTTAGTTCTTTTCCAAGAGCTTTTTTGATGTTTTTGGATTATGTAGGTAGATTTTTTAATGTTTTTGTTTGATTTTTTTCAGGATTGTATATGGATGTTTTTGGTTGATCTTTTTAGAATTGTATTTGAATGTTTTTGGTATTTTAATTTTTTTTTTGGACTTTTTCAAGACTTTATCTGATTTTTTAGATTTTTTCAAGACTTTATCTGATTTTTTGGATTTTTTCAAGACTTTATCTGATTTTTTTGGATTTTTTCAAGACTTTATCTGATTTTTTGGATTTTTTCAAGACTTTATCTGATTTTTTGGATTTTTTCAGTTATGCCCCCAGTGTGCAGACCCGCATGACATGATGATCTGTAGAATGCATGTGGAGACAAAGAAATTTTTGACATGACCTATGTGAATGCAATATGCAGGATGAAGATGCACTTCCTATTCGAACAAGGTTGACTGTCTTTATTTTTTAGCATTTGTAATACACTGATTGAAAATGAAGGTGCAAAACATTTCGTAGATAAGCAGTCAATTGATCTCTAAGACCCTTCGGAACATTCATCTCAACACACTTAGTGACTAGGATTTACAAATGGAGACGCGGAAAACTTCCCCATTGGTTCTTGAAACTTTGATCTTCTTTTGCCCATGTGTGTGCAGATGAGTTAATTCCCACTCTTGTGCTCACTATAGATCCTTAGCATCCTATATGACTAGCTACATGGTTTTTCTAACTTCAAAAGCATCCCGAATAGAGCCTTGCTGCTAGCAAGCCTTGAGAGCTCTGACGAGGTTATAGACTGTAATTTCTCAAATATTGCTCCATTGCCAGTAGGTGTTCATAGCCCTAATGGAGTTACTAGCATGTTCCCATAGTCAAGCTTTTTATCGTATTTGTATACATGATATTTTAGTTATATATCATTGCTCTTTTTGCCTTTAGATGGATATTTGGCATAGCTCTTTTTATTTTTATTTTCTTGCCTTGACTTGTAAGTAATGAAACCTACTTGGGTGTGACAGTTACAGTGGCGCTGAAGTAGAATTTTAGATTTTTCACTAGTCATATGATCAACTAGGTGTCTAGAATGAATTAGAGATCTCGTTAAGGTGTAAGATATAGCAATTGATAGATTGTGGGTTACCAAGTCTCAAATAGTGAAATTACTACCCAACCATAAGTAAAATGTTGTCGTAGGGTAATGTTGAGAATGAATGACTTTAGAACCCCAAAGACTTCATGTTCGAATATCTAAGAAAGGTGATGACCCTTGTTTTCTTTTTAGGATGCAAACAAATGATAAACTCGAACAGTTGCCTTGTTTTATTTGATGCTTCTATGTGAGAATGTAGAACTTTAAGAATGCAATGCATTTGAAAAATAAACTATATATAATGCAGTGTTTTAAATGATATGATATGCAATGCAGAAAGTAAAACCTAAACTACACAGCCCTTAGGTGTAATACTGCTTAAGATGCATGTTGTTCATAGGGTCAGAGATTGGATTTCCCTCCAAGGTAGCCAAAAGATAGGCACCATTGCCTATGACCCTTGTTATAATGAAAGAACCTAGCCAATTAGGTTCGAATTTCCCTAGCCTTTCTCATTCTGCTAAGTTCCTTTGATTCTCTTTAAGTACTAGATCCCCCACTTGAAAGGTTCATGGGTGGACCCTTTTATTATAGCTTTGCCTCAGTCTATTTTGATATCCTTGTAAATGATTGAATGTTGTTTGTCATTTTTCATCAAGGGTTTCTAGTTCTTGCAACCTTGCTACCCTGTAGTCTTCTTCTGAAATAATGTTCTGTAAGGATACTCTTAGAGATGGTATTTCTATTTCAATGGGGAGTATCGCTTCTATACCATAGACCAAGGAATATGGTGTTGCTCCTGTAGGGGTGCACACTCCTATTCTATAAGCCTAGAGAGCGGGATTTAGCTGGAGATGCCAGTCCCGTCCTGTGTCAGTGACTACTTTCTTAAGAATTTTCAATATTGTTTTATTTGTAGGCTCTGCTTGTCCATTACTTTGTGGATAATATGGCATGGCAAATCTCTATTGTATGTGAAATTTGTCACAGAATTCTTTCACTTCCTGGTTTTTAAATAGACGCCTGTTATCTATAACAAAGAACATTGTAACTCTGTATCTACATATAATGTAGTTGAGCATAAATTTTGATATCTACTTTCCCATAGTGTATGTTAAAGGAATTGCCTCAACCCATTTTGTAAAGTATTCAGTGGCTGTCAAGATAAACTTGTGCCCATTGGACGAAGTAGGGTTGATTCTACCTACGAGATCTAATCCCCATTGTGAAAATGGCCACGGTGATGTGATGGGTTGAAGATCTTGTGCTGGTGCATGAATAAGGTCTCCACGCATTTGGCATTGTTTACACTTCTGTACATACTTGTAAGCATCTTTTTCCATGGTTGGCCAGTAATACCCGGTTCTCAGCAGTTTCTTTGACAATGGTGGACCGCTTTGGTGAGCCCCACAGATTCCATCATGGACTTCTTTTAAAGCAAGGTGTTCTTCATTCTCATCCAGACATCAGAGAAGAGTTCCATCGAAACCCTTTCTATACAAAATATCAACTATGATGGTGTATCTAGATGCTTGACGAATAAAGGTCTTCTTTTGATTTCTGGACAAATCTGGTGACATGTATTGGGTATTCAAATATGTATATATTTCATTGTACCAAGGTGATTCTGGTCCCACAATTGCACATACATGGTCTGAAAGGGGGGTCTCATATGCATGTAGCATTAACTGTTCTATGAT
The DNA here is from genome assembly GCF_030272615.1 of Cryptomeria japonica. Taxonomy (NCBI): domain Eukaryota; kingdom Viridiplantae; phylum Streptophyta; class Pinopsida; order Cupressales; family Cupressaceae; genus Cryptomeria; species Cryptomeria japonica. The sequence continues at coordinate 249,155,694 of NC_081407.1, read as the reverse complement.
AAACTCAAACTGAGTTTCATTAGCAGGCATATTCAAAAGAGACCCTATTGTTGCCATTGCATCTGCTACCTTGTTTTGTATTCTAGGGATTTGTTCGAAGGTAATTTTGCTAAAATGCTCCTTGTAATCTTTGACCAACTTCTTATAAGGCATGAGTTTGTCATCCTTCGTATTGTAATCATCATTGACTTGGCTCACAATCAACTGCGAATCACCATAGACCTGTAACTCTTGTATTTTCCATTGCATAGCTATACGAAGTCCTATGAGGAGAGCATCATATTCTGCCATATTGTTGGTGCATGGGAAATTGATCCTAAATGACTTAGGTATAACATCCCCTTGAGGGGTAATGAAGACAATACCTACTCTGGATCCATGATTTGTATATGATCCATCAAAGTACAACTTCCACATTATTGAGGTAGTTAGTGTAAACACGGATTCATTTGGAAAGTCTATCAGCAATGGGTGACTATCTTGTATAGGAGCCTCTGCTAATTGATCTGCTATGATTTGTCCTTTGATAGATTTTCTATTGTAGCATCCTAAAATTGCAACACTTGCAATTTCGACCACATTTGGGTCTTCACGATGGCGACGCAACATGCAACTTGAATGGAGACCCCAAAACCTGATTATGACACTGAAAACTATATTTTCTTGCACCCTAGCCTGAACCTCCTTTGCACCCTGCTGTCCCGAGAGGTGGGACCAGAGCGCCCAGCGCCCTGGTCCCCCAGGACCATGGCGCCCAGCACCCTGGTCCCTGGGTCCTATTTTGGGCCCGGTCTCTTTTGGACTTCGGGTCTTTATGTTTGCAAATTGGAAAATTATCTTTCCTGGTCGGCCTAAGGTCGGGAAAATCAGTCTATCAGCCCTAATTGACAAGTATATAAACTACATTTTCCTCTTTCATTCGATATGATGGAAAAAGCGTGGAAACTATACTCAAGCATTCAAGCATTCCTTCAAGCAATTGATCATTTCAAGTCTCCATTCAAGGCTAAGTGTTGCATTCAAGACAAGGATTCAACCATTGAAGAGGAGATCACTTACAACATACAACATCTATACCTTCACACATAAGGATACAAACATCCTTACAACAAGGTATTAGTACTTGTTTTACATTACAGACATTTACATTTACAGCATTGCTCATTTCTTGGTTAATTCCAAAACCGGGGTTTGACCTAAAGGCAAACCCCTAATCCCTAACCCCCCAATCGTCTTCGCTTTTCTGTGTGTAGGTTGCAGGTACGTGGCTGAAATTGAAGATCTGGAATCCTTGTGCAGAGACGAACAGATCCCCCTTCATTTTGTGGATTTTTCGGAGGACCGTGGCGCTCGGGCGCCATCGTCCCGGCAACTTTCGCTCAAATTTGCAGGACAGCGCCGTATCGACATTTTACTGCTAATTCTAGGTCCACAGCTTCATACTGTATTCCTATCTCAGTTTATAAGTGAATCTTTCTCACTTTCTATGCATTCCTAGCTTAATTCTTCTATGCACATTCTTTACAAAAGAGGGTAGCCTTGCTGTCATAACCCTTGAAACTCATTTAGCATCCAATCTTGCATTGCATGGGATTGGATCTTGTGGGTTTTCAACCCCTCTTTTGAATGTAAAGTCTCTCCCTTAAGTGAAAACCATCAACCCTAGTGAATCTCCCTTCTCTCTCCTTGGAGTTGGAAGAGGGGAGAGCAACTAGGGTTCGATCGCGATTTTCTGCTTTACATCTATCTATGTATTCTATATCAAACTCACTCAAGATCATAACCCACTTAGCCAATCGCCTAGTCAATGTTGCTCTGCTCAATAGGTATTTGAGTGGGTCAAACCGTGCAATGAGTTGTACCTTATGACTCAACATGTAGTGTCTGAGCTTTTGGGATGCAAAGATTACTGCTAAGCAAGCTCTCTCTATGGGGGTGTAATTAAGCTCATAGCTGATCAGAGTCCTAGTTATATAATAAATGGCTCTTTCTTTTCCATTTTTATCATTCTGTGCCAATAGAGCTCCCAGAACTGAGTTTGTTGCTGATATGTACAACAATAGAGGTTATCCTAGAATAGGGGATATTAACACCAGTGTGTTCAAAAGATACTCTTTTAGAGCTTGGAAATATTCCTAGCATTGTTTTGTCCATTTAAAAATAACTCCTTTCCTGAGTAAATGCTATAATGGGTGACACTTATCTGCCAATTGTGCTATGAATCTCCTTATGGATTGCAATCTCCCTTGTAACCCTCTGAGTTGTTTAAGTGTTGATGGAGGTTTCATATCAATGATTGCCTTGACCTTGGTAGGGTATATTTCAATTCCTCTGTTTGATACTATAAACCCTAATAGTTTACCTGCTATTACACCAAACACACATTTCTTTGGGTTTAATCTGACATTATATTGTTCCAACCGATCAAATATCTATGTAAGAACTGCAAGGTGACTTTCTTTGGTTTGCGATTTAGCTAATATGTCATCCATGTAATCTTCCATTATGTTATGGATCATGTCATGAAATAATGTTGTCATGGCTCTTTGGTATGTTGAGCCAGCATTTTTAAGACCAAATGGCATCACATTCCAGCAGTACATTCCCCATGGGCATGTAAAGGCCATTTTATGTTGATCTTCTGGTGCAATTTTAATCTGGTTGTATCCTGAAAAACCATCCATTAAGGATAACATCTCATTTCCAGCTGTTAGGTCAACTATCATGTCGATATTAGGTAGCGGGAAGTCATCCTTAGGGCAAGCTTTATTTAGATCTCAAAAATTGGTACAGATTCTGATGCCTCCCATGGGCTTAGTCATAGGTACCAGGTTTGATATCCATTCCGCGTAATCAATAGGTTTGATAAAACCTACTTCCAGCAACTTTTGTAATTCTTTTTTAACCAGTAATGCAATACTTGGATGCATTTTTCTCAATTTTTGCTTGTAAGGTTTAACTCCTAGTGTCAATGGTAAATGATGCAACACTAATTTAGAATCTAAGCCCAGCATGTCTGAATAGGACCAAGAAAAGTTGATAGGTCATTGTTAGCAAAAATGAATGAATTTATCTTTTTCTTCTTTGCTCAATGATTTTGCTAGATGGATGTTATGTACAACTTCCCCTTCTGCTATGTTTACTTCTTCTGTTTCCTCTATAAGTAATGCTGAAATTTATCTTTCCATAAGAAGATTACCCAAATCACTTTTGTCATTATGGGTAGTTTGATTCTTATCTTCTGTTTGAGAAGTACTTTCTTCTCTAGAGTATGCCATTCTATTTAGGTCTATAGCAAACCCTGCTTTATGATCACCTTGCAAAAATCCTTCTCTGACTCCTAAAAATTCTGAAATTGCTTCGTCATTTTCAAACCAATCCAGCATTGGTTTTCCTTCTTGCCCCCAATCAATCAAGTGTGTACTAGGGGTAAATCATTATTCTCTTCTATAGTAGAGTCTGATAACGTGAAGACTTGATTGTTTGATATTACACTTTCTGGTGGGGTAGAATCATGGAGTGATAAGAATTCATAGTCATGAGAATCTGTCTCACTGTCAATATATGTTTCATCATATGGGCTATCATCACTTATTTCTTCTTGTTCCTATCTCTGATTCCATTGTAGATTGACTGGTCTTCTTTGTACATTAGTGACTCTTCTTAAGCTAGGTATAAGCCTTTGCAATCTTTCTTCATCTATTTCATTAGGTTGAGCCTAAGTTGCCTCTTGTGGTAGAAGTAGTGACAATAACCATGGGTGGGATTCATGTGGTGGGGGTAATCCTGCATTTGTTGCCACATTAGCTTGTACTATTGTGTCAATAACTGCATCATTTTGTAACTCTGTGGTAGGTTCTTGCAAGACATGTCTCATGTCTTCCCCATCTAATTCTGCGCTAGGTGATGTAGGTACCTGATTGCCTATTTGAGATGAAGATGGAAGAGCCTATGTGGACAAATTCCTTTGTGATATGTAATCTGATGGTTTGCTTGGTCGATTTAGTATATCAAGGGTATGATGTCTAGCTTGTGTGATATGTTGTACATGCTTGTATCCCAATCCTTGATTTCCTAGATTATCATTAGGAACAATAGGTTCTAGTCTTCCTTGTTTTTGTAACCCCGAGCCTGTGGTACCATCATATCCATGTCCTTGGAGTATTTTGAATCCATTGCCATACTGATCTATATGTATTCTGGGTGTTGTCATATGATCTTCTTCTCTATATATCCAATGGTTAACATCTTCATTCAAGGATTCTTCCTCTAAGTCTCCCCATCTAATGAAAGAGCATGTGTCTGAGTATCTGACAATTTCTTTTCCTTTGTCTTTCTTTTGTACTGTAGTATGAGGTTTCCCAAAGGACTTAGGAGAAAGAGATAATTGTTTCCCATTTGAAGTGTTTGCAATAGAGTACTCTCCACAACCCATATCCTTTATTTGTAAGGAGGATGTCGTAGGCATATCTTTTTGTGTTTCTGTGATCTTTAACGTTTCCAACTGTGTAGTGAGAGGTGCAGCCTGATTGATAGGTACCTCATTATCTACACTGTCTTTTAGATAATTAGAATGTTGGAATGGATTTGGATCACCCTTTATGGTAATTTCAATACCATTGTATGGGAATTTGACACACTGATGAAATGTGGATGGTACTACTTGCATGGTGTGGATCCATGGGTGGCCCAATAACATGTTATATCCCAGTTCTCTGTCCAAGACTTGAAAAGTGACCTCTGTTGTTATTGGTCCTACTTGTATAGGTAATGTTACAATGCCTTTAGATGGAAATTCTTCATCATCATAAGCCTTGATGTTTATCCTTTTGGAGGAATCAATGTGAAGTTCAGAATATCCTAATGCTTTGACTAGCTTTAATGTACAAATGTTCAGACTGGCTCCCCCATCTATAAGTACTCTTCTGATCCTTTTCTTGTGAATGTAAGCTTCCAGATTTAGTGGGTCATTATGAAGCAATTTATCACTAGGAATATCTTACTCTATAAATGCAATATGTGTACCTTGTGTCAGATTTCCTACCATAGACTAGAAGGCACGTTCATCTATATCTCTGTCTACTACTGAATCTTGGAGTGCTTTGTCCATTATAGCTCTATGATTGGGTGAAATATGCAGTAGTTCGAATAAGGATATTTGTGCTAGAGTTTTCTTAAGCTGGTCAACTACATTGTAAGTCCCTACTGTTGGTGGATGATTTTGTGGTATCCCTTGTAAGGTTACCTTTGACCTGTGAGTAACGACTGCACAATCTTTGTCTCTGGGAGTAATTGTGATTGTAGAAATTGTATCATTGGTATCATAAGCTGTTTTATCTAGATTTATATTAAATCCTTCTTCATAGTCCCAATGTGTATGTTTGACATTCATAATATGTTCAATGAGTCCATCTTCAAACCAATCTGAGTGAGATGGTTGATCCTGCCCCCAGTCTTGGAGACAAAGATTCGTATCCTCATCGTACTTTGGTCCTTCGGATATCATGAAAATTCGGTTGTCATCTTTATGAGTGTCTTGATATTGGTCTTCTTGATCAGATGTTTCTTGTGAATCTTTGTTTGTCGTACCTCCTGAACTAATGGCATGAATAGTGTAGTCGTATGAGACTTTTGTGTAGTTAGCCGTGTTGTCTTGGGTACCTGATGTGGTTGCTTTTCCCTTGTCATGCTTAACAAATGGATCCTTAAAATTCATATGATTTGTGTTTGCTGAGGTCTTATCCATATCAATTGTGATGTCCCCTTGGTCTATCATATCTTGGACCAAGTTTTTTAGTTTGTAGCAACTTGCCATTTTGTGGCCTTTAGTCCTACGATAATCGTAGAAATCGTTGTCATTCCACCATGTGGGTTTGAATGGACTTGGTTCATATACTCTTACCTCAAGTAGAGTGATCATGTTTGTCTGTATTAACTTTTTGAGCGCCAACTCAATAGGTTCTCCTAAAGGTGTGTAATTTCTTCTTGGAGTGTTTACCCTGGGGTATCTTGTGTTCGTATTTTGCATAGCATTTACATTGGTGTTATTCCCAGTATGTGGATTTGTTGACTGACTCATTCCAAATGATAAAATGGGTTGGGTTCTATTTATAGTTCTAGCATCTACAATACCATCATTGGTCATGTTTTTGTTGTTTGACCAAAACTTAGATTTGTCACTATTGTTTGTGTTTCCATACTTAATAAGACCTTGTTCTATCAAGCCCTTCTCACATTTGAGAGCCTTTTCTGTGATTTGTTTGAATGTGGTAAGGCACTACATTTGTATTGGATACTTAATCTTTGGAATCAAGTTTTCTGTAAACATATCCACTTGCTTTGTTTCTGGGATAACTGTCTTGCATCTTTTGTAGAGAGCCCTCCATCGTTGTATGAAGGATGCAAATGTTTCATTCTCATATTGCTTAGCTGCACATAAATCCATCAAAGTAACCAGGGTGTCAATGTTGTGTGAGAAGTTTGCAATAAATTGTTTAGCTAATTCTCCCCATGACATGATGGTTGGTGGTAGATGTGAAAACCACTCTAAAGCCGGACCTCCCAGACTTTTAGGGAATAGTCTCATTAGATAAGTATCTTTTGAGGCAACTTCTATACTTGCTGTAAAAAATTCTCTAATATGATCTCTAGGATCACCCTTCCCTTGATATCTATCAAATTTGGGTGTTTCAAAGTGTTGTGGGAAAGGTGGCATGTATACTGTGTGATCAAATGGATAAGGACATAAGTCCTGCATTGTGTAGCTCTTTTTATCAGTACCAATTTGCATGGTCGTCATCTGTTGTTGCAAACTCTGTATTTGTTGTGTCAAAATATCGGTTGATGTCAAAGGTATACCTTGTGTGTTTGTATGTCCCACAAAAGGATTCATGGTTGCATAACTAGAAGGTTGTTAGAATGTACCAAGATTATAACCTTGTGTGTTGTGTGTTCCCGTAGGTACTGTAAAATAGGCGATATGTGAACCCATGTTTGGTTGACTTGTACCTGTTGTATTGGTAGTACCTAGGTTTGGATTTTGATAACCATATGTGGATCCCATAGAATAGGAAATTGGAGGTTGGTTTACACTTGTTGCTTGCATTTGAATAGGTGTTGAGATACTTGACATTATCGGTAGGCTTTGTGATGGTATACTAGCATTGATCATTGAAGATGACATGCTTGTTTGAAAGATTGCACTTGTGTTGACATTTGTTGGAAGAGGTACATTTTGAGGAAGACTAGAGGTTGTTGCTTGTATTTGCGTCAAGGGTAATGTTTGATTGTTATCTTGACCTAAAGTTTTTCCTGGTGGTAAAATATTTGTGACATCAAAATCCTCAGGTAATTTTGCCCCATTTTGTATTAACAGCGAAAGATACTTGTCCCTATCACTATGTATAAGTGCATCTAGGATCATGAGGACATGCGGGTCTTGCTGTGCGGACTCAATTTCTTCCTTTGTCAGATGTTGTTGTAATTAATTTATGGTGGACATTGTCTATGTACCTGAGTGTTGACCTGTTGACATGTCCATGTTCCAAGTAGGGTTTATAGACTGTGTGTTGTTCGGGTCCATTATTCCTTTTGCTTTCTGGGACCTTGTGACGGGCATCTAAAAATGTCCTATATGATGATGGTTCTATGCAAGACGATGACCTAACACTAGATAGTAGACGTAAATATGAGGTATGCAATACTATACTAGACTCTCTATTGAGGATTTTGATGTGAGACCTTTTTAGCCTTTCTAGCTTTCTCTAATGCAAGTCTTTCTATTTGTTGACAAAGTTGTTCGGCCTCAATCTCTTTATCAATCTTACGAGCAATCCTAGACTCAATATCTATCTCATATATAACTCCCATATACTGGGGTGTACTTCTTCTTAAATCCCAAGCTAAGTTAGCTAGACCATCAATGATTTCTCGTTGACCGCCGTTTGGAACTAGATTAGGTTGCTCGAAGGGGAGCAAGCCATCACCTGGGAGACCCATGAAGGCACATGCTATGGACCTATAAATGATAATGGACTTAGATGTATATGAGGTCTAGGTGCAGATGCATATGAGGACGATAATGCAAAAAACTTAGGGTGATAATGAGGACGTAAAATGGGACTATGCAAAAGACTTAGGATGATAATGAGGACGTAAAATGGGACTATGCAAAAGACTTAGGACGATAATGAGGACGTAAAATGGGACTATGCAAAAGACTTAGGATGATAATGAGGATGTAAAATGGGACTATGCAAAAGACTTAGGACGATAATGAGGACGTAAAATGGGACTATGCAAAAGACTTAGGACGATAATGAGGATGTAAATGGGACTATGCAAAAGACTTAGGATGATAATGAGGATGTAAATGGGACTATGCCTAAGATCACAAGTATGTAAGGACGTTTTGAGAATCGGTTTCAAAATGGACTTTGTTTTTGGTAACTTCATGTGTAGGACAATGTTTTGCAATTTTCCAAATCTGAGAACAATGGTTGGCAGGTATGTATAGCTGATTGACTCAATTTTCAAACAATCTCGAAAAAATTAGAGATACATGGGATAGGGCCTGAAATAGCCCAAGGGATTGACTCAATACTGGTCTAGTACAATGATACATAAAAAAGCATGGAAAATAGTCTTAGGCTGGATATTGGACACCATTCAGTGAGGCCCTTACAATAAAATACCGAAACAAAATGAACAGATAGAGAGTTTGGCAGCACTGGCTCCACTCCATGGCACACACTTCTTGGGCATGCTAGTCTCTCTTACCCCGAAGATCCGAAGATCTTTTAGCCAAGGGATTCCTGTATCATAATGTAAGGTACATGAAGGGTATCTATGGGGTATGATCCGCACTCTCGGAACCACTAAATGTAGGATTTTTGGCAACTAATTTGGTTCTTAGTATTAGGTTTTGAGGGGTCCCGATCCAATGATAGATTCTCAGAGCAAGCCACTTAAGACTTTAATTGAGCTTATCGGTGCAGGGAAGGCCCCCACATACGTTGAATTTACTCAACACTCTAGCCACCTGACCAGTATATTTATATAGCGGCTCAAAAAACCTACTTGAGAGTACGCTGGGAGAGATGATATCCCCAACACATCCCAATTTGAAGTACCTTTGTGGGGTGATGAAATCCCCAGTCAAAGATACCCCTCACTATGTAGAACAAAAAAAAATTTGGATGTCGTTGTCACCTTCCTTCTTTCTCCCATAGGCCCGATGGTGGGTAGAAAGGTAGTTAGTGCAATAGTAGGTCCACCCCAGACACAATAAAAAGTTCTTTTCCCTTAAGAAAATGAAAAATGATTTAATCTAATGCAGCCTGATTCACATTCTTTTTATAACCCAAATTTAGGTGTTAGATACACATGTGCATGTCAATTTTAAACACCAAATCCAAGAATGAAGGCATACATGTCAATTTTAACCATTTGTTGATTTTTAAGTACCAAAAACCAAGTGTGAGATACACGCATGTCAATTTTAACTTTTGTTGATTTTAAGCACTGAAAATTGAAGTGTGAGGTGTGCATGCATGTCCTTTTTAACTGTTGTTGATTTTAAGCACTAAAAATTGAAGTGTGAGGTGTGCATGCAAAATTACTAATCTAATCCTCTCTGCAAATCTGCCACAGGCTGTAAACAGAAGATTCGTAGTAAAATTAAACCATCAAAAAATTGAAACCCAAAACTTGACAGAGGCGATTGCATGATAATACCTGTGCGGATGCGTAATACTTATTGATCGAATGTGTAACCTTGACAGACCAAATGCGTAAACATGACACCAAATGCGTGATGATATCTGCGTGATTGCATAGCAATGACAACTTGATTGCATGACAGAATGCAGACAACAAAAAAAATAAAAAAATTAACCACTAAAGAAAATTAAACTCTATCAGGAATCTGCACAACCAATTGTGAAGCCCTAACCAAATCTCACATCATCCACTCAATATTGATTAGATCATATTTAACTGTATAGGAAATAACTAGGCTATTATATCTGTCTAAGGCCAATTGTTCTTCTGAATCCTGTATCAATTTTTCTACTTGGTGAAATTTTTGATATCATTTAGATTCCCTCCTTTGTTGTTTCGTCCTTCTCCCACCTGAAATTTTGAATTGAACTTTTCTTGCCATAAACTTTTTTAATCAAATCCTAAAGTAAAAAGAAATTTTGATTTCGGATTACCCAATTTTAAGACAGAATTATATAGAAGCACTAACAGATAAAAAAAAATAAAACAACAATTAACCCGACGAATGTGTAACGCAGAAAGGTCGATTGCGTGATCTGGACAGGTCGATTGTGTGGCCCTGGCTGAGCGAATGCGTGACCCTGAAGGGTTGAATGCGTAATTTTGTCTATGCGATTGTGTGACGATGTAAGTTTGATTGCGTGATGGAAAATATTTTCTTGAAATTTGTGCAACCTGCAAAAAAAAAAAATTCCACACAATCTGCAAAAAATAAAAATTCCACACAATCTACAAAAATCACACAGAACATAGAAAAAAGGTTAAATTGTTGTTAGTTCACGTTGGGTTCACCAAAATGTAATGCATGCTAGAATTCATCTTCAAATAAACAAAGCTATCAATTAGAAACACTAGGGAAATCACGAATCCCTGTCTAATTAACAAATCTAACAAACTAGACAATGAAATAATGCAATCATCAAGCAAAATAGTAATTAAGAATGAAATCAATTCAAATAAAACTCCCTATTCCAAGATGTGCATATTGCTTCCATTTCTCTTCTTCTCTTCATGGTATGATGGCTCTCAGATATTGCGCTGGTAACCTGCAAGTGACACAAAGATTCGAAGTTCGTGATTGTTGAAAATGGAGATTGGATGCTCAATTTATAGAAAATTGGAGAAGATTATTGAAAGGTGGAACAAAATGATCAAGAGGTGTAAACTCAGGTGAGCTCAAATGCAATTTGATAGTTGACCTGTTGATTGTAGGAGTGGAACTCAATAGATTGAATAGATTAAAGGAGTCAACTGATTGATGAAAGAGTTAACTGAAGGAAGAAAAAGAATGATTGGAGGAAATAAAGAGGATGACACAGAGAGCTAAATTTAGAAAAAGCTAACTGAAGGATGGAAATAGAAGTTGGAGAGATAAATGATTTAATTAATTAATTGATTTAATTAATTAATTTAGCATGTGCTTGTATTTAGATTTAAATTATTAATTTAATCTTTGCATGAGATATTATTCAAATAATTGAATTTATTAATTCAATTTAGCCTTTGAATATATTTAGAACTTGACTTTGATTTTCAATTTGATTTTTGAAATCATGCACATGTGATGAATTTGGAAGAAATTAGAAGAATATGAAATTAAATGAAATTAGAATTTGAGGATTTGGAATTTGAAGAATTAATTAGCTAATTAAATAATTTAAAGAAACTATTTAATTATTTAGAAATGGAATTTAATTAAATAATAAAGACTATTTAATTTAAAGGATTAAATCACAATTAATTAAATAATAAATATTTAATTAATATTTAGAAGAGGGTTGAATGATTAGATGATTAGAGATAGAAATTGAGTAATTTGTAATTTATTTAAATAATGAAGATTATTTAAATTGGGAAATTAATTAGAATTAATTAAATAATAAATATTTAATTAATATTTAGAAAATGATTAAATGATGAAATGATGATAGAATAGGAAATAGAATAATTAATAAGATGATGAGGAAATATGAAATTAGAAGAATTTACAAGAATAAGTTTAATTGACTTAATTAAATAATAAAGATTATTTAATCAATTAGAGGAATAATTAGTACATGATCAATGAGACATTTTTAGGTGTCTACATTCTCTATGCCAAGTATATGGTGTTGATGCTCGTAGCATGATCCCAAATTATATGCTCATGATATGTATGGATATCCAAGATAGGGACATAAACAAACCTTTGTATTATGCTAGCTTGGTGGTTGAGAATCTCCAACAAGGCCCTCTATGAATTCAAGAAGAAATTGTCATTGAATTTCAGGTATTACTCTCTATTAATGCAAATTTTCTTGTAGAAAGGTCTTAAGGTGTGGCTTTTTGACCTTAATGTCAACCCTATTTTAAGAGGTGAATCACTCCCAATCCAGGAATGGATTTATATATGGGATATGCATCTGAAGGAGTATAGTTACCTCACCTTTGAGAATCATTATGTTAGAAAATTATTGAGTATTCTCTAAGGGGAGGTGAGATGGGGTTTGAGAAAAGAAGTTAATTTTTGATTTAGGCTTAAGGACCTTGTACCTAAATTATGAGTTACCCATAATTGGGGATCATGGTTCTACTTCAAGGACCATACAATCACTATGGTTTTTGGTAGCCTTGTTACTCCTAGGCTCCTACCTATTATAGTACTAGACAAGCTTTCTTTCTTAGAAGCTATGCATCAACTCGTTGAAGCATAGAAGTCATTAGTTGGGAAAGATCATAAGAAAGGCTCATTGCTCCCATCTCAAGTTGTTACAAGAGTATACCACTTTACAAATAGGAAGGCTTATGATATTCTAGATTCAATATTGAATAAGTACAACCTTACTAGGGATAAATAGAGGTATTATAATTCTGAGTGATTCATTCAAGGGTTGGGAAGGCCAAGCTTCAACAACATCAATGGGAGGATGAGAAAGATCTCATTAGGAATGTTGTAGATTACAATGATTTTTTGAAGACAAAAGAGAGGTGGTACACAATACAGTATGACGAGCATAAGAAGAAAAGAATAGTCAACTCATACTCCCCTGTATGGGAGATGTTGTTGATTTTAGAGGCAAGAATGAGAGCTATCTTCGGTGCATATCCAGATGTGGATAGGATTCCTTTACCACATGAGAGGCCAAGGTCCATGATTGAACCCCAAATCCAACAAGTGAAAGAGGAGGAGTCTGGTTCTCCCCAATCTATTGGCTCCCCAAATGGTCCTATTTCCCCTCCATCATCTCCCCCATCTTCTTTTGATGAACCGCCATCCACTTTTGCTACTATTGAGACATCATTGCCACCATCCCAAGAGCCCCTTCCACCACCAAGATTACTTACAAGAGCTACAATGAATAAGTCAATGGTCGCATCTTCCTCATCAAGTGGGAAACCTTACCAAATTCAAAAGAGTCCTAGGGTTGTGACTTTGTTTCACACATTGTCTTTAAGAAGAGATATTCAATTCTAGTCATATGAAGGATTTGAGTTCCAGGGAGAGGCACCTCTACCTCCACATAGATTTGACACTAGGTTTGGTGTTACAATTTAGGACCCCTCTCAGGAATGGGCCCTTAATGCCTTCAAGCTAGGAGGAGATCTTAGTGAAGATATATGGCTCAATGATTATGAGCAATTCATGAATGATGATGATTTCATCCAGACAAAGGAATTTCAATGGTTCATGAAAAGAAACATGGTGGATGAAATGGAGAGAAGAAAAGGTATCAAGCTTGACAACTTAAGGGACGATGAAAGACTAAGGATGAAAGATGAACTTCTAAGAGCTGCTAAGGAACAATTAGCTATCATGGCTCTTGAAATGGGGAGATAAGTAGTGAAGAAGAGTGGTGTAGTTCTCCTTGAGGGGTGGGATATCTCCTTTGCAATTTCATTTGATGCCTTGAGGAGAAGGCATGATATTGATTTGGAGACCATGGATCCAGAACACATGAAAGAATTATTCTCTGGTGCAATTTTTGATGACCATCAAGATTAGTTGGTTGTTTGGTGCTTAAATCCAATCACAAGAAAGCCAACATGCAACCATGAGCAGTTATTTGGAATCCTAATTTTACAAAGGGTGGCCAATATTTCTGCTATTGAGGCCACATGCATGACCATGCAAGTGGCAAGATTCACCCATAAGGTGGCACTAAAGGTTGATGAGGAAGTTCATATCCTAAGGGATAGGGTAAAGTCACTAGAGGATAAATTGTATTCAGGGCTGACATATAAGCCTCTTGCCTTGCCAAAATATTCATCTGAGGAAGGAATGGGACTAAGAAGAGATCTAGCTTAGGCTAGGATAGAAATTTCAAGAATGAATACTGATATTGACATGTTGAAGATGAATTCTTCAAGAATGGAGAAGAAGTCAGTAACAAAGATGACTCAATCATTGTTCGAGTCCAAGTTCAATGCAATTTTGGATCATGCAGATGCTGCATGGGATGAACATATAGAGCTCTTAGGGTTTTATAAAGAGCATTTGAGGTGGTATTGATAACTCAATGATGAACGGATAGTACCAAACCGGTACTAAGAGGGGGGGGTGAATCAGTATAGACAAAAACACAATCCTAAAGCGATTTGTCAATAGACTCTGTGCTTTGGCAAACAAACAGTAACACCAGTCTTAAACAGAGTTCAACCAACAAAATATAGAATAACTGAGACAAGCATAAACTGGTTGACACTTATCTTTTCATAAAATCTAATACTTCATTCCATTTCACCCTAGTGCATGAACAGGTAATCTATCATCAAAGATATATAAATAGCTAGATCAACATGATTTACCTTTAGACACAAATCACTTAAACCATCACATGAAAAACACCACACATGACACACAGATTTTTTCACGTGGAAACCCAACAGGGAAAAACCACAGTGGGGATGAATACCCACAAGTTGTTTTTGAACTCTTTAAAAGTTCGCTCTATTAGGAGCCTTGTCCGGTTAAAGACTAATACAATAGGTTCTATTAGGAACCGATCCTGTTAGGGATCACTCGGTTAAGGGATGGCTAGAATACCTAGTTAAGGGTTAAACCCTGTTAGAGGTTACCTTGTTAGAGGATTTTAGGAACTCAATGGTTTTGACTCACCTTGTTAAAGGATTTACAGTAAGTCGGTTAAAGCTACCCTGTTAAGGGATTTTCCAACTGTTGAAGTGGTTAGAGATCAACAGGTATTACAATGATCTGGTAGTAGCACTCAATACCAATGCAGATTCGCTTTAGCTCCTCTTCACCTTCTGCACTTACACTTTGCAGCTATCACTTCTCTCCTCTGGTTTGGCAAGAATCAGGTATCTCTTCACTTGGATACACACACACAACTTTTGCCAACAGCCTCAGAAAGAAACACAACATCAACCTTATAGGAAAAAAATAGGTCAGTAGCATAAACCCTAAACCCTAAACCTGTTAGGTTAAGAAATTCAAACAGTTCAATCCTGACTGTTGAGTACATTGCATTAAATGCAATAGTCTTGAACCAATCTCAAGACGTTCTCCATTGTTCATTTTCCACCAATTTCATGGCGGCTAATAACCCATCATGCGTTATCACTGTTTATAGACTTCGCACATTCCTGAGGTAGATAGGAACAGTCTCCTTCATGCAAGATTCTTCATGCGCACAAGGCTGACGTGGCAACACGATCTGTTCTTCATTGCAATCCTAAATCATCACACAAAGTCATCGATTGAGTCACACAGGCTTGAAGCACTTCAACCAGAAACCCTGAAGTTGAGACTACCAACTGGTAGTCATACAAAGCTTCCATGTACCGGTTCCCATAACCACATGCCAGTTCACCTTGAACAAACACACTGCTTCACTTTGGCACATATACCGGTTCACAATATTATACCGGTTTGTGGTAACATACTAGTTCTCTCTTCTTCAGCATATTGACATCAATGACAACATACAATGTCATCATGTCCTCATACCAGTTCACATAATGCCAACAATCTCCCCCTTTGGCATTGATGGCAATATACAAAGATATCTCTTCGCTTCACATCTTCTCCCCCAATCTCTATAGATATCTTCTCCGCCACTTCTTCTCCCCCTTTGACAACAATGCCAAAGTGGAGGCACAAGCTTCCCTGTTCCAATATGTTACTCCCCCTAAGGAGTAGCATCCTTCAACACATCAATCCAAAAAAAATTTGACTATGCAATACCTAACTGATGTGGAGCATATACATTTAGTTCACCTCCTGAAGGGGCAGCACCACTAATTCACCTCGTAAGTACATAAATGTAGCCTTTGGGAGAGGCTTGGTGAGTATGTCTACTAACTGCTCCTTACTGGAAACATGTTCCAGTGCAATCTCTTTGTTCTGAACCTTTTCCCTCAAGAAATGATAATTAAGCTCAAAGTGCTTGGTTCTAGAATGTAAAACTGGATTCTTGGAGATGTTAATTGCACTAGTATTGTCACAAAATATACTTACCAGTTCAGATACAAGAACTTTGAAGCCATTTAATACATTCTTAATCCAAATTGTCTGAGTGTAGTTCATGAAATCTGCAACATACTTTGCTTCTACTATAGACTGGGAGATACAACTCTGCTTCTTACTCATTGATGAGACCAGTCTACCACCGAGAAAGAATGCACCACTGGTTGTGCTCTTCCGGTCATCCAAATTACCTGCCCAATCAACATTTGTGAATACTTTCAAGTTGAAATCCTTGCTATATGGATACCACAATCCATAATCAATAGTTCCCTTCAGATACCTAAGAATCTGCTTGACTGAAAACAAGTGGGATTCTCTTGGAGTTTTCTGGAATCTTGAAGTATGCCAACTACATGTGCAATATCCGGTCTGCTATGCACTACATAATGCAACTTACCAATCATGGATCGGTATTCCTTCTCATTAACCAATGCTGAGTCATCCTCTTTTGATAGTTTACAACCAGTCACCATCAGTGTACCAACCGGTTTTCTATCTTCCATGCCAAAGGTCTTCAACACCTCTTTGACTGAGTGATAAAGATTCCATCTTTCATCTGTTGAATCTGCAGTCCAATGAAGAACTTAATCTCCCCTATGAGTGACATCTCAAACTCTTTCTTCATCTCATTTGCAAACTCATGACTCATCTTGTCATCTCCACCAAAGATAATGTCATCAAAAAATACCTCACAGATCAGGATCTGATCTCCTTTAGACTTCAAGTAGATATTGCTATCTTCGCTTGTTCTCTCAAATCCAATCTTCACAAGAGGGGAGTGCAAGCGTTCATACCATGCTCTAGGTGCCTGCTTTAGACCATATAAGGCTTTATGTAGCCTACACACCATGTCATTGTCTTCAGATAGGGCAAACCCATCTGGTTGCTCTATATACACCTCCTCTTCAAGTACACCATTTAGGAATGTATATTTTACATCCATTTGATATACTTTTAATCCTTTAAAAGCTGCATATGTAAGAAGCATATGAACTCCTTCCAATCTGGCTATAGGAGCAAAGGTTTCTCCATAGTCTTCTCCTTCTTCTTGGGCATATCCTTTGCACACTAGCTTGGCTTTGTTTCTAATCACTGTGCCATCCTCATTCAACTTATTTCTGAAAACCCATTTGGTACCTATGACATTTTTATGCTTCGGTTTGGGGACCAAAGACCATGTACCATTTCTCTCTATCTGGTCAAGTTCCTCTTCCATTGCCTTGATCCAGTCTTCATCTTTATGTGCCTCATTGAATGATTTAGGCTCAAATTTAGAGATCATACATGAGTTTTCTCTGACCTTTCTTCTTGTAAGGATTCCTGCATCCTTATCTCCTATGATCTACTTAGGATCATGATTCAGCTTGACATACTGAGGAATGGTCTTGATAGATTCCTCTTTCTTTTCTTCTTCGTCCTCATCTCCATCAGTATCAGCATCTACATCTATCGGTGTAGGAACATTGTTACTGGAACTTGGTTGATTGGCAACTAGTTCCCAAAGGGTTACAACCAGTTCATTTACCGCTTGCTCACTACCGATTTCCTCAGTTTTCTCAGAGGTTTCATCAACTCTTACATTGATGCTTTCCATAATTCTCTGAGTCCTATTATTGAAACACTTGAGAGCTTTGCTCTTGGTGGAATACCCTAGGAATATTCCCTCATCACATTTCGCATCAAATTTGCTCTAGTGTTCACTCCTCTTGATGTAACATTTGCTACCAAACACTCTAATGTAGCTAACCATAGGTGCCTTACCGGTCCAATACTCATAAGGAGTTTTATCCTTACCTTTCTTGATGAGTACCCTGTTCATTATGTAGATTGCAGCGCTCACCGCTTCTCTCCAAAAGGTGTGAGTAAACTTTTCTTGAATCAACATTGTTCTTGCTGCTTCAACCACAGTCTGGTTAGTCCTCTCTGCTAGTCCATTCTGCTGTGGAGTCCAGGGGGCAGACAGTTGCCTCTTGATGCCATGTTCTTCACAGTACTTGTTGAATTCACCAAAAGTGAATTCCCCTCCTTGATCAGTTCTAAGACACTTAATCCTTTTACTGCTTTCCTTCTCCACTAATGCTCTAAGAGCTTTGAACTTTACAAAATCTTTAGACTTATCTTTCAAGAATGTGGCCCACATCATTCTTGAGCAGTCATCAGTGAGAATCATGAATTACCTATCACCCTGCACACTCCTAGTTTTCATAGGACCACACAAATTAGTATGCACAAGATCAAGAGAATTATCAGCAGTGAAAGGTTTACCTTTAAAGGTTGAGGAAGACATTTTCCCCAATTGACACTCTCTGCACAAGGTATTTTCCAGTTTTCTCAGCACCAGTAACCCTCTAACTGCCTTGATCTTACTGGCCTTCACAATGTTATTAAAGTTTACATGGCAGAGTCTCCTATGCCATATCCAGCTATCATCAAATTTAGCCATGAGACATGTACTGATATTTGCATTCAGCTAAAATAGGTTACCTTTGCTTTGCATGCCGGTGGCCACCAATTCACCACTCTTTCCTTTGATTCTACACATTCCATTCTTGAATTCCAGAGTGAGACCACTATCATTCAGGTAGGCAACACTCAGAAGGTTGTGTCTGAGACCATCAACCCAATAGACATTGTTAGCACTACTCTTTCCATTCAGAGATATGGACCCTCTGCCTTTGACCATACATGGTGCATCATTACCAAAGCAAACCACACCACCATCATACTCTTCCAAGGATAGAAACTTGCTTTGGTCACTAGTCATATGGTGAGAACAACCACTGTCAATAATCCACTCATTAGAATTATCAAAGCGGGAGACACGAGCCTTCTTGTCTGGCACATCTTCCTTGACAACAACAAACACAATATCTTCATTTTCTTCATCTTCTGACTCCTCATCTATGACACCTTCATCAACTACCACAAAACAATTTCTTCGGTTTCCTCCTTTGAATTTCTTGAACCTTTCCGATTTGTCCTTGTTGTCACCATTAGGACAGTTTATAGCAATATGTCCTATCCAGTTACAAGAAAAGTATTTCAAAGGGAGCTTACCTCTATATTTACCGGTTCCTTTAGGAAGTTTCTTGCCAAGAAGAGCTTCAAATGCCATTAGAATCTCCTCATCATCCATTTCTCTGCTCTGTCTTATTTCACCACTAGTGCTAGCTTCTTTTCCTTTTCTGGATGGTATAGTAGAAGCTTTAAAAGCTAATTCAGTCTTTTGAACACTATCATCAAAACTATTTAGCTCATAAGCTGTCGATTTTGCAATGATGGAGTCTAGGGATACCTTAGTCTTGTCTATTGATCTCAACTCCTGAATAGCAGCAACCCTTATTGCATAGACCAATAATAAGGATCTCAGGACTTTGCTTACCACAGTGGAATCTTCCATTTTACCACCTGCACTCTTGATATCTCCGACAATAGTTTTGATTCTTATTCCATACTATTGAATGGTCTCACCTTCAACCATTTGCATGTCTTCAAACTTCCCTCTAAGGATTTCTTCCTTAGCTTGTTTTACATGCTCATCACCGCCATAGATATTTTCAAGAGTATCCCATACTTCTTTGGGATTTACTTTATCTTGGACATCAATAAACTCAATGTCAGATAAACTGCTAATTAGGGCTTCCATGACTTGCCCATTCTCTTGCATCTCTCTCTTTTGATCATTGGTGAGAGTACTGCTAGGGGAAATATAAGCATTCTTGTAATGCCCCGCCAGGAAACCCCTAAGGGTTTAAGTTAAAAACACTCAATTAGAGTGCAAATTTTTTTTTTTTAAAAAAAATAAAAATAATTAAGAGCGTTAATACAAATTTACAACATTAAGATAGTTGAAGTTAACTCAATTCATAATTAGGCACGACATCAAAATACATTGGAGTTATCTGTCAACTTAGATATCACAACGGAAGGCTCAAACAATCCTAAGAGGTTTCCTAACGCGATTACATAACCTTACACCTAACTCAACTTGCGTCAATAGATCCATTAATCTGGATATCTTAATTACGAGATAATGCATAGATCTTAATTACATATGTGTTCAAGGATATGACATCTTAAAATTTTAGGAGGCGTTCAATTACTTTAGAGGTTAGGAGGCCATCGAGGAGTTATTTATCCAATGCACTTAATTTCATAATTACATTATGAGGCCCCCATAAGGGTTCATGTGTTTAATATGATGAAGTTCATTCCTTGGTTTTGTGGTATCCATTCACAGTTGATTTCATCCTTTAATGTTTAAAAATATGCCTATTGAGATTCATTCCTTTAAGGTTAAACTACGATTAGTTAAACGAGGATTCCTTCATTTGATTTTTAAATATTCACCCTCGTTTGATATCCTTCTTAAATATTAAAAGCATGGTTGATAAGAGAAATTCATTCCTTAAAGATTAACTACAGTTAATAGAATGAGATCCCTTCATTAGATTTCGTGCATAGCCAACTGATGAGTTGAAGCTCTTTTATGAAAGGTATAATACGAGTAGCCATGGAATTCATTAGGAGTTTTGATAATGCAATTAAATGGACTAATTTCATTAAGAAGGATATGCATTAGGTCACACGAGAACATCCTTAAAATTAAAGTATCGTTAACTGGATGACATTCATCATTTCAAGATTAGAGTATTAAGATCACAATAACTTTCTTCTATTAGAATTTAAAATACAATTATCTTATTGCATATCTCTTTTTTTGTTAAATGAAATTAATAGGAGAGAGATACTTTTACTAAGATTTAATGTATAAACAACTAATCAATTATTTCCCATTCTAGTTCAATTTTAGTAAACATGAGGGATTCCTTTTATAAGGATTAACATGTGGGTTTTCTAGTTGGGCTCACCCAGTTATAGAAGTAATCTGGTGAGGGTTATTGATTATAATTACAACATAAATTACTAAGTATATTCATTCAATATACAACATGAATACTTGATTGAGTCCACACGATTATCAAATTAATCCGGTGAGGATTATTGTTAAGATTAAAACGTGAAATAACTTAACAAATTCATCCAATGTAATGAAACATAATTGACATTGCGAGATTCATATTCTAAGATAAAAAGATAGTTATTTATATGATGTTCATCCTCTAGATTTCAATCTAAGAATTGTGGCATAAATTTTAACTTTGTTTCCTTTTTACATTCATTCCATTTATATACTTAAAAACAAGTTAATCCAATAAAGTATTCTAGCAAGATTCTTTCCACTATTACAATTTAAATTAACATTATCACATTACTTTTTCCACAACTTTAATTTCAATATTATAAATTCTTTGCCATAATCATAGTTCACAATGTTTTATGAACTTAAATAACTACGTTTATCCATATGAATAATGTTATGCACTTAAATTTGAATTCATTAAATCTCCACCATACACTCATACAAGAATGCAACCATACATGATAATTTAAAACATAAAACAAGGTACGCTAAAAACATCGCATAACACAGGTATGATCTCGGAGTTCACCCCGGATGGGCTACATCTCCGGGTCTGCTCAATTGCAAGACCCTTTTGGTATTATATCGTTAGAAATACATGATTTATAAGCCTTTTACATGTTTGCCACTTCGGCGAATTACAACCAATATACAACAGACACCTTGGTAAGAATTCACATAATGGGTCCCTCCTAGAGTGGATTCCAACTGACACTTCAAGGTAAATACGGGTTCTAATGACTGGGGGCGTACTTCGGCTATGACTGACACAATTATCTAGATGACAAGGTCTAAAACAAATACACCAAGGTATGATGCCACCCCAAACAAGACAAATATGGAACTTAAACTTACAACATTTTCCTTTTATATCGATACGATATCCAATTTACATGCGTACTACTAACATACCGAAGAAGTAACAACAAAATATACAAGGATAATTTCGATTCAAATTTCATACTCTCCTATACTTTAGTTTTCATTTGTAAAATTATCGGGAGATCTTACTCATTAAATTTGATAGACAATGCTTATTTAGGAGAAGAACAACTTCTTGTTAAAATATATTTCATGACGTTAGCAATGGGGTTTTATTTCAAAGGTCTTCAAATAAAGACAATTTTTGGTCTCTTCTCCAAGTATACTTCCCTATTAGATTCGGTTCCAAAATTAAACGTGATCAATATAAATTTAACAATACATGTCTAATGGAATGTTATAACCAGCAAATCCATATATACCCAAACTTCGTGTCTGATATATATATATATATATATATACATAAACAATATTTAGCGAGATAAAAATTAAATAAAGCTAATTTCCAACAAAATGAACTTTTCTACCAAAATTCTTTTTTTTTCTTTATATCTTCCCCATGACATATATCATAATATATATTTTTTTTGTTTTTTAAAAAAAAATTATATAAAAAAAACAATATTATAAACAATGTTTATTTTATTTTGGGCGAAACCTGCGGGCCCACAGCGTGGAACGCAGGTTCCCTGTGAGCCACGCTGTGGACGCAGGTCTCCCTGCGGCCCACAGCGTGGACGCAGGGTTCCCTGCGGGCCACACTGTGGTCGCAGGTTTCCCTGCGGCCCACAACGTGGACGCAGGGTTCCCTGCGGGCCACGCTTTGGTCGCAGGTAGACTGCGAGCCACACAGCGCCGCGGGGGAAGGGGAGGGTAGAGCTTCGGCTCCCCCCCTAAAACCCTAAAAAAAATTCTTTTTTTTTTTGTTTTCGTTTTTAAATTTTATTATTTTTTTTTTGAAACCACAGTTGAATCTAAAACGTTTTTTTTTAAAAATGAATACTAAAAAAAAATACACACACATAGTCACAACCATTTCTTGTTTCTTTCTTTTCTATTTTTTTTTTTTTATATATATTTCCAGAATATATCAACAAGGATTGGGGAAGATTTTCTCCCTTCTAAATGTCCAAGCAGCCATGTCAAAACTTGAATCCAAGAACAACAAGCTTCCAAAACTGAATCTAAAACTAATCTTCAAGAACCCTCATGGTTTTTAAAAAAACATTTCTTTCTTTTCTCTTCTCAACATTTCATGGAGATCAAAACAATAAACAAATGGGTAGATAGAATCCTACCTCCAAATGCATTCCGGGAAGAGATTTCTTTGACAAAGAGCTCCACCTGCAACTCCCATGCAAATCCCCCATTTTTTTTTTTCCCAAAAAAAAACTCCCAAGCCAAAGAACCCCCAAAATGCTTACAAAACTAGGTTCAAAAGAGAACCCTAATTTTGCCCTAATTTTTAATTTCGAATTTAGGCACTTTATTTTAAAAATAAAATAGATAAAAATCAAAATGGGAGTCATTCATTTCCTCTTTATTCATTTTTCTTTTAAAATTTAAAAGCTTACATTCCTTATTCAACTCTAATTTTTTAAATTTTCTTCATATCACTTTAGCCAACACTTTATACTTTGATTAATTTAATTTTCTAAAAATTGAACTTTTATACTTTATCCACTTTACAAGTAAAATGGAACTAATTTCTTTTAAATAATAATAATTTACCCTTTTTCTCTTCCAAATGCGAATATGATTAATTTATTCCCATCTCCCAAATGACTTTGAATTTTTCCTTTCCAAAACGCATAACCCATTAAATTCATTATTTTAAAACTAGCTATTAAATTAACTCGCTATAACATAATTAGACGACATTTTTAAATAAATGACTAATCTAATGCAAGCGTCTTATTTATTCTAATTTCTCAACTACAAATGCGTAAATGTTACAAATGTGAAAATGAGCACACTAACCCCAGTTAAGTACCTTAAGCTTGCTACAATAACAATTTAAAGCAATCTCTTAAATTAATGACTAATCAAATAAAAGAAGCTACCTATTTAAATTCCTATATCGCTATTGTGTATGCCTACTCATAAATTTTGAATTTAATACTTAGGATCACAAACCTCACTTACCTCGCGCATGGCATGCAAATCGAGGGAGTCCTCCAATCTCTCGACATGCATCCCAATGAAAAGCAAGCCCCGCGAATCCACACACGATGCTCACCTAACCATGGCTAAGGCAAGACGAGAGTTATATGACCACTAAATCCGAATTCTAAAGATGAAGAAGCATACTCAACCTTGCAAATTCCAAAGGAGATGAACCTTGCCCTAAGCAGTGTTGTACCTGCAATCTCCTGCACTCATGAATTCATACAAGCATGCATATACAAATACATATTAAATGAAGGCATTAGCCCAAGATTTATCTCAAGGGTTAGGAAACAATTACATTTATGTGAGAATCGATGCAAAAGCACAATAATAAGTATGCACAATTTATTTATATTATCTAAACTACACATTGCATATCGGTTAATTTACCATTCCAGAATGCCACATAGGAAGTCAATCAAGGTTAAACGGGTTTTAAAAGTCCGACTAGGGTGTGGGCATTACAATTCTCAACATAGCTCCAGTGTTGAGCACCCATGCTTCTAATGTATATCTTCATCCTGTCTTTCCATATACTAAAAAAATCTATTGAACTTTGGACCTTCCCTCTTCATCATTAGATTGGGATCTTTTCCTCAAGTGGTTAAGCTTATAACATAGAGGACCTGGAAGATGCTCTGATACCAATTGATAACTCAATGATGAAAAGATAGTACCAAACTAGTACTGAGAGGGGGGGGTGAATTAGTATAGACAAAAACACAATCCTAAACTGGTTTGTTAGTAGACTCTGTGCTTTGGCAAAGAAACAGTAACACCGGTCTTAAACAAAGTTCAACCGCAAAAATCCAGAATAACTGAGACAAGCATAAACCGGTTGACACTTATCTTTTCATACAATCTAATACTTCATTCCATTTCACCCTAGTGCATGAATAGGTAATCTATCATCAAATTTATATAAACAACTAGATCAACATGATTTACCTTCAAACACAAATCACTTAAACCATGACATGAAAAACACCACACATGACACATAGATTTTTTCATCTGGAAACCCAACTGGGAAAAACCAAAATGGGGATGAATACCCACAAGCTATTTTTGAACTCTTTAGAAGTTCGCTCTGTTAGGAGCCTTGTCTGGTTAAAGATTGATACAATAGGTTCTATTAGGAACTGATCCTATTAGGGATCACCCAGTTAAGGCATGGCTAGAATACCTGGTTAAGGGTTAAACCCCGTTAGAGGTTACCTTGTTAGAGTATTTCAAGAACTCAATAGTTTTGAGTCACCCTGTTAAAGGATTTACAGTAAGCCAGTTAAAGATACCCTGTTAAGGGATTTTCCAACTGTTGAAGTGGTTAGAGATCAACAGGTATTACAATGATCTGGTAGCAGCACTCAATGCCATTGCAGATCCACTTTAGCTCCTCTTCACCTTCTACACTTACACTTTGTAGGTATCACTTATCTCCTCTGGTCTAGAAAGAATTAGGTATCTCTTCACTTGGATACACACACACAACTTTTGCCAACAGCCTCAGAAAGAAACACAACATCGACCTTATAGGAAATAGATAGGTCGGTAGCATAAACTCTAAACCCTAAACCTGTTAGGTTAAGCAATTCAAATGGTTCAATCCTAACTGTTGAGCACATTGCATTAAATGCAACAGTCTTGAACCAATCTCAAGATGTTCTCCATCGTTCATTTTCCACCGATTTCATGGCTGCTGATAACCCATCACGTGTTATCACTGTTTACAGACTTCGCACATTCCCGAGGCAGATAGGAACAATATCCTTCATGCAAGATCATTCATGCACACAAGGCTAACGTGGAAACATGATCTTTTCTTTGTTGCAATGCTAACTCATCACACAAAGTCACCGATTGTCACACAGGCTTGAAGCACTTCAATCGGAAACCCTGAAGTTGAGACTACCAACTGGTAGTCATACAAAGCTTCCATGTACTGGTTCCCATAACCACATGCCGGTTTACCTTGAACAAACACACCACTTCACTTTGGCACATATACCGGCTCACAATGTTATACCGGTTCTCACATATACCGGTTCGTGGTAACATACCGATTCTCTCTTCTTTAGCATATTGACATCAATGACAACATACAATGTCATCATGTCCTCATACTGGTTCACATAATGCCAATAGGTATAAGTTCCTTGCTTGCTCTATATTTCATATGAGCAAGACAATTGCAGTATTGGATATTTCTCTAATTAGACCTCTTCCTCCCCATCTACATGATATCATGGTACAGTTCAGGTCAAGGTTTGAAGTGATGAAACAAGTTTTCATCATCCATAGGATGTACACACATAAGATAAAGTCTGAGCTTAGGAGCTTTTTGTGTTTGGTTACATGTCATATGCCAACTTTATTTTATAGAGAAAAGAGTAGTATTGAAGGGAGAAGGATATTGAAGCCAAAGTTAGATTGAAAGACAAAGATCAGGGCTACATTGGATCCTATGACATCTTTGTAGATGAGACAAAGATCCTAAAGAAGTTGGAGTCTTACATGGATGCACTCTCAAGGTTTGATAATGGAATGACAAAGATGGAGGTGGCTATAACTAAGATAAAAAATGAAGACTAATAGATTATGGTCTTGTAAAGCACTGAGAGGAGGGGTGAATCAGTGACACCAAAACAAGCACAACTTTAAACATTAACTGGTAGATGAACTTAACTAAGAATTTGAACAAAATACATGCTATCCAAAATGAAATAACAATATCCACATAAAGTAGAACATCCACCATAACACAAGTGTTTATATGTGGAAAACCCAAATAGGTAAAAACCACGGTGAGATGGAACTCACAAGTTAACTATTTGCAGTAATAGAAAATTGACCGGTTAAGGTCTTACAAAGTGCTCTGCTAGAAGTGAATCTTGTTAGAGATCCCAAGCTTGATTAGAAGCTTATACCTTGTTAAGAGTACTACCCTATTAAGAGTAACCTTGCTGGAGGATTTTAGAATCCAGACTAATGGATCACCTTGTTAGAGGATTTGTACAATGAAGCTTGTTAGAGCTCGCCCGGTTAGGGGATTTGATTATGTTGTAATGATTAGAAAACAACAAGAAAGATTTGATTTGTTCTGAGTAGCACAAGACTTTCTTGATCAGATCATTCTAAGTACATTCAACACTACTCTCCATCTAAACACTTATCACTCTTCAGCAAAAGATTTCACTCGTTATGCATATCAGTATTTGCATAGATCACCTCTTCTATATCAGTTCTCTCTCTCTAAATGATTCAATAGGATGTCTTTAAATAGACATACAAATCTTATGTCGGCCATAGGAACATAATTTCCTAGGTGTAGTGTATCTAGACATTTAAACATAACTCATCACAAAAATGACCGCCAAATAAACAATGCTAGTAACTCATCACAAAAATGGATACCGGTTAAAGCAGTCAATACCGGTTGGAACACAATATGTGAACTGTTGTCCTGGAATCTTCCGCTTGATCTTCATCTTCAACTTTATCTTCATTTTGATGCCAACTTAATGTAACCACAGGTTATCTCTTAGGCACATACTGGTTGACACAAAGTATTGGTTAGATATAGACCTTAAACATAACGGTTAACAGTGTAAATAAATGAAGCTACACCGGTAGTCAATGTAATCATATGTGTGTGTGAGAGTGTTTCATCAATGACAACAAGTGATGAATACATGATAATCATCATCAAGCCAACAATCTCCCCCTTTGGCATTGATGGAAACACTTAGAAAAACAATGAGTAATACAATACCGCTAAGTGTGCATACACAACATATTTACATATGTACTCATATTCCCCTTTAATATAATACTCCCCCTTAATGCATGCATAAATACAAAATTTTCAAAAACACACAAACATATTATTACTCCCCCTTTGACAACAATGCCAAAATGATAAAGTAAAATATATACATATATATAGAAAATATGTATCAAAGTGTTCATCATATATTGCAATTTTAAACAAGTTCATGCATTGGCTATTCTTATGAAAATATTATTGAAATTCTTCTTCATCTAGGATAGAGCATTCTCCATGATTCCAGTATGTTATCCGTATACTCAGAGGTAGATAGAATTATTCTATTAAGTCAAGCGTGCAGGTTTTAAGAGTAGCAAGAATAGCTTCTACACTAGCGTAGGCTCTCTGAAGAATGTCAACCTGTGAGGTGAGATGACTCTTGAGCTCTCTTAGAGATCAGAATATCTTAGCTCTCTCATTATCATTCATGTTCACTTTTTCATGCAAATCATCTATAGACCGGTTAAAGGCATAAATGGAGTCCTAGAGTGGGACATATGCCTTGCATAACCTTTCTATTTCCTACTCATTTTCAACTTGATTCTTAGAAATATTAGAATAAAAGAAAGTAATATTGGAGGCAGAGGCAAGATACTTCCCTCTAGATTCAATAGCTTTCTTTAACAAACTTCCATTATGAGATAAAGCCATTTTGCTATTTTCAATGTGCTTAGGTAGTTTATCTTCATATGCCTTCTTATGGCTCTTCTCAATAGATATTTGAGGAGCATCTTCAAGCGATTTGATTTGATCATTTGCGTCTACAACTAACTAACCAAGTTTGCTGATAGGAGTGGGAGGATGTGCAATAGAGGTTTCCAGTAGTAAACCAGATAACATTTCTACTACATTCTGGATTGTCTCTACTTCAATCCTCTGCTCCTTGAGTCGCTTCTTGTGTTCTTGAGATTGCATAACATTAGCAATCTTCATCATTTCTGATGCACTCAAGGTGTTCATGTCAATAGGTCTTGAGATTTTTAAACAATCTTCATCATCATCATCAAGTAGTTCTTGCTTTGCCAGTTCAGAGGGTATACTCTTAATGATGGCTCTTTCTGTGTTTTTCTCTATTGTATCTTTAGTTTTTTGAGTAATAGCTTCCTTAGTGGACTCCTTTTGAGAAATATCAATGATCGATGGAGATTGGGATTTCTCCAGTTGTTCAGTTGCCGATTCACTGACCACTTTTAGTTGATTACCCAGTTGATCAACTAATGTAACGTGTACTTCTGTGATTGTAAGAGGACCCATATCTGGTGCAGTGATGTCTCCAGATAGTTCTACTGTGTCCTGAATATCTTCATCAACAAGAATAATGGAATCATCCTTCTTCTTGGTTGGATAGACTACATCAGCTTGAACAATTTCCTCTTCATTCATTTCCAGTCGAGGAACATCATCTATAGTATCATCATCTTGATTATACAGGCTAGCTGATGTGTCTCAGACTCAACAACTAACCTTTTTGCATTAAGAAGCTTCAGTCTTCTTACTTTAAAATCAAAATATGCTTTGTATTCCTTAGTTAAAGAACTAATTCTATTTGATGATAGATTGGGAAAATACTGTATAAATACTTCATCAATAATCTTCTTCTCCAATTGAATGCCTTCCTCCCATTTATCTAGCAAAGTATTATACAAAGAGATTGAAATATATTTCTCCAAATCATGTGGAAACATATTGTAATGAACCAAATAAGTCATTACCTGTTGGATTACTTGCTTCTACTCATCTTCAGTAAAAGAATCATAATGTTCTTTGACATTGTCAAACCTATTTCTTCCCAATGACTTCATTGTTCTCTCAAAGATAGTGTCAGGTTTGTAGGTAGCAATATCTATAGGTGTAGTTGCCTTTGGAACTACCTTTACCTTCTTAGGTGTTCTTCCAGTTTCTTTTTCCTTCTTAGCTTCTTCTTCAAAATCTGCACCCTTAGACTCTAGTTGCAAAATCAGTTTCCTATTTCTATTCTTTGGTGTGCTCTCCTTCTTTTCATATACTTTAGGTGCTAGTTCCTTCTTGGTTAGGACACTCCGAGTCACCCTTGTGGTCTTTTTCACATGATATTTTTCATCACATTTCTTTCACTTTCTTTTGACTTTAGCTATAGGTGCAGTACCAGTTTCAGTTGGTGCAACTTGGACTGCCAAGATGTCCAATTTTGCCTTCTTTTTATCTTTGGGTGATGCTAATAGGGTATTAGCATAGCTGACCAGTAAATCATGATTGACCTCGTAGCTCATATCTTCCATTTCTTCTTCTCTAGGTTCAATTGCTTGCATCGAGCAGAAGTTAGTGGTAACCATGAAGATTATGTCTTTTGCAAAGTGTTTAACTGCATCTTCAGGTAACTGCACTCTCATGCTCATCTTTTTCTAGAATTCATTAAAATACTTGTTTGTGGTAGCTAAAAAAGTATTCTTCACATCCCTAATGTTGTTCTTTATCTGTGCATTGACCGGTTGTTCCTTGGACCATTCAATATCACCAATACCTGGTAGGAAGTTCTGAAAGTAGAAAAAGAACCCGGCTAACAGGTGACGATATTTGAACTTTTGTGAATTGTCCTTAATGGATTTCAAATTTTGAAATAATTGGTCTTTGATAGCTTCACAAATATCATAGTCTGCATTATCAACAATCATTCTATGTGTTGTGTGAATTGTTGTAGATGTAACACTGTTAAGTCTACTAGAGTAGAAGACCCAATAGCCTATCACCATTGCTGCAAGTTTCACCGCAGGGTCTCTAATAGTGTTGATAGAGAAAGAACGCTTATCAGATGTAGAACCAGTTAGCTTGAAGACAATGTCCTTTGAAATTCTCTTCAGCATAGAATTTCATCGATTGAACAATAACCTGTTATAGCCCTAATAGCATCCTTAGTTATTGTATGGGTTCTTTCCAAATACATATTCTCTTTGTGGACTCGACTCAGGATGATTCTTATGTGTTCATCCTCAAAGACTTCAAAAAAATATGCATCATTATAAAACCCTTTTTCAAAAACCCTAGCATATTTTTCTTCTATTTTTCCATTCTTATCACAAAGTGATTTCAGCTGAGTATAGATGTGTAGAGTTCCTAAATCTTCTATTTTGCAATCTATATAGCTGGACAAGTCACCTTTGACCACAACACCACTCAGAACTTGTGATAATGCATTATAAGACATAATTTCATCTACTTAGAGCTTCCTCAGGCTTAGCAATGATCATCAACCTCTCTACAAATTTAGAAGTAGATGCCATTCTAGATTAACAAATTTCAAAGCGGTATACAAAGAAATACCTTTTATCTTATACGTCACTCTATTTCCCAATTGAAATGTTCAAATGCACACTCATTTACCTTTCTACAACTTTTGATTCGGCTTGCCTTCCTGATCCTTGAAAGTGTTGACCGGTTTACTATTCCTTGATTTGAAAATTTTTTCCAAGTGCCCCAGTTT
Source organism: Cryptomeria japonica (assembly GCF_030272615.1). NCBI lineage: Eukaryota > Viridiplantae > Streptophyta > Pinopsida > Cupressales > Cupressaceae > Cryptomeria > Cryptomeria japonica. The sequence continues at coordinate 249,124,190 of NC_081407.1, read as the reverse complement.
GTTATAGTGGTAACAGACCATTCCAGATGATCTGTAGGGTCCTGCATTTCCTCTTCCTGTTCTTTTTCTGCAGTTCATAGCCACATGACCAAATTTATTACAAAAGGTACAAACAACATTTGTTGCCTTTTCCATTTTGAATGGACTAAACCAATTGCCATAGGATCTTTGCCAGTTCTAGTTTACCCGGTTATCAAAATTCCTTATCCGGTCACCATTTGGTCTAGGATGCATGTGTGGTATAGGATTGTTTGATCCATATCTGCACTCAATATGTTTATGCCCATACATTCCACATGTGTAGCAATGACCTTCAAACTTTCTAGACACATACCTAGCATTAGTATTGTAACTTGCATTTTAGTTAGGTTTGTTCCTACAAACATTTGCAGTATGACCAGGCTTGTGACAAACAAAGCAGATAGGTTTAAAAACCTTCTTACCGATAGTCTTATTGACTTTAGAAGTAGTTTTGTTCTTTGTATCGGAGGATTCACCTTTTTTAATTGTATGAAAACCTAGTCCAGAGATATCACCCTTCATTCTCTGTGATTGAATTTATTCTTCTGGCATGGTAGAACTTTTGACGAACTTCTCTAATTTCTCATTGGATTCAGTAAGCATTTTGACAAGATCTTCATTATGTTTAGACAGGTTCTCTTGCAGAGACGATGCCAACTCAAGATCTAGCTTTAGGTTTTCCTTTTCTTCTATTTCAGCAATCAAGTCCTCATGTATAGTATCTTTTTCCTATTTGATCTTTATGATCTCCTGATCTCTTACCTTGATAATATCTTTAGCAACCCTTCTGGCTTCCAGTTCTTGACTCATGCGGATAGTGAGACCTTCTAGTTCTCTTCTGAGATTCAGTTTTTCACTGTTCACCTTTTCAACTTCATCAGCTAAAGCTTCAATATTGGCTTTATCTGAAGAACTATTTGTAGACACCTAAAAATGGTCAACGCTTGCAGAGTCATGCTTTAACATTTACGCATTGCCTCATTTTAGGTTGTGCATCGCATTAACATTTCTCCTATGTCACGTACTTGGTTTTTATCATTTGCGAACATCGAGTCATTCTTCTACATTCTTCATTCATCTTGCTCTCAAATTTGGTCTTGTCGACAACACTATCCAGTCATGATTTTAATCGATCTTATCCTATTGCATCAATGTGCGTGCTTATTTGTCATCATTTTAGACATCGTCAATCCTAATTAGGGTTTTGTCCTCCTGTCAATCTTGCGATCAATTTGTCATCGATCGTTGTCCTCTTATCAATCTTGTCATCTGGCGATCGATTTATCATCAGTCCTTCAATCTTGTCGTTTAATGATCGATTTGTCATCGGTCGTTGTCATGTTCGATCTTGTCATTTTGCAATCAATTCATCATTGATCGTGGTCATTTTCAATCCTGTCATTTTGCAATCTATTTATCATCAACTCTTGTCATCTTGTTCGATCTTGTCATTTTGCGATCGATTTGTCATCGATCTTTGTCTGTCTCATATATGTCAATTTGGATCAATTTGCCATTGTTCCTCATCAATTGGCGCATTTATCAATCAAATCATTTATCACATTAATCATTTATCAATCCAAAATCAAATCATGATCAAGTTAATTATCTTTCATCAAGACCTAATTCATCTTCTAGGGTTTCATGATTTAATCATTTAACCTGGTTTGTCATTTCCTCCTTTAGGATTAATAAATTATTTATTTATCCTAAGTCTTCTCATTACAATTAAATGTTCATTTAATTGGCTAATTATTCCTCTTTGTGAATTAATTAATAAATGACAAATTATTAATTAATTTACCTAATTCCTAATTCTTAATTCTCTAATTTCTTAATTTTCTAATTCCTAATTTCAATTCTCTCCTATTTCTCTCCTAAATTCATGGAAATGACATGTCAATTTGTCATAAATTTGTCATAATTGACAATCAATCAATTTTGACATAGAAGTTGTCATAATTTGTCATAAATTATCAATCAACAAATTTTGCATAGAAAGTGCATAATTTGTCATAATTTGTCATAATTTGTCATAATTGACATAATTGATTTGCATTTTCCATTTGAATTGAATCATGCTAATCTTGTCATCTCTCCAATTCTTCTATAAATTGGATGAATTTCTTCAATCAAATCCCTTAATTAATAATTGGTAATCAGACTATCGAATTTATGCTTCTAGTATTCTTGTGTCAATGTCAATCTTGCTTTCTCAATTAGGTTTATGCACTTGAAGGTGAGATCTACAACAAAACTATTTGAAGAAGAAAGAAGAACAATGGAGCCATATGAAGGAGCATTCAAATCATACCTTTGGTTTGCATAATCTTTCATTTTTGAATGTTTTTGTTTCATGTCTCTATTGAGTATTGTTTAGGATAGATCATTGCAATGAATGTTTTTGTGATTGAGCTATTATGTTTATCTTGTCTTGTCATGATTTCCTATTTCCTAACGTACACTATTATCAGATAATTCTAGTAGTTTTTCAGATAAGTCTCTCCTTTTGGCTTGAGAGACTTTTAGTTTGCCCCTAAGGGATTCAATCTCATTTCTGCTAGCTTCTAGCTCTCTAACCATCTCGAAGTAGCTTCTGTCCCCCATGGTAGTTTCAAGATTTCCTTCTAAGTGGTTAGGATTCAAAGAAGTTAGGCTCTAATACCAATTGATGGTCTTGAAAAGCACTGAGAGGGGGGGGGGGGGGTGAATCGGTGACACCAAAGCAAGCACAACTTTAAACACTAACTGGTAGATGAACTTAACTAAGAATTTGAACAAAATACATACTATCCAAAATGAAATAACTGTATCCACATCAAGTAGAACATCCACCATAACACAAGTGTATATGTGTGGAAAACCCAAATAGGTAAAAACCACAGTGAGATGGAACTCAAAGTTAACTATCTGTAGTAATAGAAAATTGATCGATTAAGGTCTTACAAAGTGTTCTACTAGGAGCGAATCTTGTTAGAGATCCCAAGCTTGATTAGAAGCTTATACCTTGTTAATACTACTACCTTGTTAAGATTAACCTTGGTGGAGGCTTTTAGAATCCAAACTAATGGATCACCTTGTTAGAGGATTTGTATAATGAAGCTTGTTAGAGCTTACCCGGTTAGGGGATTTGATTTTTTTGTAATGATTAGAAAACAACAAGAAAGATTTGATCTATTCTGAGTAGCACAAGACTTGCTTGATCAGATCATTCTAAGTACATTCAACACTGCTCTCCATCTAAACACTTATCACTCTTCAACAAAATATTTCACTCGTTATGCATATCAGTATTCGCATAGATCACCTCTTCTATATCAGTTCTCTCTCTCTAAATGATTCACTAGGATGTCTTTAAATAGACATACAAATCTTATATCAGCCATAGGAACACAATTTCCTAGGTTTAGTGTATGTAGAAATTTAAACATAACTCATCACAAAAATGACCGCCAAACAAATGGTGTTGGTAACTCATCACAAAAATGGATACCGGTTAAAACAGTCAATACCAGTTGGAACACAATATGTGAATTGTTGTCCTGGAATCTTCTTCTTGATCTTCATCTTCAACTTTATCTTCATTTTGATGCCGACTTAATGTAACCACAGGTTATCTCTTAGGCACATAGTGGTTGACACAGAGTACCGATTAGAGATAGGCCTTAAACTCACCGGTTAACAGTGTAAATCAATGAAGTTACACCGGTAGTCAATGTAATCATATGTGTGTGAGAGAGTGTTTCATCAATGACAACAAGTGATGAATACATGATAATAATCATCAAGCCAATAGTAGAAACACATTAGGAGACTCTAAGGCTACAAGCAAGATGGATTGGGAGCCTTATGATTCCTTCTTCTCTTTATTTTTGGATTTTTAAAATTTTAAATTTTTGAACTTTTTAATTTCCTGCCTTTTTTGAAATTTTGTATTTTGTTGCCTCCTCAACATGTAAAGATGAAAAGGATATTATATTTTGATTATGTGACTCATTCATGACATTATCAGAGAATGTTGACTTTCATCTACTCTATTTAATGCATATCTTTTGTAAAATATGGTAAGTTGCTCTTTATCCATGTGCATTTAATAGGTCTGCAGGGTTATTTGATACTCCAATTTATAAGAGAGCACGTATGGAGAAAAAGAGAATTATAGATCATCTCCAATAGCTACCATCTATAGAGAAAAGAAGGCGAATGTATGTCCTTGTCAGGAAATCTAAAAAGTGGTTTGTCTTATTTTGTTAGGCGGTCACCTAACACTTTTTGGAATTGTAAAAGGCTCGAAGCTTATTGCATCCTTGTTTTTATATAAAAGGATATTCAAGGCCTCGTGTTGACTCTCTAAGTTCATATTAGAAGAATTATCCAAGTGTTGTATAATATTTTTCACTAAAAGTGAATCTGCACTCAAAAAGTGCCTAGGTTTTGTAATATAGTATTGTTATCAATTGCATGTCCTATTTTGTAGTCTCTTTGCAAATTGATATGTGAAAGTAATTTGTACTTATAAAAGAATCTTAAAGTTGATTTCAATTATTTCCAAGTTGTTCTCTTCATTTGTGCTCCTAAATCTCTTTTAAAATCAATATATGAAGGATTTTTTATTTTACTTCTACATTGTATTGTTGAATTTGTATGAGTATGAGCTTCTTCTAAAGGAGGAGATTAAAATGCTTTATTCATTCAAAGGGATTTTGTAGAGAGTAAATCTTGTTGAGTAACAATTGGGGAATTTATTCATGCTATGACTAATATCAGATGTTAGTTCTATAAGGCAAAGGATGTTGGTTCATCTAGCCCAATGGATAAGACATTGGCCATAGAATTATGTTACTAACCATGGCACTTGAAATCAAGGAAATTTATCAATATTTATATTTAGTTTTTATTTTATCAATTTGAGTTTTTAAGTAGTAGGATGTGTTAGATACTTGATCAGTCCTAAAGACACTGAGAGGGGGCGGGGGGGTGAATTAGTGTCTAACTAGTGGATGAAATATTTAAACTTGTTTACAACTTTATAAACCAAATTAATATACCGGTAAGAAAATAATAATGAAGTAAAGAGAAACAAAAGTATAACCATCAATACACACCATAACACAGATATTTTTGGTGAGGAAACTCGATAGGGGAAAAACCTCAGTGGGATTTGTGACCCACAATATTTACTCACTAGCCAATATGAATAAATATTACTTGTACAATAGGGGCCTACACATGCAGGAAGGCCAATAGCCTAGAGCTCACTGCTCAACAACAAAATGGAGTCCCATTGACTACAAATGGATGGTTAGATCCAATAATAATGTACTGCTTCAAAATAGCATCTGCAATGTTGGATTCAATACTGGTTTAGGCTCTGTCTGATACCTCTACCATAAACCTTGCTTCGCTCTGCTCTACTCTTATTTGCTCATATGATAATTACATCAAAATGCATATGTAGTTTATTCGCTATCATAACCTATCACATCTAATAAATTGCTTCCTTACATTACCTAATTACATTTCATAATGACCTACAAGATCTCATACATATATGAGTCTTTACAATACATCATGTCGGCTATACAAATATAAATCCAATACAAAACAATATTATTTCAAGTCGGCTTAGAGTGCCGGTATGATCTGTTGTCGGTGTAGACTAGATGCTAGTGAGATTAAACTTGTAGTGTCTGTCGGTGCCGATAGATGATATTTGTTGCTGGTATAGCCTGTGAACCATGTTACCAGTTATTTTCCATCAATGACAACATAAACTATTCTCATATGAGTGTATAATGCCAACAATCACCCCCTTTGGCATTGATGGCAACACTCATGAGAAAAATCCAAAAACTGATAGTGTTCCAATTGAGAAAATGATCTCCTTCTGCACTCTGTACATTTTTCTCATACACTACTCCCCCTTTGACATTAATGACAAAGGATGTCAAAAGAATTAAAAAAATTCAAAATTTACCTAGAATCCTGTAACCGGTTATGTACAATTGGAAAATGTCTGCCAAAACTAAGTTAAGACCTTGGAAAAACTTAGTACTGTCAGAAATTATAGTCTCCGCCTGCCGGATCATACCAGTGAGATAATGCATATGTTGCTCCGGTGATCTTTCTCCTTGAATATATGCCTTAGACAACTCATTCCGGTGTGTTAATAAGTTTTCCAATCTAGGACCAAGCTTGTTCTTCAACTCCTGGGTTTTCATTCTTAGCCTTGCTTTCTCCCTTTTTGATTTCTCAATCTTCTCTTCATAGATTGCCATTTCCTGATCCAAAACTGAAGTAAGTTCTGAAGAACCAATCATATTATTAGCTATATCATCAATTTCCTTTTGTATTTTCCTTATTTCCTCATCAATATCCTCGGTTAGATGGTGAGGCTTACATGCTTCCTTGTACAACTCTTTGTATTCCAGAATAGTGAAATTTAGTGCCGGTAACAAAGAATCAATTTGTTTTGTACAGTCTTTAATTGTCCTATCAAAGAATTCATCTTTCTCCTTATTCACTCTTTCCTTAATGGTCTCTTCATCTATTTTATCCACAGTTTGAATGTTATAAGAAATGAATTTGGACAATGTGTCCAATTTACCTAAAGATCCATCAATATGATCAACTTTACATGCTGGTGTAATCATTTACAAAATTGGTAAAGAATCGTCAATGGCCTTAAATACTAAGGCATTGCATTCTGTAATCCTTTTTATTGAATCTAAAAGTACATCTATAACATTTGTTGGTCTATAATCCATAGTAGAAGTTCTAGGTGGAGTGCTTGGTTCTGCAATTGGTTTCTTTTCTTCTCTGGATGTTTGCACAGTTACCTTGACCACTTCTTTTGTCTTGTCCTCAACCTTACTTTCAACCTTACTTTCTATCTTACTATCTGTCGGTTTAGATATATTCTATTCATGCCTAATTTTTGTTCTAGTTCCTTCTTCTTCTTCTGTCTGTGTTTTAGTGTTAAGCTGAGTATCATTAGGGATGGATTCATATTTCTTAACTTCAGCTATTTCCTTGTCCATTACAATATTAAAATCCTGAGTGTCAACATTCATTGTGAATAGAATGTCTGACTCGGGATCAACATTATCTGCTTTTACTTCCTCTGACTTATCCTCTCTAGGCTGACTATCCATTTGTGTTAGTGCCTTTGAAATTATTGGTGGGGTGTCCTGTGCCGGTGGTGGTAAGTTATCCTTAACTGTAATATCTGGTATATTGCCAATTTTGCCTTTACCTTTCTCTACCTTCTAATATACCTTAGTAAATGACTTATCCACCTTTTTTCCATCTTTCTCTTCTTTCTTCTCTCTCTCAACAAAAAATATGTCCCACTTATCAACCATTTCATCTGCAATTTCCTTAATTTTGTCGACCATAAAACTAACTTGTTGGTGACCACTCACAAAAATAGTTCTATTGGCTTTAGATATAAGGTCATCAATTTCTTTCTTGGAATTAATAGGATGCATAGCTAATAGAGCTTCTACCTTCAATTTCTTATCAAGTTCCATAATAGACATTCTATTTGCTTCATGTCTTAAGTATAAATTATTTGGTAGAACATCTATTACCTCAATAAGGACCTTCTTGTAGATATCTAGATACAAAATAATACTTTCCTCTATAGTTTCCTTATCCGAATCTTTAAAAGAATGATAAAATTTATTTACATTTCTGAGGTTACTATCTTGGGTGATTTCATTGACTAACTCTTCCAATGAAAGAGTATCTGGTTCCTTTGGTTAAGATTTCTTCTTTGGAGTAACTTTCTTCTTAGGACCACTAGGCTCTCTTACATCCTGTTGCTTCTTTCTGAGTGTCCTTGATTTATTAGGAGATGGAGTAGGTGTCGGTGAGGGTTTTCTTTTCTACCTGTCCACTCTCTTGAATTTAGATACCTATTCATTGTCAGAATCAGATGAGGTGGCCATAGGAGAGATATGTGCTACAGGTTTATGTTCTGATTTACTTTCTTTTACACTTGCAACAATACCACCAAGATTCATTAACCCCTCTGTAACAACTTTTACAAATTTTGAAACATCTTTTATTATTTTTTCTCTTTTCTTTCTCTGCTTCTGCATAACAACACTACTCTCTATAGTTTCAGCATTACCAAATATCTCCTCTATTGGTTCCGATAGAGCATCTTGGAGTATTCTAGCATATGAATCTAAAATGTATGAATCCACCTCATATCCTATCTCTGTAATCCAGATAGTTATAGGTCTAACTGCCTCCATCCAAATTTCATCTCTTTTCACAACAAAGCATATTTGTTTGTCATATTTATCAACAATGCTTTGGGGAATCCTTTCCCTTTGTTTCATTTTAGCTTGAAAATTCTTGAAATACTCTTTTACTAGTTTGTCACTATCAAATCCCATGTCGGTAATTTCCTCCTTTATCTGTTTTCCAACAAAAACGTCATAGGCAAAATCCTTGTGTCCAATACCAAGAATCTCCTTTGAGAAGTAAAGCATTAAACACACAATCAGATTTCCAAATTTAAAGGTTACCTTCTTATCTCCTTTTATTTTATCCAAATTCTCTAGCAATTCATCCTTTAACCATTCAGAGATGTCAATTTTAGCATTATTCAAGATCATCTCATGAGCACTATGAATGTATAAACTAGATACAAAATTCAATCTGTTAGTAAGAGCAACTTTATAACCAATGACCATACTTGCAAATTTAACATTGTTATCATTTATAACATTGACCTTAAGTGACTAGTTATCAAATGTTGCGCTGGTTAAGCTCATAAACTCTTTGTTTGGAATTTTCTTTTTCTTGTCAGGCCTAGTGCCGGTGCAGGGTAAACTAGTGACAACTCTTATAGCTTCCTTAGTGATCTTAAATAATGAGTCTAACCACATAAATTCACCATGAACCCTGCTAAGAACATAGCGGACAATTTCATCTGAGAATTCCGACATATGGAGGATGTCAATGAACCCTAAATCCTCAACAACCTTGTGTTCCAGTTTAACTACCCCATGTTTGTCAGTGATAACATTTATGAACATATTCTTCAAATATTTGGACCCTAAACTTTCAATGTTACAATGTATGTATGCCCTAGGGTCTTCAACAAACATGACTCCCTTAGAGATTCTAGAAAATGCACCAATGGAGTCATATAGTTTTTCTATCTTAGGAATTATTTTGAAAATGGGTCTAGGTTGTTTTATGTTCTCCACAATGGTAGGGTTTGCAACGAATTCAGGAACGAAGGATGAAGAAGCCATTGCGTAAGATATATACCTTTTAGCTGAGAAATCCTTGAATGCTCTGAAAAACCTTTGCTGCTTCACCTTTAGAATTCCTTTGCTCAATTTCTCTCTTCTTTGAGTGCTTGAATTCTTGGTGAGTTAAAATAAAAAGTTGTAGTGCCTTTATAACCAAAAAGTTACTTACAACCACAATAAATGCTTCGTTGGTGAAGTGAAAACTCCACATATCTACTGGTAAAGAAAAATTCTAACTTCTTACCACCAATTGAGGTTAAATGCATGATTTTCAATTAGTTTCCTTACCCATAAGGATTATTCCTTAGTTAGATGAAGAATCTCCTACTTTTGCAGAGATAGATTCATCAATTCTCTGATCTCTCTTTCTAATCCATTGTTTAGAAAATTCTTGCTTGATTTCATTCACCTTTTCTTTACCTCTGTCATTAGATCCTTTGTTATTCGCCGGTACACTCTTGCTTCTAAAAATTTTTGCAATATGCCCAATCTTATTACATGCATAACAAGTTCTATTGTTTCTTTGAATAGCTTTTCCATAACCTTGACCGGTTTGAGTTTTGCATTGATTAGATAAATGTCCAAATCCACCACAAACATAGCATTTCACATTCATTCTGCAATTGTCTAAGTTATGACCATTTTTATTGCATTTGGAACATTGACCGATGGATGAGTTTGTATTCTGATTATTCCTAAATCTGCACTGATTTTCTCTATGACCAAATTTGTTGCAATTAAAACATTTTCCATTGAAATTATAAGCATTAGGTTGCCTTACCGGTTTGCTGTGATCATGATTGTGTTGGCATATGATGAACTGGTATGATGATAATATATGTTGTCATTGATGTCAATAAGTACAGGTGAACTGGTATGAAGATTGGAAGAAGTTGTTATTGATGTTCAAGCTGGAGAAATGGTATGAAGAGATGTAGTGAACCGATGTCAGGGTTTCACTAAGTGTGACTACCGGTTGGTAGTCTCAGCTCTAGGGTTTCCGGTTTGGCAATCTAGCTTGTGCGATGCAACCGATGATATTTTGTGATGAGTTAGCTAAGAAATAAGGATGAGATCGAGATGCCATGTCGGTTTTGTGCACATGAAGGATTTCCTCAGGGATCTTGCATATGAAGATCAATTGCATTAAATGTCTACCTTGGGCATGAAAATTCTTCTTAGCGATATGTGAAGAGAGTGTGATGGGTTACTAATTCCCATGTGCGGTGAAGAATGGATGATGCAGAATGACTTGTGATCTGTTTGAGATTGTTTTATTCTATGCAAAGTGTTTGAATGGTCAAGATTGGACTGCTTGTAATTGTAAACCTAAAATGTTTAGGGTTTAGGGTTTATGCTATCAACCTAATTGTTGTCTATAAAGTTGATGAGTTTTGGTATTGTAAGTGTTGGCAAATGTTGTGTTTGTATCTGAGTGATGAGATACTTTCCAGAACAGTGAGTGGAAAACTGCAGAGTGTGATTGCAGAGTAGATGAGTGGAAAACTGTAGAGTGTGATTGCAGAGTAGAGGAACTGAAAAGGATATGCCTTAGCATGTAGTTCTATTATCAGATCAGAGCTTTACCTGTTGTCTTCTAACCATTTCAACAGAAGGAAATCCTTTGACTGGGTAGCTTTAACAAGCTTATTGTAAATCCTCTAACCAGGTGACTCAAGATCATTGAGTTCTTCAAATCCTCTAGAAAGGTAACCTTTAATAGGGTATATAACCATCCCTTAACTAGGTGAGCTTTAATAGGATCGATTCCTAGCAGAACCTTATTATAAAGTCTTTAAATGAACTAGGCTCCTAACAAAGTGAGCTTCAAAAGAGTTCAAAAACAAGCTTGTGGGTATTCATCCCCATCGTGGTTTTTCCCTTTTGGGTTTCCATGTGAAAATTTGTGTTTCATGAGTTGTGCATTTTTCATGTGATGATTGAGTATTCTTTGTTTAGGTGATTATGCATGCAGAGCTAATGGTTATGATATTACTGATACAACATATGCATATGTGTTTTGGTGAAGTAGTTATCAAGTGTTGAATGATATTTGAAGTATTCAGTTTTATTGGTTTAGATGTCTGAAGTCTTACTATGTTTAACCGGTATGGCCATGGTTAAGTTCAATGATAAAGACAACCGATTATCATTGTTTTAACTTGATAAGTTGTTGAGAAATTTTTGTCTATACTGATTCACCCCCCCTCTTAGTACCAGTTAGGGTATTTATTGTTCATAATTATTCATCAATTGGTATCAGAGCAACTCCAGGTCCTTGGTGATATAAGCTTAACCACTTGAGGTAAAAGATCTTGCTTTAATGATGAAGAGGGAAGGTCCTAAGTTCAATAAGGATAACTTCAAAATATGGAAGGATAGAATACATATTTATATCAAGAGTTTGGGTGCTCAACACTCAAGCTATGTTGAGAATGCCTATGTAATCCCCACTAACACTCTAACCGATGATCAAAAAAGAGAGATTCAAGAAAATGGGCAATTCATGGAAGCCCTTATTAGCAGTCTATTTGATATTGAGTTAATTGATGTATAAGATAAGGACACTCCTAAGGATGTATGAGACACATTGGAAACCATTTATGGCGGTGATGAGCATGTCAAGCAAGCTAATGAAGAGATCCTTAGAGGAAAATTTGAAGACATGAGGATGGTTGAAGGAGAAACCATTCATCAATATGGCATAAGGATCAAGAATGTGGTTGGAGACATCAAGAGCACTGGTGGAACAATTGATGATGCCATCATTGTTAGTAAAGTTTTGAGATCATTGTTACCATTCTATGCAATTAGAGTTGCTACTATCCAAGAGCTAAGGTCTATCGACAAAACCAAGGTATCCTTAGACTCTATCATTGCAAAGTTGTCAGCATATGAGTTGAATAGCTATGATGGAAGTGTTCAAAAGACTGAGTCAACTTTTAGAGCATCTATTGCACCAACCATAAAAGAAAAAGAAGTAAGTACTAGTTATGAATCCATGCAAAGCAAAGGTATGGATGATGAAGATATTCTGATGGAGTTTGAAGCTCTTCTTGCCAAGAGACTTCCAAAAGGGACTAGAAAATACTGAGGTAATCTTCCTTTAAAATGTTTTTCCTATAATAAGATAGGACATATAGCTATTAATTGTCCTAACAATGACAATAAGGATAAACTAGAGAGGTTTAGAAAGTATGAAGGAGGAGGTAGAATAAATTGTCTTGTTGCAGTTGATGAAGGTGTTACTGATGAAGAGAATGAAGACATAGTATTTGTAGTTGTAAAGGAAGAAGTGTCTGATAAGAAAGCCCTTGTCTCTAGCATTGACAACTCTAATGAGTGGATTATTGATAGTGGGTGTTCTCACCACATGACTAGTGACCGAAGAAAGTTTCTGTCTCTAGAAGAATATGATGGAGGCGTCTGTTTTGGAAACGATGCACCATGCTTGGTAAAAGGTAATGGATCCATCTCACTCAATGGAAAGAGCAGTGCAGATGATGTCGACTGGGTAGAAGGTCTTAAGCATAACGTTTTGAGTGTTGCTTAGATAAATGACAAAGGACTCATTCTGGAGTTCAAAGGTAGAGTCTGCAGTATAATTGGAAAGAGTGGTGAACTTATTGCCACTGGTAAGTAGACTAGAGGTAACTTATTTTAGTTGAATGCCAAGATTAGTTAGTGTCTAATGGTGAAGTTTGATGAAAGTTTGATATGGCATAGGAGACTTTGTCATATGCATTTTGATAATATTGTAAAAGCCAGTAAGATGAAGGCATTAAGAGGATTTCCTTTGCTGAACAAACTAGAGAATTCTTTGTGCAAAGAATGTCAACTTGGGAAGATGTCTTCCTCAACATTCAAAGGTAAGTCTTTTTCAGCAAAGAACTTACTTGATCTTGTGCATACCAATCTATGTGGTCCAATGAAAACTAGAAGTATTCAGGGAGATAGGTACTTCATGATTATTACTTATGACTTCTCAAGAATGATGTGGGGCACATTCTTGAAAGACAAGTTTGAGGTGTTTGGAAAGTGGTCAAAGGATAAAATGCCTAAGAACTGATCAAGGAGGTGAATTCACTTCTGATGAATTCAACAAGTACTCTGAAGAGAATGGTATCAAGAGGCAGCTGTCTGCCCCAAGAACACCACAACAAAATGGCATAGGAGAAAGGAATAATAGGATTGTAGTTGAAGCGGCTAGAACAATGCTGATCCAAGGAAAGGTTGCTCACACTTTTTGGAGAGAAGCGGTGAGAACTACAGTCTATACTATGAACCAGGTACTCATCAAGAAAGATAAAGTTAAAACCCCTTATGAGTATTGGATTGGGAAGACTCCCACTGTGAGTTATTTTAAAGTATTTGGCAGTAAATGTTATATCAAGAGAGGTGAGCATCTGAGCAAGTTTGATGATAAATGTGATGAAGGAATATTTCTAGGTTATTCCACTAAGAGAAAAGCTCTTAAGTGCTACAACAATAGGACTCAGAAAATTGTTGAGAGTATCAATGTTAGGGCTGATGAATTCCCTGAGAAGTCTGAAGAAACCTGCAGCAAGCAAGTGGAAGATGAATCGGGTGTAAGCTTCTAGGAACTGATTAAGAAGGAAACAAGCAAAGACCTAAGTGTTCTTGTATTGATAGAAGCTGTAGTAAGTGAAGAAGAAGATGGAGAAGAAGAAGAAGAAGAAAAGCAAGCAGAACTAGCTAGAGTCATTCCTAGATATGTGAAATTACATCATGATCCGAAGCAGATCATAGGAGATAAAGATGTAGGGATACTCACAAGAAGAAAGGTGAAAGAAAACTCTTGCATGATTCCTGAATTTGAGCCTAGGACTATTAGAGAGGTACTTATAGATGAAGGCTGGATTAAGGCAATGGAAGAGGAGCTAGATCAGATAGAAAATAATGCAACACAGTCTTTGGTACCCAGACCAGAACATAAGAATGTAATAGGTAACAAATGGGTCTTCAGGAATAAGTTGAATGAAGAAGGCATAGTTGTAAGGAACAAGTCAAGACTTGTATGCAAGGGATATGCTCAAGAAGAAGGAGAAGACTATGGAGAAACCTTTGCCCCAGTGGCTAGACTAGAAGGTGTTTGAATGTTTCTTGCATTTGCAGCATTTAAGGGATTCAAGGTATACCAGATGGTTATAAAGTCTGCGTTCTTGAATGGAATCCTAGAAGAGGAAGTGTATATTGAGCAACTGGATGGATTTGCTTTATCAGAAGATAGTAACATAGTGTGTAGATTACACAAGGCCCTGTATGGATTGAAACAAGTACCAAGGGCATGGTATGAATGATTACACTCTCACCTTGTGAAGATAGGATTTCATAGAACAAGTGAGGATAGCAACATCTACCTGAAATTTGAAGGTGATTAGATTCTGATCTGTGAAGTATTTGTAGATGACATAATCTTTGGAGGAGATGATGAAATGAGCCATACATTTGTAGATGAAATGAAGAAAGAGTTTGAGATGTCTCTGATTGGAGAGATAAAGTTCTTCATTGGTCTACAGATTTAGCAGATGTAAGAGGGTATCTTTATTAGCCAGTCTAAGTATCTCAAAGAGGTATTGAAGACCTTTGGCATGGACGAGAGCAAACTGGTTGGTACACCGATGGTGACCAGTTGTAAATTGACTAAGGAAGATGATTCAGCATTGGTGAATGAGAAGGAGTATCGGTCAATGATAGGTAAGCTGCACTATGTGGTACACAATAGACCAGACATTGATCATGCAGTGGGCATAGTAGCTTGTTTTCAGAAAAGTCCAAGAGAATCCCACTTAGTAGCAATCAAGAGGATTCTTAGATACTTGAAAGGAACAATTGACTATGGATTATGGTATCCATACAATGGTGATTTTAATCTTAAAGTATATACCGATGCAGATTGGGGAGGTAATATCAACGACCAGAAGAGCACAACCAATGGAGCGTTCTTTCTTGGTGGAAGACTAGTCTCATGGACGAGTAAGAAGCAGAGTTGTACTTCTCAGTCTACAACTGAAGTGGAGTATGTGGCAGCATTTATGAACTACACTCAAGCAATCTGGATGAAACATGTATTGGATGGTATCAAAGTATCTATATCTGAACCAGTGAGTATATTTTGTGACAACACAAGTGCAGTCAATATTTCCAAGAATCCAGTATTGCATGCTAGAACTAATCACATTGAGCTCAAGTATCATTCCTTGAGAGAGAAGGTTCAAAACAGAGAGATTGTATTACAACATGTTTCCAGTAAGGAGCAGCTAGCAGACATATTCACTAAGCCCTTACCAAAGACTACATTTACCTATTTGAGAGGTGAATTAGGGGTTCTGCCCCTTCATGAAGTAAACTAAAGTTTTGCGCTCCACATCAGTCAGGTACTACAGTGAAAAATATTACAAGGTTGATGTGTCAAAGGATGGTACTCCATAGGGGGAGCAGCATAGTGGAGAATGGAAGCTTGTACCTCCACTTTGGCATTGCTATCAAAGGGGGAGAAGATATTTGATGATGAAGATATATGTTATAGTTGCAATACTACACTGAGTATTGCCATCAATGCCAAAGGGGGAGATTGTTGGCATATGATGAACTGGTATGATGATAATATATGTTGTCATTGATGTCAATAAGTATAGGTGAACTGGTATGAAGATTGGAAGAAGTTGTTATTGATGTTCAAGTTGGAGAACCGGTATGAAGAGATGTATTGAACTAGTGTCAGGGTTTCACTAAGTGTGACTACCAGTTGGTAGTTGTAATACCCTAAAAATGGTCATCTAAACCATGAGGCCCTAATCTCGACAACATCACCAAGGTCCTAACCAAAGGCAATTAAATCAATCTTGAGCACACAGTTAATCCTTCAATTATCAAATGTCACATGGCAAATTAATAACTCAATATTAATTAAATATTTATTTAATTAATTAAATCATTCCAAGTAAATCATTTTAAACAATTATCTTATTTATTTTAATTAAATATCTTTTGCATATTTAATTAAATCAATCAATTTGCCATCAAATCAAGAAAGAGGAATTGGAAATTATGAGCACAAATCTTCAAAAAAGGAAATAAATCAAAAAAAGGAATTAATTGACCAAGAAAGAATTAAAAATTTGAGAAAAGAAATCAATTGGAGATAATCTTGAAAAACAAATTAAAAATTGGTGAATAATCTCAAAGAAAGCAATTAAAACAATTAAATATTAAAATTGAATGAAATAGAGAATAAATCAGTTTTTTTTTTTTTTATCTTATTTTTAGTTCAATTTCCTTTAAAATTGAGAAAAGCATCCAATCACATCAATTCACCTGGATTGTGCTTCCTCTTGGAAAATCTTGACCGCTCATCATCATTTGATCTCAGTCGTTGGTTTCTTTCTGAATTTGCTATAAATTCAGGCTCTCATATCTCATTCAAAGATCTTGAAGGCTGGAGAATACATTGTTATTATATTATTTTTTGCTCTAGACTCATTTAGATATATTGCATATTTATTATTTCATATTGTTTAAATCATTTAGCTTAATATTGCTTAAATCTTGTTAGATCAATCTTGCATCCATCTAGCATTCATCATGATCATATAGATAAAATCCTTTGTCTTGATGTTGTCTAGTCACTGGTATTGCTAAATAATCTGAGAGCAATCTTATACTCGCATCTTTTAGAAGGCAATGGGTCGATTTGTTATGGTTTACTATTCATTGATTATATCTGATTAACCATGCATGTAATGACTTGATTGAAGTGTTGTGTCTTGCAGATATAGGTTCTTATTCCACTTTTCACACAAACATTTCTGGCACCCACCGTGGGGCCGAAGACTACATTTTTCGGCCTCCAAAGATTGACTTTTTATTTTTGTTATTTTTTAGGTTTTTCAACTTTTCAGATTTTTGATTATGCAACCTCTACGTCATCTCATATGACATTTGTCACAGGCTGAAATGACAAACTGCAGGTGTCATACGAATTGAAATCCTCTGTCGTACAAGCAGAAATCCTTTGTCGTGAGAGAAGAAATCCTCTGTCGTATGAGCAGAAATCCTCTGTCGTGCGAGAAGAAATCCTCTGTCGTACGAGTAACTGATTTGTCATTTTGTTTATGTTTTTACTTGTTCGGTTCGATGAGAATTGTTGTATGGTCAAGTGAGAATACTCGTACGAGTTAGTGTTTTGTCGTATGAAAAACAAAGAGTTTTTGTTTAGGATTTTGCTTGAAATAAGGCTTGTGGAAGGTCAATATATATGGAATATAACATTTAAGTATCTCTCTTTCTTAACTTTAAGTTATATTCCATATATATTGTTAGGATGTTTGAGAGGGGTTTCAGACCTCTAGGAGTTATAATGCAAAATCTAGTTTTTGGAGGATACTCCAAATTTCAGACAATCAAATTTTAGGGCATTTCAGCATTAGGAGTGAAAAATTTGTAACCACGATTTGAAATTAGGCTTGTGTAAGCTCACCAAGAGATTTGATATTTCACTAACTTTTTCTTCTTGCAGGTTTCTAACAATTTCTTGCAGGTTGGAGGAGTTAGATTAGGATTTGTTGAAAAATAAATTACTTTTCAGGGTTTTTCTTGAATTAAATTTTGATTATGCTAACGCTGACCCTAAATTGTCTTTTGTTTGCTTGAGATTTTCACAGCCTAACCAGTTTCTTGTAGGAGGCTTGTCAAATAATTTATCAATCAAACATACACCTATCAAAGAAAAAAAAAAAACATGACTACTGATATGTTATTTTTGTAGGTTGCCTAAAAAGAGAAATCAATCAAACATTGTGTATTCTTTAATTTTTCTAGGCACCTAACTTGCTATCTAGGTAATGAACAAATCTGTCTTTTGTGCTTTTTTGGAAAATTCTGAGAGGTAGGAGAGTATGCTCTTATCTTTCTAAGACAATTAGAAATCTAGACCCTTAAGGCTTTTCTTTGTTTGAGATTTGTGTACCTTTAGCGGGCCTGTCACAGTGGGAAACAGTAATCAACCTGTGAGAATGACCCAAGTGAGTACACCTGGACCTGAGCATTCCAACTCACTATAATAAATAGGCCTCTGGTGATTAAAGTCTCAGAGGATGGGATTATTTGAGTTTCTCTTTGAGATCTCTCATATCAAACATTTTGTAGGGCCTTGCGGTCTCAATCACATTTACATGACTACAACTTGTTTTGGTACCTTGTCGGGCTATAGGCCTCGATCATGCTTGCGTGACTTCAAGGGGTAATTTCAAACAGAATTCCTGACTAAGAACTATAAGATTAGAAGCTACCCGATTCACCTCCGAAAGGTTGATAATCTTTGTGTAAGAGAGATAGTAACTCTCCCAAGACACTTGCCATATCATGCCCCCATTAGTGTTTGGAGTCAGCTAATACGACATTGAGAATCCATTGCATGAGACTCGGCGGTCATATTCTGATTAGCTATTGGGTGTGTACCTAAGTCAGCAAGCAAAGGTTTCCTTCTCTAAGCCAACTTCCATAGGGTTTGCATGCTATGATTGGAGTTACTATTCATACTACGTGTTTTCTATGTTTTCATCCCTCAAACTAAAACTGGAGAAAACAAATCAAACAAACCAACAACTTAGTGATAAAACTCTATCCGTGTCAAAACTAGTCTATCCTGGTCAAAAACCAGTCCACCTCAGAATTGGTCATACTCAGTTGTCATACTCAGCAATCGAAAAAAAAACTCAGAATTATTGTCTCTGTCCTGTTAACAGTCGTACGAGTCTACTAAATTGTCATCCTAAGGTCAATCCTCTGTCATACAAAACCCAACAGTCTATCGTTTCAAGCTAGATCTTGTGTCGTACGAGACAAAACTGAACATAATCATTTGTCATTCAGGACCTACCCATTTGTTGTACGGTACGAGGCAGCAACTCGTACAAAACAGAATTGTTGTCATCTTGAAACTGTTATACTATCGTATGGTCTCAAAAATACAGTCGTACGAGTCTCTGATTTTGCTAGTCCAGAACAGTCAAACCTATCCAAAATAGTCTACAACAAGCCTAAAACTAGTTATCATCCTCCTGAGCATAAACAACCCTGATAGTGTACCTCTATCATTGCGTTGCATGATTTTGTCGATCATCTTTAAGCTAGTTCAAACAACATCTTATCAAACCTAAGTTAACTTGGATAACGTCTTACACAGGATAGATCATTCATGAAACCAGACCAGATCTTAGTTACTTCACTCAATCACTACGTTAAACGAACTACTAGCTATAATTTGATCTTGACTTCTACAACACATCTCGCTCTCGGTCCTGTCGATTAAAAATGCCTATTCAAACCAAAAGCTCTTCTAATTTTTTTGACAAAAGTAAGAATCTCATGGATACCTTAGCTCCAATTCCCATGGCTGCCTATGCTCAAATGCTTCAAGATATAAAGGAAAAAATATATGACATGGAAATCCAACAAAATAAATCAATGACTCCATGTGAAAAACACATGTATGATATCAAGTGTGAGAAACTTCAAGAAGTGCTAAAATGATTATGTGATTTGATAAGAAAATACCAACAAATGATTGACAATCAAAAGCCAAATCTCAAACAAGCTCATGAGACACCTTCACCAAGAGAAAAAGACATCTATTCCCTAGATAGACAATTTACACCTTTGGGGCAATCTATTGAGTCAGCTTTGAAAGAGCTTCTTAAGAACAATCTTATCATATTGCCTAAAAAGACCACATGGGTATGTGCAGTTTTGAGTAGTTACTGTGTATATCATAGGCATAACAAACATAAGACTTTAATGTGTATGGAATTAAAACATAAGATTCAAGATCTCCTTGATGATGGTGTCATTGAAATTGAAGATCCTAATGACTCACTTAAACAAAAAGAAGGAACTACTTCTAAGCATAATCAAAATCATGAACCTATGTCTAGCAAGGCTCCACATGTGGCCTCCATCCCTTCCATGATGTCTCCATCTCCTTTAAACAATTAAACTTCTCATGTTGACCTTCAAGGGCTATCTCCTATGGAAATCCAAGTTAATGCCAATATTGATACAAGTTCCTCTAAAGATTTAAAAATCCCAGATCCTATGCCATCATACACTTCAATTTCAAACGTACCCACTCCAGAAGCCCCTTTCCAAAATGCTTCCCCATCATGCCAAAATATGAATGCCTTCCAAGAATCTCCTACGCCTATGCAAAATCCTATCCCTTCCTTAGAAGCGACTCCATGTCAAGAGGATAAGCTGAAAAAATGAAGAAACAAGTCCTGTCGTAAATCAAGATCAAGACACCAAAACTCTCCAATCCCATCCAATGATTGAAAAAGATCCTATTTCCCTAGAATCCCATGATGATCCCATTATACTTTTCTATTTCTTCCAAGAAGATCCCCTTCCATCTCAAGATCAATGCATCCTTCCAAATCCCATTCCTAATCCACTTCCTAAGCAAGATCATGATGCCTCTTCCATCTTTTCAAATGGTCCTATTCAAAATAAAGAGTCAAACACCCTTCCTACTCTATCCAATAGTCCTCTTCCATGTCAAGATCCAAGTATCCATTCATCTCCTTGTCATAATCCTCCATATTCACCTCAAGGATCCATCATGCCTATAAATCCCCCTCATGATCCTATCATTCCTTACATTCCACCTCCATCTCATAATGGACTCACGTCTTCTTCCCAAAGTAAAGTATATCCTACAAGTCAAAATATTTATAAAGGAAAAGGAGTAGATCTCCACAAGCAAGAACCCCTCTGTATTAAAGAAAATGTTAAAGATCATGGCCTTGGGGAAATTTCTCAAGATGTTGGTACCTCTCATAAATCCTACATTTCTCCAGTTAAATCCAAATATAGGCTTTCCCCATCATCACTTCCATCCATTCTAGGTCCCTATACCCCTCCATCCCTTATGCAGGATCAACAAAGGCACACATCTTTGAGTACCTTCCATCCATCTAAAAGACCTCCATATCATTCCTATCTATCCACGCATCTCCCTCCAAGAAATTTGGATTCCAAGCATATAAGTCATAAGTCAATCAATCCACATGTATTCAAGGATCAACATGTCCCATCTAATTGACATGTCAAAACAAAGCAAAATATGATCCAAAAAGAAAAAGAAGAATACAAAATGCCACAAAGGCCCACAAAGAAAGAAGAAAATTCAAAAGTTATATGGGTTCCTAAAGCACTTGTACAAGCAATGCGCTCTAAGGAACTGCAAAAGCATGAAAAATCAAAAAACCATGTGGATCCCTAAGTGACTTCTTGAAGCACAAAAGTCTAGAGAAAAATCAAAATTGGCATCCAAAATTGTTGTTCCTCCATCCAAACCTTCCGAGTCTATTCCTCCATCACCTTCTTCATCCATTTTGGGTTCTTATGCCTGAAATCTGTAACCTTTCCTCCATCCAAATCTCAAAATCTGAGATTCACTTCTCCTCCATATGTCCACCATCCCTCAAGGTGTGTGCCAATGTTGATCTTCCCAGCATTTCCATCTAGCCATACACAATTCTTCCAACATCCCATCCATTATCCAACACCTATTTTCACCCTTCCATCCCTCTTATCCAATCCTTTGCATAAATCCTTGCCCTAGTTTCATTTCATTATCTTGCCAACATTTTTTAGCATACCTTTATAGCCATGGTCTATTGCAACTCATATTTTAACGGTACCATCTAAAGAAGCTAGACGTTAGGGTCCTTGTGTGAAAACCACTTCTTGTGGCACCTTGGGCAGGTACCATGATGAAAACCTGGCAAACAGACATCAGGTGTAATCCATTATCTGTTTGCACTTTACACTGGGGGAAAGTTTCATCCATGTACATCCATCTATTATTCTTCTTCCTTTTTTATCCTTCATCCTCCATTATCCCTCATTCGTTCTATCTACATTCATATCCCTTTTCCACCTTTGATCTTGACAAGGTTAAGGATCTTTGCAGGCTTCATGTGTCCTATCTATTGCACTTGATCCACACCCTTTATCTCTTATCCATTTCTTGCTTACATCCTTCATTACCACCCTTTTGATCTTGCTTATCATATCTGCCTCCTATCCAAATCTATCCCTTGATCTAGATCAACACTATGGACAAAATGCAAAAACATGCTTTCCACAAACCTCTTGACATGGCCACTTATTTGGAACATATGGCTTCGTTACACTATATCCTTTCTTTACATCGCTAAAATCCGTGCTTTACATTGCTAAAATCCTTGCTTTACATCGCTATATCCTTGCTTTACATCGCTAAAATCCTTGCTTTACATGGCTAAAATCCTTGGTTTATATTGCTATATCTGGACCCTATGCTTGGATTAACATTATGAGATAGTCCTTGAAAGCATCCACCATAATTCACTTATCCATTCATGTACTCAAAATCCCTTTTTCCTTGCTAGACACTAGGAGAAAACATAAAAATCCTAAAAATCTGAAAATGTCCCAAAGAAATCCTAAAAATTAGAATAAAGTCCTGAAGAAATCCTAAAAATCATAAAATGTCCTGAAGAAATCCTAAAAATCAGAAAAAGTCCTGAAGAAATAAAAAAAAAAAAGAATCTCTGCCAAGCAGGTGAAAACTTGGTAAACAGGCGCCTCTTGTACTCAAGCGCTCCATCTATCAATGCAACGTTGGCATTCCCTCTTTCCTGCATATGTGCTTTCATTTGTACATAACTTTCAGTCACTTTTGTGACATCCTGGTTTGTTGGAACCCTCATGGCTTGAAATTGATCAATGTCCTAGTCCTAGGTAATCAACAGAGCACATTACATGTCCTAAGCAGTGTCAACCAAGTCAACCTTACGTAAGTGAAACCTGGTCGTCCACTCCGAGTCAGTTACCTGTCTCCTGACTATTGAAGATTTTTATCACTAAGTTAACAAGCAAAACAACATAATGGAAAACAATCACTAAATAGTTTGAGCTATTCATGAAAATTTTCTTTGTGTGCTGTTTTTTATATTGGTTTTCGATTATTATCCCTCTGAGTAACTCGAGGAAGTCTATTGTGACCAAGAGGAGCAAGGATTGGGGACATAATATTTTCTTTGTTTTCTTCTTGTAGGAATGATTCCAATGATCTAGAAATGTCTAAATTAGTTGGGTGTCTATGATAAGAGCCTTCACATCAAGGTGAAATCGCCTCACATACCTTGACTCTGCTTATTTGAATGCTTCAGGGAGGTTCCATATCATTTCTTTGTCTATTTTGAGGGAATTTCTTTATTGTGCAATCTAGGTCTCTGTGAAATCTATCTAAGGATATGAACGAAAAAAGGGGTCATTGCGAACAAGATAATTAATATTGCACATGAAAAGAAAGGAACTCTAATCTGCCTGCTATGTTTGTAAAATGCTCAATGATGAAAATTAAGCTTTTCAAAATCCAGTGACTAGGTTTAGGTTGCATCTCATTTTGCATTCCATTCTACATCTCATACATTTAGAGTGATTTCGATATGGTAACAATGTTTTCTTTATTTTTTAAATGAGAGTTGGAGCGTCATCATTTCTCAGCTAAGTGGTCTCTTTTCATCATTTCTCCGATCGAGTACTTATGTATTGAGATGTTAGCTGCATACATAAACATATTATATAGATTCATATATTCATTATTACTCATCTGCATTCATCTTATTGTATAGAAAAATTAAAACATTACATTATTCATATTACTCATACTCATTCATTTATGTGCATATGAAAAGAAACAAAAATAGACATCAATAATCATTTGCATTACATTCATCCATGCTGAAAAGATATGCATACATATAGAATAAAGCATATAGAACAACATCTCATAATCAATCAGCACAAGTACAATGAAATCAAATCAAGAGCTCATAAATTGGTTGTCCTGAGTCCATTTTTGGGATCAAAATCAAAATCTGACATCAATTCTATCATCAAAATTTCATGATGTTGACCACTTAGCGCTTTCATCAACTACACGTTCTCTTCTTCAATTTGTTCTCAATTTCTCGTTAAATTTTCAAAAATTCCTCTAAATCAATTTATGCTCAAAACAACTTATCATCGTTAAAGAAATTGCCTATCATCATGTACCCTCGCTATCTTTCGATTTCACTCCCGAGGGGGCATGCTCGTGACCTTATGACCTCACATCTTCAAATGTCGAGAAATTTTTAAATCTTCATCGAAAGTCGAGCAAAACATCTTTTTCAACTAAAGAAAATCAAATAAGACCTCATCGCTAGGGGCATCTCAACTTCATCGCTTTATATCAAGTTGAGGTCTCTCCACCATCTGAATCGAGTCAATCGCTAAGGGCATATTAGTTTCATCACTTCATATCAAGCTGATATTTGTCTTCATCTGAATCAATCTCTTAACGTTAATCAGTTTCATTGCTTTTCAACAAGATGATTATTCATTTAAACTCAATCAAGGGTTTAAAGAGTTTTTTTGATCACACTCAATCTAAGAATGTGTTTAGTATTTGTTGCTTTGGATCAAGCTGAACAGTTTATCCTCATCATATCTTGATCAGTCAAGTTCAAGATTGATTTTTATCATCACTCACTGTATCTAAGTTCAATCAATTTCTAGATCAGTAAGATCTACTTCTTGATCAATTAAGTTCAAGTTCGGTATCTTTTGTTTTCTATCATTCCTAAGTTCAATCAAGTTCAAGTTTGGTATCTTTTGTTTTCCATCATTCCTAAGTTCAATCAAGTTCAGGATCGGTATCTCTTTAATCAGACTTCATTTAGCTTTGTCACTTCGAATCAAGCTAAACACCTCATTTTTCATCTAGTTCGTGATCAATCAAGTTCAAAACTTGCATCTCCTAGACATCAAATTTTCTTTGAACCAATGCGCTGCTCGCACATTAATTCAATGAGGGGAAAATGTAATACCCTAAAAATGGTCATCTAAACCATGAGCCCCTAATCTTGACAATGTCACCAAGGTCCTAACCAAAGGCAATTAAATCAATCTTGAGCACACAGTTAATCCTTCAATTATAAAACGTCACATGGCAAATCAATAACTCAACATTAATTAAATATTTATTTAATTAATTAAATCATTCCAAGTAAATCATTTTAAACAATTATCTTATTTATTTTAATTAAATATCTTTTGCATATTTAATTAAATAAATCAATTTGCCATCAAATCAAGAAAGAGGAATTGGAAATTATGAGCACAAATCTTCAAAAAAAGAAATAAATCAAAAAAAGGAATTAATTGACCAAGAAAGAATTAAAAATTTGAGAAAAAAAATCAATTGGAGATAATCTTGAAAAACAAATTAAAAATTGGTGAATAATCTCAAAGAAAGCAATTAAAACAATTAAATATTAAAATTGAATGAAATAGAGAATAAATCAGTTTTTTTTTATTTTATCTTATTTTTAGTTCAATTTCCTTTAAAACTAAGAAAAGCATCCAATCACATCAATTCACCCGGATTGTGCTTCCTCTTGGAAAATCTTGACCACTCATCATCATTTGATCTCAGTCATTGGTTTCTTTCTAAATTTTCTATAAATTCAGGCTCTCATCTCTCATTCAAAGATCCTGAAGGTTGGAGAATACAATGTTATTATACTGTTTTTTTCTCTAGACTCATTGAGATATATTGCATATTTATTATTTCATATTGATTAAATCATTTAGCTTAATATTTCTTAAATCTTGTTAGATCAATCTTGCATCCATCTAGCATTCATCATGATCATATAGATAAAATCCTTCGTCTTGATGTTGTCTAGTCACTGGTATTGCTAAATAATCTAAGAGCAATCTTAAACTCACATCTTTTAGAAGGAAATGGGTCGATTTGTTATGGTTTACTATTCATTGATTATATCTAATTAACCATGCATGTAATGACTTTATTGAAGTGTTGTGTCTTGCAAAAATAGGTTCTTATTCCACTTTTCACACACACAGTAGTCTCAGCTCTAGGGTTTCTGGTTTGGCAATCTAGCTTGTGTGATGCAATCGATGATAT
Organism: Cryptomeria japonica; assembly: GCF_030272615.1. Classification (NCBI taxonomy): domain Eukaryota; kingdom Viridiplantae; phylum Streptophyta; class Pinopsida; order Cupressales; family Cupressaceae; genus Cryptomeria; species Cryptomeria japonica. Next base: position 249,097,850 of record NC_081407.1, on the reverse strand, counting down.
TTTGTGATGAGTTAGCTAAGAAATAAGGATGAGATTGAGATGCCATGTCAGTTTTGTGCACGCGAAAGATTTCCTTAAGGATCTTTCATATGAAGATCGATTGCATTAAATGTCTACTTCGGGAATGAACATTCTTCTTAGTGGTATGTGAAGAGAGCGTGATGGGTTACTGATTCACATGTGCGGTGAAGAATGGATGATGAAAAATGACTTGTGATCTATTTGAGATTGTTTTATTCTATGCAAAGTGTTTGAATGGTCAGGATTGGACTGCTTGTAATTGTAAACCTAAAATGTTTAGGGTTTAGGGTTTATGCTACCGACCTAATTGTTGTCTATAAGGTCGATGAGTTTTGGTATTGTAAGTGTTGGAAAATGTTGTTTTTGTATCCGAGTGATGAGATACTTGCTAGACCAATGAGTGGAAAAATGCAGAGTGTGATTCCAGAGTAGATGAGTGGAAAACTGCAGTGTGAATTTCAACAAAAGGAAAATCCCTTGATCGGGTAGCTTTAATAGGCTTATTTTAAATCCTCTAACTAGGTGACTCAAGATCATTGAGTTCTTCAAATCCTCTAGCAAGTTAACCTTTAACGAGGTATATAGCCATCCCTTAACTGGGTAATCCTTAACAGGATTGGTTCCTAGTAGAACCTTATTGTAAAGTCTTTAATCAGACTAGGATCCTAACAGAGCGAGCTTCAAAATAGTTCAAAAACAAGCTTGTGGGTATTCATCCCCATCGTGGTTTTTCCCTTTTGGGTTTCCATGTGAAAAATCTATGTGTCATGAGTTGTGCATTTTCCATGTGATGATTGAGTATTTTTTGTTTAGGTGATTATGCATGCAAAGCTAATGGTTATGGTATTACTGATACAACATATGCATATTTGTTTTGGTGAAGTAGTTATCAACTGTTGAATGATATTTGAAGTATTCAGTTTTACTAGTTTAGATGTTTGAAGTCTTACTGTGTTTAATCGGTATTTCCATGGTTAAGTTCAGTGATGAAGACAACCGGTTATCATTGTTTTAACTTGATAAGTTGTTGAGAAGTTTTTGTCTGTACTGATTCACCCCCCCCCCCTCTCAGTACCAATTAGGGTATTTATTGTTCATCATTATTTATCAGATTGTTTGCAGTTTTAGAACTTTCTCCATGTTCAAATCCAAGTCCAACTCTCCATCAAGTTTATGACTTTTCAGCATATCATCAAGCTTATCTGAACTCTTCTTGAATTTGTCTTTGTATTCATTTGCAATGACCAACTCACTTTCTAGAGTGCTAACTTGTCTCATTAGTTCCTCTTTGTTATGTTGCATGTGAATCAAATCTATTTTGAGCATATCATTTTCATAACCGAGCCTTAGAGATTCATCTGATCCTTCATTAAGTCTTCTAGCCAAATCTTCAAGAGCTCCTTCCAACTGTTGTCTCAAACTTTCCATCGGTACTGGTTTCAAAATCTTCCTCAAGCTGTTAGGCTTCTACAAATAGAGGACTAGGCTCTGATACCAATTGTTAGATACTTGATGAGTCCCAAAGACACTAAGAGGGCGGGGGGGGGGGGGGGGTGAATCAGTGTCTAACCGGAGGATGAAAGATTTAAACTTTTTTGCAACTTTATAACCCAAATTAATATACCGGTAAGCAAATAATAATGTAGTAAAGAGAAACAAAAGTATAACCATCAATACACACCATAACACAGATATTTTTGGCAAGGAAACCCGGTAGGGGAAAAAGCTCAGTGGGATTTGTGACCCACAATATTTACTCACTGGCCAATATGAATAAATATTACTTGTACAATAGGGGCTTGCACATGCAAGAAGGCCAATAGCCTAGAGCTCACTGCTCAACAACAAAATGGAGTCCTATAGAGCCCCTCCCTGATCAAGATCTGGTTAACTTAGTTGACCATGGTTGACCGTATTAATAAATGCTATAATTCAATAGGATGGGCTATGTTAGACAGATAGATTAGTGGGAAAAATAATTAAACCAGGTTATGGAATCATTTTACCTTGCGGTGCACATTTTGATGTATTATGGATTTAGATCCTATATGATCCATTGATTTGATAATCTTGATATGACGTACATCAGCTATCTCAGAATTCGCAGTACTTATTTTTTATATTTGAAATTATGGATGCATGCTCTATAAATGATTTAATTCCATGTTTATGAGGATGATGCCATTTAGTAGATGATTTTATGTGGATGTTATCAGATAATTGGATACTTGATTTTTATAAGTGAAATTTTATGCGTCTGAATTGTATTCTGTTGATAATATTATATGTGATTTTTGGAATTACTAATGTGCAAGTGAGATGTGTAGGAAAATTATTCCATGTGACCATGGAAACTATTCGAAGAATCAAACCTAGGCCTATGTGCGATTGTGAAGCCATGGGTTGTCTATTTGGAGAGACAACCCCTCGTTTGTAAATGTGTTTTAATTTTTAAATGTTATGCTTGGATGTGTGTTTAATTTAGAAATTGTTTAATTTATAAATTCCAAAAAAGGGGACATTTTCCATGTGTAATTTAGTGATGTGTAATTCTTTTTGTAGTGTCACTTGACACGTATTGTAGGATGAGTTGGCAATGTCATGTCTCTTTTGAAGAAATTTATTCTACCAATGCATATATTTTCAATTATCCTAAAATGGTCCCAAGTAAACTTTGGATAAGGAGCCCTTAGAAAGGTCAACTCAGGGTTGACCGGTAGGTAAACTTTGGGTGGACTTCTAGGGGGCTAAACTAACTCCTCGGGTCAAGCTAGGGGCATTTTTAGTGGGTCATATAATGTACCTATGGATGAAAGCCAAATTTAGCCATGTGTCCACTCCCTAGGGCCTTTTTATCCTCCCCAAAAATTGAGTTTCCTAAATTGGCTGAATTTCATCTTTAGAAGAGCCTTCCTAGATTAGATAACCCTCTTCATGAGTGGCATTGCTCTTCCCCATTCCTTTTACCTTTTTTGAGGTGTCTTGGCTAGAGAGTCTGTAAGGTATTGGGAAGACAAACCAATGAACATCCTTAACCCTTCCTAAGTGGGTTGGAAAGAGTGAGGAGTGTCTTCATAGGGAATAGTTTGGAAGGGAAAAGTTTGATCACCCACTCTCCATTTTTGGAGATTCTTGAGTAATTTTTGGCAAGATTTTGGTAGAGGATTTTGGCTAAGTCTTGAAGGAGGATGATAGGGGTTTTGCGAAGCTCTTCTTCAAAGGATTCATCACCCTTTTGTTGGTAGATTTGAGGTTGGTTATTTTCTAATTCTTGTATGTTTTTGTGTTGTTGAAAGTTTTTGTTATAAGATGATTTCAATGTTGGTTACATTGTGTGTAGGAAGATTGTTGAAGTTCTTCCCTATGAGTTTTCTTTCTTTTTGTTATTATGTTTCCTTGAGTTTTTTTTTTGGGAGTTTTCAAGGCCAAACTCACCCTTGGGAGGGTAGAATGGCCTTAGGGTGAAGGGTTGTTTGACAGCCTATGAGTGAGACGCTATCTTTGGAAGAGAGTGAATCACAAGAGATTTTGTGACCCTTGCTACATAGTGATTTGTTTATGCAATGGGGATCATAAGGGGAGTTTTGTTGGCTTGTATGCCTTGGGGGACATAAGGGATTATAGGGACAAGTTTGGAACTTGTGGATGTATTTATTTGCAGCCTTTTTATGGTATTATGTGCTCTATACTTGCAATTTTATCCTCGAGGTACATAGTCCACCTTCACCCCACTTGAAAAGTCACATATGTGATGTTGTTTAGCCTTGGGTTGGGAGTGTGAAAGTTGTGAAGTTTTCTCGCTTGTATGTGTTTGAATGTGTGTTTCTCGTCTAGCCTTGGTTCTCCTAGCTCAGGGGTGGCTTCTTGTAAGTCTAGGTTGGGAGGTGAGCCTCCATGGTCACAACCTGAAAACTATTAATTGTAGGTTTTCTTGGGAAGAAATTAGATGGGAAGCTGATATGGTCCTTCTGTTTATTGTATTTCAGTTGCAGAAAAGAAAACGGAACTTCTTATTGTATTTTGTTGCTAAAAATAAAATTTAACAATTAGAATAGTTTTTACCATGTAATAAAGATGTATTTTACATTTGAAGTATTTATATTTTTGCAAAAAGAAGGCTTTTGAGTTATTTCATTGTAATTGTTATTGCTTGAAAAGATGGAAGAAATATGGTTCTGTTTTATTTAGTTAATAAAGGATAAATATATTGGAAATGGAAGAGAAAAATAGTAGTATAATTAAGTAGTTTCATTTTGGCTATTTATGTTAATCTGCTAAAAGAAATAAGTACTAGAGATGTAGTTAGACAAAAAAAAGAAAAAGAGATACCATTTATGTCTATAGTTTTGGAAAGGAAATTTAGAAAGAAAAATACTTTTAAAGGTATTTTTATTTAAATCTTCTTAAAAAATTTATCTGGTTGTTTTATTTATCAAATGAATGTGGAAGAAATAATGTAGTTGTTAAATAATTTACTTCTGTTATTTGTACTTATTTCTAAATTTGTGTAACAGAAAGTAAAAGTGCAAATTTAGAAATACTAATACATTTAAATAAATATATTTGCATGTAGGATCAATTAATCTAAAAATCTACTATTTTGCATCTATCAGATATGCTATTGTAAGAATGATTTAATGAAATAAGTGTTGCATCTCATAAGCACGTAAAATTAGATTTATTCATACATTTAACAAAAAAATAAAATAAATGAATATAGATTATTAAATTTGTGCATCTATTTTGTAGCATTTCTATAAGCTAGTTAAATAGATCAGAGTCTTTAAATCGGAATAAATATATGGGCATGAGTATTTGTATATAAAAATATAAAAAATATATATATATATATATATAAAACCTGTAGTTTCGAAAACAATGTTTATTTAAATAAAATATATATATATATATATATATATATATACAATTTTGTGAATTCAACGGTGGTAAGGCCATGAAACCCTTACCACCATCCGAGAAGTGGCCTTCGCACCCCCTGCGGCCGCCACAGTGAGTAAGCCACTACTCATTGTGGGCCTTCCGCAGTGGGTGGGATGAGACAACCACTGTGGGTGACCCGCAGTAGCGGTGACCGCCACTGTGGAAACCCATAGTGGACGACAGCCGCCACTATGGAAAGCCATAGTGGACGGTGGCCACTGCTTGTGGGGTTCCAGAGGGGCCGCCCACACCTTTGATGCCGCCCGTGACCTTAAGGACAACCTTCCCTCCACCGGCCCCTCTCAGTACTAAGCCCTTTGTCGCTGCTTCCCAGCCATGCCTGCAACCAAAAATAAGTTAACCACCATGAAAATTATTTCATGGTGGAACCGTAATCCGACCTAGGGTTAGGGGAAATAGTAAAATAAAAAGAATAAAGAAGAGGGAAGATAGAATAGGATAGTATCCTCATCCCAGAAGAAAAGGGGAAACCCTAAATAGGGTTATACCCACTAGTTTTTTTAATAAAAGAATAAAATAATAAAGGAGAGGGAAAGAAGGTCCTTAAAAATCTGAAATGGGAATTGCCCATTTAGTTTTGTTTTTAATTTATCTAGCTAATTTTCTTATTGGGGAAATCCCCATTTATTATGTTAATATTAACTTTGGTAGACTTTTTATTGGGATTATATTTAGAGTAATAATATACTCATATTGAGTAAATTTATTAGAAGAGTTTTCAATGGGAATTTGTATATAGTTTAATGATTAAATGTAAGCTAAGGTGTAATTTAAATTTTGATTATTAAATATTTAATATTTAAATGTTTGGAGGAGTAATATATAACAACTTGATTTAAATTATATAAGCACATTTTAGAGGTTTTTAATGGCATTTATAATTAGCTGGAATAATTTAATGAAGGTTATTAGACGTCTAACTGGTTGCAAGGGGGTATTGTAGCGGGATAATATAATATTTTAAATAAGATAATGGACTTGATCTTATGCATATATTTAACCCAAGTGGAACCTTTTTAATAAATAATTTAATTAACATAATGTCGTTTGACACTTTAATTTTAATTGCTAAATTAAATAATACTAATACATTGAATTTGTGTTCATATTGATTAAGCAAATTTTAGAATTACTCAAGTTAAAAAAATAAAAATAAAAAGATTAAATTACCAATGATTTGGGGAAGCTTGATATTCCTTTTCTTAGAAAAATAATTGATATTAGTTCAAGAAATTTTATTAATGTCATTTAGTAGAAATTGGGCTATTTATATATTATAAAATATAATTAAAATTGAAGGGGTTGTTGAGCGAATTTATTTAACACCTAAAAGGATATTGTCCTTATAAAATAAATTTATTTTGTTTTGATGATAGGAGTATCGTAATTGTTACGTAAGTAAAAATCTAATCCTATCGCTTAGGAGTTAAAGTTGAAACCTAAGACTTCTAGTTAAATTTTAATTCATCACTCACTTTAGAAACCCATTTATATCAATTAAGATTTCATTTGGAACAACTTGTTAAGTTGTCACATCTAATTAAGCATAGGTCGCAAGTAATTATGTGTTCAAAAAAAAAAAATTGTTGTGTTTTTTGTCCAAAAGTTTGGGCATGACATTTTGGTAGCAGAGCCCTAGGTTCATACACTGGTGAACATGGACTACATTCATAACTTAGTTTGAACCGAACTACGACTTTGGAGTATAACACCTAGGTGGAAACTTGTGAAATAACAAAGTGAAAACATAAGTGAAAATTCTTTTAAACCAAAGGATCAACATTTATCAATTCAAGGGGTTCCAAGGGTCACCAAAAGCCCTGAATTTTGAACTTATTAGTCATAATGATTATGGAATAATAAGACCCCAAAGGCTACAAAAAATTTCAAATTATATATATAAACGAAAATATTTTTGAAGTTTAATAATGGAATTTAGATCGTTAGTACATACTAGGTTACCATTCAATTGGAACCTAAATGCAACAATTTTATCTAGTCAATCAAGTATGAGGAGTTAATTCTTCAATAGAATACCTCTAATGGTAATTAACATAATACCATCCGTTGAGGTATGTTATTGACGTGGCAAGTCAAGAAAGCTAGTTAGACATAAGATAAGGAGCTATAAACAAGTTGATTGAGGTAGAGACAGTTCTAGATAACATTTAAATCTATACGATTATGGTGGCTCAAGAACCAGGACCGCCATTTGAGGCACCAATGAAGAAGAGTTAAGAGGTACTCTTGCAAATCTCAGGAAGAAGCAGTATGTTAGGATTCCCAAAGATACTAAGAGCGGGGGGTGAATCAGTATCTTGCTGGTTAACAGATTTTCTAATCTTACTAAACAAATTGCATTCCAAAATAGTGTATCGGTAAACCAGAAATAATGCAGTAAATAAGATCAATAACCACAACATAGAAAGCACACCATAACACAATATTTTTAACAAGGAAAACCAATGTGGGAAAAACCTTGGTGGGATTTGTGACCCACAATATTCACTCACTGGCCAATAAATGAATATTACTTACAATAGGGGCCTGCACATGCAGGAAGGCCAACTGCCTAAAGCTCACTGCTTAATTACAAAAGCGAAGTCTCACTGACTTACAAAAATGGATTATGCAAATCCAATATCATGTACTACTTTGGTTCAACATCTGCTATGCCAGGTTCAGTATCAGTTTAAGCTCATACCACTTCCATAAACCTTATTCCAAAATCTGCCTTAATATTCACATGTTCGCATCTGCCTATTACATTCCATACTTACACAAATGATTTAAAAGATCTCATACTTATATGAGTCCTATTACAATTCACCTTGTCAGCTTACAAAAAGATTTTACAATTAAATATAAAATAAAATCATGTCGGCTGGGGTGTTGGTAATCATCTTTGTCGGTGTCGGTGCCTGCCGGTGCCATAGGATTGTAGGGTTGCCATCAATGAAAATAACTTCAATCACCTACAATTTCTCATTGGAGTGTGCATTTTCCAACAATCTCCCCCTTTGGCATTGATGGCAACACTCATGAGAAAAAGTCAAAATTGTATCCAAAAATCTGTTGTCCAAAAAAATCTTGCCAAAACTGTGTGCTCCAAAATTGTGTGCCCCCCTGAGTAGATGATGTCTTCTGCCAATCATTTTTCTCTTTCTACTACTTCCCCTTTGGCATCAATGACAAAGGTTGTCAATTAATGTCAATTGAGTGTAGTTCTTGTCACGATCTCTGCAACTGGTGGGTTACAATCTGATATAGATCCGCTAATGCAAAATTCAAGCTGTTAGTGAACCTCTCACTATCCTTCAATGTTGCTTCTATCCTTTGGATGGTACCGGTGAGTATGTGCATTTTCTCTTTTGATGTCTTAAGTCCTGGAACAAGTGCCTTAGAAATCTCTTTTCTCAAAGAGATGAGGTTGTCTAGTTTCAGACCAAGTCTGCATTTGAGTTCCTTAGCATTGTATTTTATTCTTTCCTTCTCCTTCTCCAATTTCTCAAGTTTCTCCTCAAAACCAGCTATCTCCTGCTCTATTACCGATATGGGTTCTGATGAACCAATGAGATTGTCAGTTATATCATTTATTTCATTTTGTACAATGCTGATTTCTTTGTCAATATCCACTGTCAGAAGATCAGTCTTGCATGTGTCTCTGTACAACTCCTTAAATTTCGTTAAAGTTTTGTTTAGTGCTGGTAGGAGGGTGTCAATGTGTTTCATGCACTTATTTATTGTCTCTTCAAAGAATTTTTCTTTTTCCTTGTTCATTTTCTCACTGAATGTCTCCTCGTTAATATGATCAACTATCAAAAGATTGTCGATGATGTACTTAGACAATGTGTCTAGTTGACTCAAAGAATCTTTATTTTCCACATTGCACCTGGGTGCAATCAGTTTCAATAAAGGAATTGTGTCATCAATAGCCTTATATGCCTGTGCATTACACTTTGTGATCTTCTTGATGGAATCCAATAATACCTCTGTTACATTTGTTGGTTTGAATTTTGTTAAGGAGGAACCAGATGACTGTCCAACTTCCTTAATGATCTGCAATCCACCGGTGTGAGTAACCTCTTTGCTTATGTTGACCTCCGGTAGGTCAGTTTGAGTCTGCATTTCTACTAGCAAAGGTTTGGGTTTCTTAGATGTTGCTGATGGCACTGTCTCTGCCTAAACCTTTTCCTCTTCATGTTTCTTAGAATGTACCTCTGTCGATTTCTCTGTGCTTTCCATTGCCGGTATCTCAACATATTTATCAGTAGGTTTTTCAATGTGTACATCAGTGGTATCTATCTTTCCAATAACTAGGGGATCAGTTGATTATTCAGTATGTATTTCAATCCCAATCTCAACATTTCCAACTATATCCTCAACATTTGTCTCAACTATAATGTTTTCTACTGGTGACTCAATTGCCACATCTCTCTTTTTAGTTGTTTCCTTATCAACCATAATGTTGACTTCTTATGTGTCAATATTCATGGTATACAACACCTCTGAATCAGGATTGGTGTCTTCATGTGTTGTCTCCATACTCTCAACATTATTTGTTATCGGTGGTGTATCAACAGTTTGTATCAGTGGAGTAATAGAAGGAGGTGGGGGCAAGTTATCTATTACCTTTATGCTCAGAGGACCACCTACCTTGCCTTTACCTTTATCATTTTCCTTTTGATGGACTTTGAAAGTCTTTGGTCGTTTAAGTTCTTCTTGCTTTTCCTTCTCTACAAAGAAGATATCTCATTTTTCCATTGTCTCTTCAGTGATCTAATTTACTCTACAAGCCATTAATGCTACATGCCGGTGACCAATGGGAAATATAGTCTTGTTTGCCTCACTTATTAGTTCATCAATTTCTTCTGTTGATATCACTAGGTGAGCTGCATGTAATTTTTCTACCTTAATCTTCTTGTCTAGTTCCACAATTGCTAACCTTTTTGCATCTAACCTTCTGTACAAGTCACTAGGTAGATCATCTACAACTTCTATCAAAAATTTCTTATAAATATCTAAGTGTAGAATAACACTGTTTTCTATGCTTTCCTTTTCTTCATTAGTAAAAGTGTTATACAACTTGCTAACATTTGACAAGTTACCATCTTCAATTATTTCATTTATAAGTTTATCAAGTGGGGGGATAACTTGTTTTTCCTTCTTCTTCCTGGGTGTTATTTTCTTTTTCGGAGGCCTTACTATCTATTGTTTCCTTCTTGTTCTCTTTGGTGTAGGAGCAGGTACCAGTGAAGGTTTCCTTTTCCTTTCTACTCTCTGAAACTATGCCGGTATTTCACTGTCAAAGGAGGTACCAACCAATGAAAGATGTGTTTCTGATTGTAATCCTTCCAAGTCACTCTCCTTAATACTAGTCATATTCAATATGTTTTCCTTGATTACCTTTGCCTATCTTGTTGCTTTTCTAATTGTTTGTCCTATTTTCTTTATTCATTTCTGTGATTGAACTTTGCTTTCAATAGTTTCAGCACTACCAAATATTTCTTCTATTGGTTCTCTAGGGGCTTCAAGGAGGGCTTTAGAATATGTTTCTATTATGTTCTCATCAGCCTCATAACCCATCTCTGTAACCCAAACTTTCCTTGGAACCACTGCCTCCATCCAGATTTGATTCTTCTTTATAACAAAACATATCTCTTTTTGGTATTTATCAACTATGGATTGAGATAATCTTTCCCTATTTTTCATTCTAGCCTTCAGTGCCCGAAAGTGTTCAATTATGTTCTTCTCCCTGTCGTCTCCCATATTATTAAGAATATCCAAAAGTTGTTTTCCTACCGGTATGTCAAATCCAAAATCCTTTCTACCAATATCGGGAGCTTCCTTGGTGATATACAACAATAGACATACAAGTAGGTTATCAAATCTGAATGTGCCTTTCTTGTCACCCTTAATTTTCTTCAGATTGTCTATTAGCTCATCTTTTAACCATTCACATATGTCAATCTTTGCATTACTATTTACTAAGTCATAAGCACTCTTGATACATAAACTAGAAACAGAGTTTAATCTATTGGCATGTGTAGATTTGTATCCAAGAATCATGCTAATGAATCTTACATTGATATCCTTTACATCATTGACTCTCAAGTATCTCTTGTCATAGGTTGCACTGGTTAGGGTCATTACAGTGCCGTTTGGAACCTTTTTAGTCTTGTCAGGCTTGCTACCAGTGGAAGGTAAGCCTGTCACTGCCCTAACTGCTTCTTTTGTTATCTTATGAATGGAATCTTACCAAAATAACTCCCCATGAACTCTACTCAATACAATCCTTATAACCTCTTTGGGAAAATCAAGAATGCTAAGTATCTCCACAAATTCTAGGGTTTCAACTATCTTGTGTTTCGATTTTACATTACCATTTTCATCACATATTATTGTCCTATACATGTTCATAATTTCATCAACACCTAGTTCTTCAATATGACAATGTATGTAAATTCTAGGATCCTCAGCATAAGCAACTCCTTTGGGTATTTTAGAAAATACTCCTAGGGTATCATCCTGCTTCACTACTTCGGGAATGATTTTAAATATAGGCCTAGGATGTTTAATCACTTCAATTACTATAGGGTTTGCAATGAATTTGGGTGCAGAGGAGGAAGCCATTGTATAAATACCTTAATTTGCCTTTAGTTTTGAATGCTTGAATGATTTACTTCACTTCTCGTTGTGGATGCCTTCGCTCAGGTTTTTCACGCTCTAAGGAAATTTGAATGCTCAGTGAGTGAAAAAGAGTAAAAAACACTTTCTTTATAATGTCATTTCCTTCAACTACAACATTAAATGCCTGCCAGTTAAGTGAAACTTAACATATCTGCCGGTAAAGAAGTAATTCAACTTCTCACCATCAACCGAGGGTAAACTAGCATGTTTTTCAATTTGTTGCCATACCCCCAAAGGATTTCTTTTCAGTTAGATGAAGAATCTCCTGCTGGTGAAGTGATACTTTGTTCTACCAGTGAAGGAATAACCTCATTAACATTCTAATCTGACTTTCTAATCCATTGTTTTGAAAATTATTTCTTTACTTCTTCAACCTTCTCTTTACCTTTCAAACTAGGTCCTTTGTTATTTTCTTGTGATGCCTTACTTCTATAAAATTTTGCAATATGTCCAATCTTGTTACAAGCATAACAAGTCACATTATTTTTCTGAATAGCTTTTCCATATCCTATGTCGGTATGTGTTTTGCATTGATTAGATAAGTGTCCAAATCTTCCACAAACATAACATCTTACATTCATTCTGTAGTTTTTTGAATTATGACCAACTTTGTTGCATTTAGAACATTGACCGATGGGTGAATTGGTGTTCTAATAGTTTCTAGATCTACACTGATTTTCTCTATGACCATACTTCTTACAGTTAAAGTATTTCCCATTAAATTTGTACGCATTAGGTTGTCTTACCGGTTTGCTATGATCATGATTGTTTGCAGTACCAGAGCTTTCACCAACTTCAAAGTCGAGACCATTAGTATCTCCATTAGATTTTTTATTTTTTAGCATGTCATCAAGTTCTTCTGAGCTTTTCTTGAATTTCTCCTTGTGTTGATTTGTAGTATCCAACTCATTTTCTAAGAAATCTTTTTGTCTCATGAGTTCAGTTTTATCATGCTCCAAGTGAATCTTATCTGTCTTCAACATATCATTTTCATGATTGAGTCTTAGATTTTCATTTCCAGCATCATTGATTGTCCTAGTCAAGTCATCTTCATTCTTTTTTCGGTCTTCAATGTCTTTACAAAACCTCATAGTCATATCTTGCATCTCATTCCTCAAGGTCATATTTTCTTGCTTCATCTTGCTTACAAGATCATTAAGAGTTTCTTTTTCATCATCATCACTCTATATCTTCTCACGAAGTTCTCTTCTTTTGTTCCTAGAAATAGTGAGATTTTCTTGAAGTCCTTGAATGATTTCCTATGCAGCCTTCAGATCATCTTCAAGTTTCATATTTTTCAACTTTTCTGCATCATAATCTGCAAGAGTTGTTTCCAATTGCTTTCTCAGGTTTTCCATCTATACCGGTGTCACAATCTTCCTCAAGCTATTAGGATTTTGAAAATAGAGGACCAAGCTCTAATACCAATTCCCAAAGATAATGAGAGGGGGGGGGGTGAATCAGTATCTTGCTGGTTAATAGATTTTCTAATCTTATTAAACAAATTGCATTCCAAAATAGTGTACTGGTAAACCAGAAATAATGTAGTAAATAAGATCAATAACCACAACATAGAAAGCACACCATAACACAATATTTTTAACGAGGAAACCCGGTGTGGGAAAAACTTTGGTGGGATTTGTAACCCACAATATTCACTCACTGGCCAATAAATGAATATTACTTACAATAGGGGCCTGTACATGCAGGAAGGCCAACTGCCTAAAGCTCACTGCTTAATTACAAAAGGGAAGTCTCACTGACTTACAAAAATGGATTATGCAAATCCAATATCATGTACTGCTTTGGTTCAGCATTTGTTATGCCAGGTTCAGTACTGGTTTAATCTCATACAACTTCCATAAACCTTATTCCAAAATCTGCCTTAATATTAGCATGTTTGCATCTACCTATTACATTCTATACTTATACAAATGATTTACAAGATCTAATAATTATATGAGTCCTATTACAATTTCCCTTGTCATCTTACAAAAAGATTTTATAATTAAATACAAAATAAAATCCTATCGGCTGGGGTGTCGGTAATCATCTTTGCCGCTGCCACTGCCATAGGATTATAAGGTTGCCATTAATGACAATACCTTCAATCACCTACAATTTCTCATTAGAGTGTGCATTTACCAACACAGTAACCTATCCTAAGAATAGGTACCATAAGCAGGTGGCCATGCTAGGTCGCTTAATAAGAACATTTGTTTGGGGATTCTTGAATCAATGCAAAGAAGCCAGTATTGGATAAACTTTAAGATGAGGACTGAAATTGTGAATGACAATCTCCTTGATAAGTGAACCCTTGTAATACTATAGAGGAATTGAGATTAGAAGAAAGGAGACATGAACCTCTTGGATTAAAACACGTAATTGCAATAAACCCTAAGTTCTCTCGTAAGTTAGATAATTGGGGGAAACAAGCAAAGTATAGTCACAACTAGTTCCTTTATGGGAAGATAATTTTGAGAGGACTAAGTAAATGGCATAAAGGGTAGAGATGATTTGGGAACCATGCAAATCCCTATTAAAGTACAAAGAATATAGAAGAATCATGATCTAATAATCAAGGAGTGATTAACTTATATTTGTTCAGAACCTAAGGAGTAAAGTGAAACCCAATCATGACTAGTAGCTAGATACAAGACAGTATGGAACAAAATTCAACTACTTGGCACAACCAAAGTAGGTCTATAAAAATTATGGCACTCAAGTGTGGAATTATGCGAAACATTAAGTATGGATGGGGCAACATGCAATTGGATAAGGCTTATGGAAGGATAGCATAAGCAATATTATAATACCAAAGTTTATGAGAATTAGTTGGCAGTGTAAAATGTTTAATGAGAACAATGTTAAGGATCCAAATTATGTGGTTAGCTAAGGGAGAACTTGGAGATTATGGGAGTCCTAGAACATCAGTAATTATTGGACACTTTTGTGTTATGTCATAATTGGGTAACTTGATATTACGATGATAAGGTGGTTTTATTTGGATTGAAGATAATCCAAAAGTTGTTATATGTCAGAATCGGCTAGCAAGTAAATATAAAATAAGTAATATGGAAAGAGATGATTTATTTTAAAATTTAAATTAAAAGGTGTGTGTTGGTTTCTATGTTGGTCACGTCTCGAGTGCACACCCCCTTGTTTTCATAGTTGCATAAGTGGAGTAGGAGAGAATAAGTTGATTCTCTGCATCATTCGAGAATAGTCATAGTGTGTAGGGAGTAGGAATTAGTTGTCAAGTGTTATTATTCCACCCTTAATTTTTCTTAACCATAAGTACTAGTATTTTGGCAGCATACTCCTTCTTGATGGGAACAAATGGATGACTAGAAATGACAATATAAAGAGCTAGCAAAAGGTGCTAAGAGAACAAATGATGTCCCTAGTGAAATTATATGAAGCCTAAGTGGTTGTAAGTATACAAGTATTGATTTTGTACCGAACTATCAACCCCACTAGTAAGAGAGACATAAAAATGTTGATGCATGAGTTACCACATATCATTGAACCAATATTTAACATAATAAGGTATTTAATGGAAACCCAAGAAGAATTGACGAAGAATGGTAGAGTTAGTACAATCGCCTATTAGAATATAATTATAGATGTTAATAACCCTAAATGGGTAGTAGATTATATCAGAAAGTGTTGCTTGTAATAGTAATCACGTGAAGGTTAAATGGAACACAATCTATAAAATGATTGCTATCTCTTGTGTATAAGACATGTCGTAATAATAAGGGAATATAAACGATCTAAAAACCTTAAGAGTCTAATAATCACTTCCTAACACACTCAGGACATGTGATCTTGAGTAATGTGTTGCAGTTACTCCCTATAGTGTGGCTAGATGGTCAACTTGTTTTGAATTTTGATTCAATAGTTTTTCGACTTTCTTTGAATAGTATATTGTGACCTTGGGGCTAGTACTTTCTTTTATATTTCTTTTTATGGATGGACCACTAAATTTATGTTTCTTTTCATTGGAGCTATGGCGCTTACCATGTTGCTAATTTTAATAGTTTTTAATTAATGACATTTTTCTTCTTTTGATTGGATTTGTCAAGTGCAACTTTTACTTTGATCTTTTAAAGTGTCAAGTGGTCATTTTGAATGTTCATATAGCTAGCCCTAGTAATGTGTTTTGAGTAATGTCTATCAAGTTCATTGAACCACTGATAGTGTGTTAAGGGAGAATACCACAAGGAGTGAAATTAGGCACAAGGAATAAATAAAGAGTATTATATCAAATTAGGATAAAGGAAGGAATATCCTCTTAAACGAAAATTCCTTGCAAGTAATCTAAGAAAGAAAATTAATAACAAAAGTGTGATCTAGACCTAATAAATTGTGAAAGTGTTGATAATTATAGATTTGCTAATTTGGCATGTGTATGGAGGTGACTGCGTGGATGATATCTTAATTAAGTATAATTATTTTTCATTACTCCCTTAGAATGGGATTGTTATATATCTCAATATTTGGGTTGCGATAATTGTAACCTATGTAACTTAAACCTTGGTGCCTAGAAGTATAAGCATTGTAAGCCTTGAGGTAGAAAACAACCCTATTTATGGGCAGATTGGAAGAACTTAAACTTGGATATACCTTGTTGCCTTATGATGTGGAAATAAATCATGCACCTAGGGTGGTTTAACAAATATTAATTAACACCCTTATGAGGCACCTTGAAGTAAATAAGAAGATTCATTATGGATAAAGTAAGTTATGATATCAGTTTTCTTTAGTATCATGTAATGAATGAGAATTGCAGTGGGATAAACATGTTTTTAAGCAAATCCTTAACAAAATATGATTCCTAGAAATTTAATAAGTAACCTAATATGTGTAACCTAGATCATGGGAGTTGATGTGTGGTATTGATATGATTTGGATGGTGCATTAATTTAAAGTAAGTAAGGAATGTATAAGATAGAATTTGTCAACACCTACCTGAGGTTGAGGGGAAATGTAATAAAAATGCTAGAAAGGTACCCTATGGAGGAAAAAAGCTATTACGAAAGAAGGATGATTTTAGTATTACATCTTTCTAGTAGGCAAGATAAAATTTAGAGTAATTTAGTGAAATTGTGGGTAATGTTATATTTCATATCCTAGTCATGCGACTTCTAGGAGCAAGTCAAACTCTAGGGGGGGAGGATGTAGAGCCCCTCCCCGATCAAGCTCTGGTTAACTTAGTTGACCATATTAATAAATGTTATAATTCAATAGGATGGGCTATGTTAGACAGATAGATTAGTGGGAAAAATAATTAAACCAGGTTATGGAATCATTTTACCTTGCGGTGCACATTTTGATGTGTTATGGATTTAGATCCTATATGATCCACTAATTTGATAATCTTGATATGACGTATGTCAACTATCTTAGAATTTGCAGTACTTCTTTTTGATATTTGAAATTATGGATGCATGCTGTATAAATGATTTAATTTCATATTTATGAGGATGATGCCATTTAGTAGATGATTGTATGTGGATGTTATCAAATAATTGGATACTTGATTTTTATAAGTGAAATTTTATGTGATGTCTGAATTGTATTATTTTGATAACATTATATGTGATTTTTGGAATTACTAATGTGCAAGTGAGATGTGCAGGAAAATTATTCTATCTGACCATGGAAACTATTCAGAGAATCAAGCCTAGGCCATGTGCAATTGTGAAGCCAGGGGTTGTCTATTTGGAGAGACAACCCATCATTTGTAAATGTGTTTTAATTTGTAAATGTTATGCTTGGATGTGTGTTCAGATTGGAAATTGTTTAATTTATAAATTCCAAAAAAAGGGACATTTGCCATGTGTAATTTAGTGATGTGTAATTCTTTTTGTAGTGTCACTTGACACATGTGTTGTAGGATGAGTTGGCAATGTCAAGTCCCTTTTGAGGAAATTTATTTTTTCAATGCATATATTTTCAATTATCCTAAAATGGTCCCAAGTAAACTTTGGATAGGGAGCCCTTAGAATGGTCAACTCAGGGTTGACCCGTAGGTAAACTTTGGGTGGACTTCTAGGGGGTTAAACTAACTTCTGGGGTCAAGTTAGGGGCATTTTTAGTGGGCCATATGATATACCTATGGATGAAGGTCAAATTTAGCCATGTGTCCACTCCCTAGGGCCTGTTTAGCCTCCCCAAAAATTGAGTTTCCCAAGTTGGCCGAATTTTATTTTTAGAAGAGCCTTCCTAGGTTAGATAACCCTCCTCATGAGTGACATTTCTCTTTCCCATTATTTTTACCCTTTTTGAGGTGTCTTGGCTAGAGAGTCTGTAAGGTATTGGGAAGACCAACCAATGAACATTATTCACTCTTCCCAAGTGGGTTGGAAAGAGTGAGGAGTGTCTTCATAGGGAATAGTTTGGGAGGGAGAAGTTTGATCACCCACTCTCCATTTTTGGAGATTCTTGAGTAATTTTTGGAAGATTTTGGTAGAGGATTTTGGCTAAGTCTTGAAGGAGGAAGATAGGGGTTTTGGGCAGCTCTTCTCCAAAGGATTCATCACCCTTTTGTTGGTAGATTTGAGGTTGGTTATTTTCTAATTCTTGTATGTTTTTGTGTTGTTGAAAGTTTTTGTTATAAGATGATTTCAATGTTGGTTACTTCCTGTGTGGGAAGATTGTTGAAGTTCTTCCCTATGAGTTTTCTTTCTTTTTGTTATTGTGTTTCCTTGAGTTTTGTTTTTGGGAGTTTTCAAGGCCAAACTCACCCTTGGGAGGGTAGAGTGGCCTTGGGGTGAAGGGTTGTTTAATAGCCTATGAGTGAGAGGCTCTCTTTGGAAGAGAGTGAATCACAAGGGATTTTGTGACCCTTGTTGCATAGTGATTTGTTTATGCAATGGGGGTCATAAGGGGTGTTTTGTGGGGCTTGTATGCCTTGGGGGACATATGGGATTATAGGGAAAAGTTTGGAACTTGTGGATATGTTTATTTGCAGCCTTGTTATGGCATTATGTTCTCTATACTTGCAGAATTCTCTTGGAGGTACATAGTCCATCTTCACCCCACTTGAAAAGTCACATATGTGATGTTGTTTAGCCTTGGGTTGGGAGTGTGAAAGTTGTGAAGTTTTCTTGCTTGTATGTGTTTGAATGTGTGTTTCCCATCTAGCCTTAGTTCTCCTAGCTCGAGGGTGGCTTCTTGTAAGCCTAGGTTGGGAGGTGAGCCTCCATGGTCACAACCTAAAAGCTTTTAATTGTAGGTTTGCTTGGGAAGAAATTGGAAGGGAAACTGATATGGTCTTTCTGTTTATTGTATTTCAGTCACAGAAAAGAAAAAGGACCTTCTTATTGTATTTTGTTGCAAAAAAAAAATGTAACTATTAGAATAGTTTTTACCATGTAATAAAGATGTATTTTACATTTGAAGTATTTATATTTTTGCAAAAAGAAGGCTTTTAAGTTATTTCGTTGTAATTGTTATTGCTTGAATAGATGGAAGAAATTTGTTTCTGTTTTATTTAGTTAATAAAGGATAAATATATTGGAAATGGAAGAGAAAAATAGTAGTATAATTAAGTAGTTTCATTTTGGCTATTTATGTTAATCTGCAAAAAGAAATAAGTGCTAGAGATGAAGTTAGACAAAAAGGAAAAAGAAAAAGAGAAATACTATTTATGTCTCTAGACGTATTAAAATGACCATATTCCTAAATGAATATTTAATGTTCATTTTATTCTCATTCCTGTATTTAGTTAAATCTAATTTAATTAAATCACCCACATTCCTCTATTTAATTAAATAAATTATTCAATTTATTTATTTAAATTCACTTAAGCCTTTAATATCATTTAATTGAATAAATCATTTTATTTAACTAAATCCCTTCTCTCTACTTTTAATTAAATTTACATCTAATTAAATAGTTCTCCCCAAATAAATAAATCTAATTTATTTAAATTCCCCACTTGCAATCAAATTAAAATAAAGCAATTTATTTTAATTAAATCCTATTATTCCTCACCCACTTGCATTTTCCTACATCCCCCACTTGCCTCCTAACCCTCTTCCTAAATTCTTCTAGAATCCCTCTAATCCTAATCAATTAACCTAAACCCATCAATTATCCCCTTTCCCTAAATTTGAGGAGGTCGCTTCTTAAAATTGGAATAAAGTCTTCCAAAGGCATTAAAGCCTGTATGCCTTCAACAAGCTAACTTGTTGAATACCCCCAAATTTGGAAGGACTCTTACAAATTTGTCCTCAAAGTCTTTCAAGCCATTAATGGTTAACTAACCCTTAGTGGCACTCAGGGGTCTCATCAAGCATTCATTGCTTTGACCATGGTTGTCCCTTTAACCCTTGCACAAGAGTTTATCCTTTGGGTATAACCTTTATCCATTAGATAACCCTAACCTAACCTTAACTCTTACCTCCTAGGGTAACCATGAGGTCTTCTCAAGCATTTAATGCTTCTTACCTCTCCTCTCAAGGAGTCTTATGTTAACAATTGTCACCATTTCATTGGTGAGAATTGTAAACATGGATTGATAACTTTCAATCCTGACCCTTGATAAGATCATTCAATCTTGACCATCCATTACCCTGTTTCTTCTATAAATAGAGCTCTCATTCTTCCATTTCTATCATCCAAGTCTTTAGCATCATACTTATACTCAAATTTAGCAAGCATTTAGCCTCTCTTTGCAATAGGAATAAATCTAATAAACATTTTAGAGAATTTCTATTATCTTAGATTAAATCATATAACTAGTATATCATGTTAGGATAGTAATTTTACTAACCTTGTCATCTTATCATCTAGTTTAGTTCATTTATTAAAATCATGCATAAATAGGATGCATTCATACTAAATTTGATCTAAGGCATCCCTCGTTCTTGTATTCATAATTCCTAAGTCACTTTTCTCAGTGATCTGAGAGCAAAGGCATTGGCTTGAGGGACCTTGTGAGATAGAGAACCATGGAACACTCCTTGGGAAGTTGAGCTATTCCTCATGGCTCCATAACTTGCACCAAGAGTCCCATGGGTGTGTGGGCAAGTCTTTGAATATTTTCACGATTTAAGTTTCATTGAACCACTTTTCCCGCATATATTTCTGGCGCCCACCATGTGGCTTAACCCCATTAATCATATTGTTTTTTGAATATGATCAACTTTACGGGTACACGGGAAATGAGAATCGATAAGTGGGGAATCTATCTTAGCACATCCGGTATATTGTTCAACGCGTCGAACTCATATCTTGGCATGTGGGAAAATTTCCTTAGCGCGTAGAGTTTTTAAGTCTTTCCTATAGATTTCAACGCGGGAACTTAACAGTCCAGCGCATTTGAAAAATAGCTTAGCGCCTTGGGTCTGTTTGATAGCGCATTCGGGGCATTCTATAGCATGTATAGTGTATTCTCTAGTGCACCACAGATAGAGGATAAGAAATAATTTGTAACAAAGACTTCAAGAGTTAGACTTGTGAAATTCCACAAAGCCATCATTTTGCTAACGAATTAACTGTTGTTTTGTAGGTCACTAATGGTTTAATTGTAGGTTTGGAGATTTTATTTTATTTTAAGCTATATTTAAAGTAATTGGAAGTTTTTACTAACTTAGCTAAGTTAGTTAAAAATTTAAATTCCTTTTATTTCTTGTTTAAGGATAAAAATTGAACTCACCTTATTTGGGTACCTAAAAAGAACCACAAACAAAAATCTTTCTTGCTTTCCTAGGAGAAAACTTTCATTTGGGTTTCTAAAAAGAACCAACAAATTTTCATTTTACAAAAAAGAGCTTTAAAAAGAACCTCACCATCCTTTGGTGTATAAAAAGATCAACTTTTAAATTTTTGCAAAGAAAAAGAACTTCACTTGTCCAAATTTATTCCAAGTTAAAGAGGGAAGTTCTTCCCCTTTTATCAATTTCTTTTGTGGACCAAAAATCAAAGTTTTGCTTTATTGACCAGGTTTCTTTACTAGATCAGATAATCATTGATTTGAGGAAATAAAATAAACACCATATTTTTGTGGAGCAATATCTCCATATATATTTTAGCAAATCATTGTGATAAAAGGCTAAAAAGAACACTTGTGTGCTTTGCTTTGAAAGTGGTAGGTATATGCTCTCCCCTTAACTGGGTGATAAAAAAGCCAAACCACTCTTACACTTTCAATGTTTTTAAGTATTAAATCCTTTAGCAGGCCTGCCCTCCCGAGGAGTTGAACAACTCTTAAAGCCATTCTTTGGCTAGTGCGAGGGGAATGACCTAAGTGGGGAACAACTTTGAAGCCAAGTGTTTCAACCCACTATAATCAAAAGTGAAAAGTGACAAAAGTCCTTTTCAACAGTTGTGTGCAGTGATTAGCCTTTCCCCAGTATCTTTATGATGTGTAAAGCCTTTGTTCTAAAGGTTGGGAAGCCTCCTGAGGGAGTTTATCACTGACAGTGAACGGGAAGCCTGATTACAAACTTTAGCATTAGAAACTTTGAGCTGAGTCAGTATCCAAACATTTGCAGTATCATAGTGCAAGGGTGGGGAAGAATCCACCCCCAAGATTACTCCCCATATATCTCCAAAGATAACTACTCAAGTGTGAAGCAATTCACTTTGAGTTAATTTCTAGAAAAAAGGCAAAAAAACAGGCGCCCCCTAGGAGGTGACAAGGTTGTTTGAGCTGACGGAGTATCAAGACTAGTGAGCTATGGTATTGTCGCTGACCCTTGAATAAAGAGTCTGATTGAATTGTATTTTCTATATCCAAACCTGTTAAAACACTGGGGATTTGAACACATCCTCGCAGAACATACACTCATTGTTTAGACTAGGCAAAATGGTTATCTCTTTTGTGTTGTTCTTTCATTTCTTACTTTAGAAGATCATCCATCATAGTTGAAACAAAGTTAAAAAATCACAGAAAACCACCAAGTCAAACTACCAAGGCAGTTATGCGTGTGCAAGCTTCAATTTAGCGCATCAGTTCTAAACTTTAGCACATAATAAATCCCAACATTCAAATAGTTCAAATCTTAGCGCTTGCTGAAAAACATTCTAGTGCATTGGAGAAATAACTTAGCGTGTCAAGACTAAACATTAGTGCATTAAAGTCGACAGTTAGCGCATTGATAGGACATATTAGTGCATGAGATTTTAAACCAAGCAAAAATCAAATAGTTTGAGTTAGCGTGTTAGAAAGGCAACCTAGTGCGTTGAGATCATTCTCTAGCGTGTTGAGGGTATTTGGTAGCGCATTAGGTTTCTGGCTTAGCGCATAGCCAAAACTGAGAAAACAGAGAGCGAAATAGAAACTATTTTTGAAAATTCTAAAAACAGTTTAGGAAACCCTTTTTCCTCACTTAGACTCCATCAGATAGAAAATCAAAATCAGAGTATCAAAACTACTCCAAAAGCAAGTTCTCCTTAAAACGAAGTTATCCAAATCCAAAGACTAGTCAAGAGATAAATCATGTCTCTCCTATCAAAATTAGGTAACACCATCACACATATCAAAAGGTCCTTCAATCAAATGGATTTTTATCCCAAAACATACTCGTTTTAAACTCAAAGTTGTCAAATTGAGTTTCCATATCGGGAAAGCTCTTATTACATAACATTTGATGTGCTTTGTCATGAGGGGGCATCTAAACCTTCATTTGATAAAGTAAAACTTAAAGTTTTCAAACAAGATATCTAAATCCAAAACAAATCAAAGGAAACCATTGATCACCTGTGCATGACTAATCTTCATATTCTAAGAAGAAAGAGTATTTATCGCAACACTAAGCTGAGGAAACAACAACCTAGTTCTCTAAAACTTGCCAAACGGAATAGATTTTTATATATCAATCACCAACTCTTCAAATCTCATCAAACATTTCTTTGTCATATGCACTTGTATCTTCAAGACAAAACAAACGAATTTGATGAGGAACCATTAAAGAGTAGAGCATTCTGTCAAAAATCAGCATTCAGTCAATGCCTAAATCAAGGAGGAAAGATCAATCCAGCTTTATTCCCAGAAATTTGCATCACCTACAACACGCCTCGAGTAGAGCCACCAACACTTGAATGAGACCCAAAAGAGGAATTTGTTCCCTTCATCACATAGAGTTTCTACTAAATGTCTGCTATCACTTGCTCTCAACGAAACAAACAAAGGGAAACACAACCAGAGTCCAGTATGAGGCAATGATTATCAAATCCCTTCGACTATCCAAATCTAGAAGACACAAAGATCACTGAATAACTCCTTCAAGAATGCCAAGAAAGTGCCTCGTTCCAAAGACTCATGGAAAGACTTATACAGGCTGATAAAGAAAAATATCTACTCATGCTCACAAGCAAAGGAGTGAGGATCCCAAAGGACTTTGATTCAAACACTTTTAGAATAAGGTCTCAACTCTATACTTATCAAGAATAGCAAAGAGAAGAAGATGCAGGTGACCTTGAGCAAAACATACCCGAGAAAAACATCCCTGAGCAAAACATACCCAAGCAAAACATCCCTAAGAAAAACATACCACTACACACACAATTTCAAACTAGAAATAGTGAGAAGGAATAACTCTTCCCCCAACAAACAAACACACCCTTGGTTGCTCTTACACAACAAATGCAAATGCTGCAAAAAAAAATGCAATACATGCAACAAGGATCAACAGTACGGTATTCCTTGAATGAAATTTGTCCTTATCCTTTTGACAGAAGGTTAAACATGGTACCGTTTCCCCCAAATTCAGACATTCCCAAATTTGACAAATATGATGGGAAAAGTGATCCCCGTGATCATGTCCGGGAATTTTGTACCATGAGCCTCGAATTTGCCTGTGATGACACTTATTTAATGAGATTATTCCCAAGAAACTTGGGAGGGCAAACCATGGAATGGTTATCCAAAATCACACCTCCTGTCAGATCCTTTGATGAGTTAGTCAACAAATTAATCACTCAATATTCCTACAACATTCAGCATGCCATCACCATGCTAGATGTCTGCAATACCAAATAGAAAAACAACAAAACGTTCATGGTATTCCTTCAATGTTGGTGATGAATGGTCTCAAGATATCCTCGAGATGTGCCTGAAAAGAAAAAGATGGAAATTTTCATCAACAATTTAAATAGTGAGATGAGTTACATACTCAAACTCCAATGCATACCATCTTTTGCTAAATTGATTGAAAATGACATCCAAGTAGAGGAGGCATGTGTCAAGAAAGGAACATTGAAATTTTTCAAAGAAGGGATTAATTCATTCAACTCTAATTACAATAACCAAAACAACAACAACTTAGACAAATCCAGGTTCTAGACCAACAACAAAAATATGGGAAATGAAGGAGGAAACAAAATTAATGATGTGAAATCCAAAAAACCAGTGTTAGCTTTATCAAGTAATCCTCAGGCTACCAAGAATCAAAAGGGTGCTAACCAAGGTATAACACTTATGCACCAACTACCAATCAAGATCATCTTAACACAAATAACTCCAACAATAGCCAAGACAATAACACCAATCGAGGACCTAATACAAATGCATGAGGTAACACCAACAACTTTACAAAACGCGTTTACACACCTTTAGGGAAATCATTGGAGTTAGCATTCAAAGAGCTCCTGGCAAACAAAATTATCTCCTTACCAGCAATCAACAACTTTGACCACAAATCAAACCACCCTGGTGGAATGACTCACACTTTTGTGATTTTCATCAAAACAAAGGACATCAAACAAATGATTGCATGAGACTGAAAAACATTGATCAAGACATGATTGATAGAGGTGATTTAACAATCGATGGTCTCAAGACAAATGGTGACCATGGTGCCTTTAAGAATCCTCTTCCAAACTACAACAAGGATGGAGCTTCAACCTCAAATGATACACATGGAGCTCATATCAATCACATATACAAAAACACCATCAATCATATATCAGTTGAGGACAATCAAGTAAATGTTATTACAATCAAGGACAAATGCGAACATGAATCAATCAATTTAACCACTAGAGCTCCAAAATATGTCTTGAAGGGACATACGTCAGTAGAAAACACCATACCCAAGATTCAATATGACCTGGTAAGTCAACTGCGCAAAACTCCTGCTCAAATATCTATACTTGAGTTGCT
The DNA here is from genome assembly GCF_030272615.1 of Cryptomeria japonica. Lineage (NCBI taxonomy): Eukaryota > Viridiplantae > Streptophyta > Pinopsida > Cupressales > Cupressaceae > Cryptomeria > Cryptomeria japonica. Next base: position 249,072,058 of record NC_081407.1, on the reverse strand, counting down.
GAAACTTTCACCAAAACACAAGGACATCTTGGAACAAAGACTATTGGAAACAAATGTACCCCAGGATCTGGATATTGACAAATTCCAAGCCATGGTGGCTCACATGACAAGGCCTCATAATCTTACCTTTTCTCAGCAAGATAATATTTCATTGAGCCATTCACATAATACTCCCCTCCACATTGAAGTCTTGGCTTACAAACATCGAGTCAAAAGAGTATTAATAGATGGAGGAGCTGGACTCAATATATGTACCTTAAAACTTATCCATGCATTAGGATTCTTTGAGTAGTCTATTGATCCACACAAAAAGATCACTATCAAAGCATATGAAGATGAAGAAAGATCATCCAAAGGAACAATGGTCTTGCCAATCCAAGTGGGACCAATACAAAAGGACACTATGTGCCAAGTCTTAAACATAGACTTCACATATAATATCTTATTGGGTCGACCTTGGATACATGAAATACAAGAAGTACCTTCAACTTATCACTAGTGTGTTAAGTTCCCCTACAATGGACAAGAGATTTCTATATCAGCAGATCATAACCCTTTTCAACATTGTAATGCTATGGGGGCAACCCAAGACAGTTTGCTTCTGCATAACAGAGAAAAACAAATTTCCTCAACACCAGATCTTCAGCATGAAAAGCCTAAATCTTTATCTATGGATTTCAAACAAAAGATGAAAATCAAAGAACAAGGCATAGGAGAGTACTCTTTGGGACCCTTGTGTTTAATCAACTTGCCAGTATCGCCTAAATCTCATGGGCTACCTTCAACATCAATACATCAAGCAACACAGCTCATCACCAAGTTTGATGGCAAATTTATCCAACTAGGCACACTAGCACATGAATCAGAGGAAAAGGACATCCTTAGTTGGCTATACAAGGATGAGGAAGAAGATAGAGCAACTACTATGGAAGTAGCTATCCCAACACAGTTATATGGAAAAGGCTACCTAATCATGCAACAGATGGGATACAATGGCAAAGGACTGATCGACAAGCATCAGGAAGGTGTCACAGAACCATTAGATCCTCCTTCACAATTTTGTAAAGACAAAACAGGATTGGGCTATGAACACACTCTACTAAAAAAGAAGACACCAAGCAAATACCAAAAACCTTAGTGGAAGGCAAAGAAGAAATGCAAAGAAGACTCATGGTAGGAAGCACTATTTGAATTAGTAGAAGCAATACGAAAGGAACGTGAATACCAGGAAAGAGAAAAGCACCAAGAGACATTAGTCATTCAAAAGGCAGAAGCACCTTGTGCAGAAATACATCATGTTCAAGAACTGGTTTCAAAAAAAGAAGAATCACCCCCTGATAACATCATTCCTCCTTGAGGAGAGACAATATATGAGCAAATGCAAAGAGTAGAAGCAGGATCTGATCCAGAATCAAAGAAAACTATCTCATATCAATCATCAAGAACCTATTTTCACCCTACAACATACCAGTCCACAACACTGCAAGAAACTAGGATAATACCTTCAAGACTGATTCAAATAAATATGAATGGGGCAGCAGTTCCAATATTACTGAAGATATTGCTACAAATGACAGTCATACACCCATTTCTCAAGAAGAACAAGGCACAAAACCTAGACTACTTGAATTTGGTCCATAGAATATCTATGATGCCAAGGAAAATGAGCAGTGACATTACGAGCAAGTCTACACTGAAGATGATACCATTGAAGACCTAGACAAAATCATTAACTCATTTAATATCCTAACCAACCACGATGATACCTCCATCCTAATGCTTACAATAGATGAACTTGACCCACCCAATGACCCTTTACCACTTATCTTACCTGACCTCATAGATTGGGATGAACCTGAAAAATCATGACATCCCAATTTTCCCAAACGGTGATTCCATTATCCATTACTTATGTACCATCAACCCGGACATAGACCCTACCAGTGAACAAAGTAACGACATCTGCAAATAGGGGAGTACCACATCTCTTAGTCACAAAAATGAATGAAATAAAGGATCTATTGCTGAAAACTAGTCAATGGTAGCACTACATCACAAAAAAGTAAAAATAAAGGACGCATCTGTAGGTGAAAACCTTTTTAAGACACCTAAAGATGGGAAACTTGACACTCTTCTTGAACATTATCAGGAGTGATCACCGATATTGATTGAGCCTACTCAATCAATCAACATTGGTACAATGGAAGAAGCAAAAAACATACACCTAGCAGAATCTCTGATAGAGAAAGAAAAAACCAAGTTTATCCACTTCTTCAAAGAAAAGCAAATCAATTTTTCTTGGTCATACGTAGACATGCCCAGGATTGATCCACACTTAATCATGCATCACTTGTCCATTACTCCAGGAGCCAAGCCAGTTACGAAAAAATTGCAAAAGATGAATCCACATGTAACACTCATGGTCAAAGCTGAGCTAAAGAAACTATTATATGTCGGATTTATTCAAACTGTCAACTATGTTGACTGGATTTCCAACATTGTGCCAGTTTCAAAACTAGATGGCAGCATCAGGATATGCACCGATTGATAGTTCTGATACTTAATATAAGTACAGATCCAATAGCCAACAAGATGAGAGGGGGGGGTGAATCATACAAACTTAATCATCCATAAAAACATCAGATTCAACCTCGGTAACATATATATCAGCAATATAACCAAAACTATTAAACATGCAAACTCAAAAGCATATGAACAATATAAACCTCATAACATCAGATTTAACGTGGAAACCCAAATAGGGAAAAACCACTGTGGGATTTCGGACCCACTAAGAAATATACTCTTCTAGAGTATGCTCGGTTAAAAGAAAATCCTATTAAAGATTACAAACACATTGCTAGATGTGACTTGGTTAAGGGATTTCCCTCAGATCTGTTAGGATCTTCACTTTGTTAGAAGTGACCTTGTTAAAGGATTTCAAACACTCAATCAGAATGTCACCTTGCTAGAGGATTTACATATAAGACTGTTAAGTCCACTCGGTTAAGAGATTTTCTGTCACTTTCACAAAATAACAGTAATAAAATCTATCTGCAACTTCACATCTAAAATGCTAAAGCGGATTCTTATTTGTTCAATATAATCTAGACATAGAATTAATCTTGTCTATCTGTTGGGCTTCTATACTTTGTTATTCAAACAGGTCTTCAAGCTTCTATGCTCAGTAATCACTATTTAGCATCCCTGTGCATACACTTGCCCGCATACATTGTTTATCAACATTTTCCTATTTATAAACAATTATATAACCACTTAATCTCCTTGATCACATTTCTCATGATCAATCATAGCCATCAGATCTTCAATCTTGTCCAGGTTCAATGCATCTTTCAATCTGAAAACATTTTACCCCACCTTGGAACTTGCATACTAGTCTTGGAACTTGTGCCAGGGTATTGCGGTTCAATCTGAGCTGTAGATCTTCATGCCGAATTTTCATTGCCTTAGATTCATTAACAAAATTCTTCCACGGCTTACCAATCATTTAATCCACTCTAGCTCATCAGCTTCCTTCATTAAATACCGCATGTAAACATTTAATGCATTCTATTATAGCTCGGTTACAACTGGGTGAATACTAAACTTCACTCGGTAGACATCCCGCCTTCATTAATCGATAGCGATAACCTTAGGGTTTACTGACTAGGTTCCTTAGGGTTTACCAACTAGGTTCTTTGGTTGATAACATAGTATAGTATTAACCTTTACAATTTACAACATATGTATCATGTTAAAACAATCTAAAACATCATGATCTCATCATTGTCGGACTCAGTAGTAGTTGCCCATTGAATACCTTATTCATCCCCTTATTCTTCATATTCTTTCCTGTGTCTTTTACCGACATCTTTATAATCTTCATATCATACTGAATTAGAAAATCAATTTCTTGACATCAATGAAAAAAAAATAATATCAAGATAGTAAAATATCTTTAATCAGTTATATCCATAATCATCAACAACCTTCTCAATATCCTTATAAAATGCCAACAATCTTTCATTGTCTGTTATAGTGCAATATTGCCAACACCGATTTTAGAGATGTCAACAAAGCATGTCCAAAGGATGACTTTCCTTTGCCCAGTATTGACATTATTGTAGACCTCATAGCAGGCCATGCAATGTTATCACTAATGGATGGTTTTTCTAGCTATAATCAAATCAAGATAGCTCCAAAGGATCAAGATAAAATAACATTTACCTGTCCTTGGGGAACATATTGTTGGATTGTCATGCCTTTTGGCTTAAGAATGGTGGGGCAACTTATCAACAAGCAATGACAAAAATATTTCATGACATGATGCATACCTTCATGGAGGACTATGGATGATTTACTAGCTAAGTCATTTACTCAAGCAGAACATCTAAGCATCTTAGAAAATATTTTTGACAGATTTGAAAAATTTCAAGTTAGGCTCAACCCTAAGAAGTGTGTCTTCAAGGTTACATCAAGCAAATTATTGGGCTACATAGTCTCAAAAAAGGGCATTGAAGTAGATCCAGCAAAGGTCTAAGCCATCATGGAGATTCCACCACCTAAGAACATCAGTCAACTTAGATCCTTGCAAGGATGACTCCATTCAATCAGGTGTTTCATCGCTCAACTAGCAGATAAAAGTATACCATTCAATCATTTGCTACATAAGAATGTACCATTCAAATGGGAGGCCAAATGTGCAAAATCATTCTACCAAATCAAGCAATATCTAATGAACCCGCCAATTCTAGTACCACCCATGACAGGTAAGCCACTTATTCTCTACATATCAACAATAGACATATCACTGGGGGCACTGTTAGCACAAGAAAATCAAGAAGGAAAGGAACAAGCTATCTATTACATTAGTAGAACTTTGAATGGATATGAGCTCAATTATACATTCATTGAGAAGGCTTGTCTAACAGTGGTATTTGCTTCTCAAAAGTTTCAACACTACATTCTAGCTCATACAATCAAGCTAGTAGAAAAAATTGACCCTCTAAAGTACTTACTCAACAAAGCATCTCTCACTAGCAGATTGGCTAAATGGGTAATTATTCTTAACGAATTTGATATCCACTACACAAAGTGATGAGCTATCAAAGGACAAGTGATTGCAGATCAATTAGCCAATGCACCAATAATAGATAAACAACTAATGGAGATTGAATTTCCAGATAGGGATGTTCTTGCTATTTCCACCAAGTAATGGACCCTATACTTTGATGGTTCCTACACTCAACATGGCTCAAGTGCTAGCATTTTGTTCACCACTCCTAATGGACACACCATACCAAGATCATATAGGCTCACAATTCCATGCACAAATAACATTATTGAATATGAGGCACTGGTTATAGGGATCAAAATGGTCGTGGAATGGAGAATCAAAGAATTAAAAGTCTATGGAGATTCACAACTAATCATAAATCAGATCAACAATGACTATCAGACGAAAGATGACAAGCTGCTACCATATAAATGAATGGTGGATGATTTCAAACAATATTTTGTACACATCACCTTTGAGAAAATACCAAGGTTGGACAACAGAGAAGCCGATGCATTGGCTACTATTGCTTCACTGCTACAAATTCTAGAACAACAGAGTCATTATGAGTTTTTGGTAGAGCAACTATTCTCGCCAGCCTATGACCATTCCGCATCCCATGTTATCTATGCCTTAACCGGTTCAGACTCTCCATTATACGGAACAATATACGACTATCTCAAAACCAATACCCTACCTATTGACCTATCTCGAAACCAAAAACACAACTTTATCCGGCAAGCCGCCCGTTATACTCTCACTGCTGATACTCTATAGCATCGAGGTCTAGATGGTACTCTTCTTCGTTGTCTTGATCGTAATGAATCTGACTCTGCTTTACAAGAGCTTCACGAAGGTATCTGTGGAACACATTCGAGTGGTCATACTCTTGCTAAAAAACTTCTATGAATGGGATGTTACTGATCGACAATGGAAAATGATTCTTATCATTTTGCAAAGAAATGTCCTAAATGCCAAATCCATGGCAACCTTATACATGCACCAGCATAGGAACTACAACCATTCACAACATCCTGGCCTTTTTGCCAGTGGGGATTGGACTTAGTGGGAAAAATACACCCTTCATCTTCAAATGGACACAAGTTCATTATCACTGCAACAAAATACTTTACCAAATGGATTGAAGTGGTTCCCATGACCATAGTAACTAGAAAACAAATTGCTTCTTTCATTCTTAATTATCTGATTTGCAGATATGGCATTCTTAGTTCCATCATCATAGATAATGGATGACCTTTCAAAAACTAGGATGTATGAGAACTATGTGAATGATTCAAGATCCAACATTGTTTCTCTACACCTTACTACCCACAAGGGAATGGTCAAGCTGAGGCATCCAACAAAACAATATTGAAAATTCTCAAGAAATTAGTAAATGATGCAGGAAAAGATTGGCACATGCAACTCAATCCAGCACTTTGGGTATACAAAACTAGCATCCACACACCTATAGGAGCTACACCATATGCATTGGTGTATGGATCAGAAGCAATTTTACCCCTAGAGGTAGAAATCCCATCTCTCAGAGTATCTTTGAAAGGCCTCATTCCAGATGAAGAGTATCAAGTAAACCAACTGCAAGAGCTAGAACTTCTAGATGAAAAGAGACAACATGCCTACACTCACCTCAAAGCACATCAATAACACATGTGACGAAGCTACAATCACAAAGTCATCCCTAGGATTTTTAAAATTGGTGATCTAGTACTCAAAGAAAATCCCAGAAATCAACAGGATTAGGAAAAAAAAAAGGGAAGTTTGAACCTATCTAGTTAGGTCCCTATGCCATCATATTAGCCTATGGATCAAGCGCCTATCAGCTAACAACTTTAGAAAGATATGTGCTCGATGAACCAACTAACAATGTCCATTTGAAGAAATACTATACTTGAGCAATCTAATGCACGAAAAAGTCAAAAAAATCAAAAACATCAAAAAAATCAAAAACTACAAAAAAAATTAAAAAAATCAATCAATCAGAAAAAGCAAGGTACAATAAAAACAATTGGTGAAAACCTGGCAACAAGTGTTATTGTGAGAGGACAACTCCTCTATCTATCTATACTAAAAAAACTTTTATATCCACAATCCAGCACTACCGGCCATCACCCAACACTTTATCAAAGCAACATCATCTAGGATATACTTAGCGTAGTCACTATCCTGGTTTATCCAAATATCATTTATCATATCCCACCATGGCTTGGTAATCATTGTACATATCCACCTTAGGAGGTAAATTTAGCTAGGGGCAACATTGATCAACATTTCGTCCTAAGTCAAGAATTGCAACAGACTAAGAGCATCATTTCCAGCGAACCAAACAAAAAATCATGAGAACAAAACATTGATACACTTAATAGATTCACAACACAGGATGGATGATTTTATGAAGTATAAAATGTTTACATCTTGCATGAAGTTTTGACTATTTTGCACTTAAACTTTTTGAACTATTGGATCCTCTAAAGTTTCTCAACAATGCATCTAGCTAGAGAAAGTAATTGGGACTCCAATATTTTTTTAGTTTTCTGTCTGTGAGGTGATCACTTGTATTGTGCAAATACTTGTCTCGAGACGCGATTCAAGGCATACCACTGAAGACATGATTCCACTTTACGCATACAACTGGTTTAATCTTTTCTATTTATATGCAAGCAACACTCTGGTCATCTTGGTTCAATTATACCTCGACGCTTGTGCCATCTTGCAAAATCAAAAATCATGTAAATTTTTCTCAGGTCATTATGGTTCAATTATACCATTATGCTTGTATAAATTTTCAACATATCCCAACAAATCAATGCTCAATGATGATAAACACAAAGAAAGCAAAAACATGTGATTATATGGGAATGACAAACAAAGGAATGAGGATGATCAATTAAGTTGCATATCATTTTACAATTAGTTGCATATCATTTTACAATTAGTTGCATACCATTTTACAAGATACATCTCACATCATTATCATTATCATACATCTCATTTTCAAGATACATCTCACATCATTATCATTATCAAACATCCCATTTTAAAATGCATCTCACATAATTATCATTATCATACATCTCATTTTCAAGATACATCTCACATCATTATCATTATCATACATCTCATTTTCAAGATACATCTCACATCATTATCATTATCATAAATCTCATTTTTAAGATACATCTCACATCATTATCATTATCATACATCTCATTTTACAAATGCATCTCACATCATTATCGTTATCATTATCATACATCTCATTTTCAAGATACATCTCATCCATCATCCATCATGCATCAAATATCAAACCACATGCATCTATCGAAGAATTGAATCATCATCATAGAATCATCAAGATCATATATAAAGAATCATTCATCATTACATCACATATGGATCAAAGAAAATAGTGTCGTATATATATATATATATATATATATATATATATATATATATATATATATATATATATCTCAAAAATGATCAAGTATACAAAAAATGTCATGTATGTCCCAAAATACAACAAATAATCAGAATATAATGGAGACAAGGTTTCTCAGGTATGACTATCTCCTGAGGGTGACGGTCTCGCAGCAGATGTCCCAACACCTGGATCTCCAGGTTGATCCTATCAAGGTGGTCCAATCACACCCCTACTCTTCATCCCTGACTCACTCTGAGATGACCAACTAGCATTAAAGCTAGGGGCTCTTTGCTCTCTGGGGACTAGGTCCTCATACAACTGCCTATAGTACTCGACCACCATGGTAGTGTGTCGTATCTCCCTTAGTGTGTCTGACATCAGGGCACCTATTGTCTCTCTCTGCAATCTCTCTGCAAGTTCCTCTGCTCGACCTCGACGCTCTCTCTCTTTGTATCCTGCTCTGCAGTAAGCTGAGTAATCTAACGTTGATGTGCCAATAACTGTGTCTGTAGATGCTGCACTGTCAACTATAAGGATCTAATATGAGCATCCTCACGGTGAGCAGGAATTAAAATCTATAGGGGTACTTGTGTCATGGTACCCCCTGTCCCTCTCCTTGTCCTCGGTGCTAGTGGGGTAAAACATCTGACCTCCTCCTCTAGGTCGGCCACCTAAAATCATCTGTCCCATCCATAGCTACTATCACATCCCCTACTCACCCACCACCCCTAGCTCCAATCGCCAAACCTCCTCTACCTCTATCCTCCACAGCCCACCGCACTACCCTCTCAACTTGTATCCCTCTCTCCCCACCAACTCTGCCTCTATCTCTTCTCCTCCCTCAATCTCCTCTCCCTCTATCCCCACACCAACCTTGGCCACCTCCACCCTCCCTCATCCAGCTCCTCTCCCTCCTCTCCACGTCTACCTAGCCTCTCTAGTTGCTCATCCTCATCCTCATCAAAAGTGGGAATCATCTCCATTGGATCCAATATCCTGGCCAGTACATGAGCTGCAAATAGTATTGTGAACTCCTCTGTCATACCTGCATCCACTATCACGTAGGCATAATCCTAGATCTAGCCGGCTAGGTGAAAGAAATCCTCAACTGCTGCCACGCCATCAATAGTGGGTCCCCACTCTAGCACATCGTGCCTCCGACAAGAATACAAGCATGCTCCATGTGGCATCCCCTGCTATCATCCATACTGCCGCAAAACTTGGTTGTGCAGAAATCTCCCAATAACAATGGGCATTCACCCTACCAAATATCGAGACATGTAGATATAAGGCATCTCCATCCCATCCTCTGCCCACACCTCATTATCCATATATAGTCTCTAGATGACCATGTCAATATCATCCAGCACTCGCCTACAATTCTCTAGTTTTCCTAGCTTATGTTGGACAACTATCCCTCTGTATCCATAGGCATACGCACACCCAACAGGCCTATCTCTGTCTGCAAGTGGCCTCACTGTGGGAATATGCTCCCACACCCACACCTATAGCAATATAACCCTAGCTGATAGACTCCCATATCCCAAGTACACCACTTGATGCAAGTCCTTATATAAGTGGGCCAGCATAGAAGACCCGCATGCAAATCGGTGACCCTTTGTCACCATGTCCTCCAAGACCAGTCCCCATCCCATTGCCAGTCCCTTCGACCTACGGTCAGGACATAAGAAACTACCTATAAATCCTACTAGCACTGATGGTAGAGGAGCATAATCTAAATCAATGAACTCCTACCAGGGGATCTTATATCCGCAAACCGTATCATCCTATAATATCTGGTGAAGAGCCTCTATGCCACCCTCCTCGGTCTACTCATATGGCAATAGTGCTCCTACCATGGGAATCCACAAAATTTGGTAGCAATCCTTAGGTGTCACTGTAATCTCACCTGTCCCCAAATGAAAGGTTTTGGTGTCACTATGCCACCTCTCGGCCAAAGCTGTCAATAAACCTCGGTTAATGATATACCGAGGCATCTCTAACAAAGAGGATAGTCCACATCTCTCAATAATATCTCATTCTACCTGTGTCAGTTGTGGTATCAACGACCACGGTCTCGTAAATCGCTCTCGCGACTACACAACCCCAAGACGCTCCTATCACAAACAAAACATGTCCAATATTAGTTCCCTCATCAAATCAAAATTTATATCAAAATCCAATTCATATCAACTTGAAACATTGAACATCTAATCAAGTTCCACATCATATCAATCCATATCAATATCAGATCATTTCAACTTGAAACAATGTAAATAAAATCAAGTTATCTATCAAATCCATATCAACTTGAAAAACAACTCAAGTTTCACAAACCATATCAGCTTGAAAAATAACTCAATTTTCACAAACCATATTAGCTTGAAAAATAACTCAAGTTTCACATCCATATCAGCTTGAAAAACAACTAAAGTTTCACAACCATATCAACTTGAAAAACAACTCAAGTTTCCCATTCATATCAACTTAAAACAATGCATATCAAATCAAGTTCATATCAAATCAAATATATCAAATCCATATCAACATCAAATCAACATCAACTTGAAACATTGAAAATCAAATCAAGTTATCTATCCAAAATCTAAAATCAGAACTCATATCAGACAATTTATCAAACCAACACCCAGCAGGCACACAAACTGACTATCGCACCTATCTCAAAAAAAATGGTAAACACCTACTTACCTCCAACTATCTTCATTCATCTCAAAAATCCTATTTTCATCAACATTTTTTGCTCACACACTAAAAACTTTTCTCCACGCACTAAGTTGCTCGTTATGCGCTACCTGAAATCCCCTACGCGCTACCAAATGCACCCTAAGCGCTAAAATGCACCTATGCCCTACCCTGATCTAGCTTTGTGCCACCTAGAACACCCTATGTGCTAACTTTATCTATGCGCTATCCTAGTCTACCTCTGCGCTGTAATCCTAACCCGATGCGCTAGGTCACACCTGCGCGCTAGCTTGTGAACCCGCTGCACTAAAAGATGTCTATGTGCTATCCTAACTACCTGTCGCGCTAACCAACCCTACCTTGATGCTACCCTAGTTCCTAAAACTTGATGCGCTACCCTTTGTTTTGTATGCGCTAGGGTGCAGACCCTACATGCTAAACCATTGAAATCCGCATGAAAATTGGAAAACATGACTAAAAACGACAAAAGAAAAAGAAAAAAAGGACAAAAATTGATGACTTACCGGTGGTCCATACATGGCAGGCCTCTGATACCTCCGAACATGCTCGAATCGATGTGAAGCATGGGGATCCGATATTTTGTCTTCTCTCCAAATGTCACTTTCTCCAAACTCAACAAACACAAATGATACAAAAGAAATCACTTTTTACCTTTTTATATGGTAAACAAAAATTAGGGTTACCTAGTGGAACATGTAAATTGCTGTTGGTCTCATTTATAACCCTAATAAACATCATTATCGACAGATGAATCAAATTAACGCATTCAACATGGACAAAATTTTAAAATGCCATGAAATTTATCAAATCAAATCAAATTTTCAAATTTGATTCATCTCTCGAGGGGGCATTATCAACATCATTTATCAAATATGGAACATCATTTATCAAATTTGGGGCACAACATGAACATCTCAATATACAACATCACACTAATCACTGATAAAATTTTGACGACACATCAATTTTCTTTGAATCAACATGTGCACACACGTCACTTGAAAGAGGGGAAAAATGTAGACGTATAAAAATGACCATATTCCTAAATGAATATTTAATGTTCATTTTATTTTCATTCCTCTATTTAGTTAAATCTATTTAATTAAATCACCCACATTCCTCTATTTAATTAAATAAATTATTCAATTTATTTATTTAAATTCACTTAAGCCTTTTATATCATTTAGTTGAATAAATCATTTTATTTAATTAAATCCCTTCTCTCTACTTTTAATTAAATTTACATTTAATTAAATAGTTCACCCCAAATAAATAAATCTAATTTATTTAAATTCCCCACTTGCAACCAAATTAAAATAAAGAAATTTATTTTAATTAAATCCTATTATTCCTCACCCACTTGCATTTTCCTACATCCCCCACTTGCCTCCTAACCCTCTTCCTAAATTCTTCTAGAATCCCTCTAATCCTAATCAATTAATCTAAACCCATCAATTATCCCCTTTCCCTAAATTTGAGGAGGTCACTTCTCAAATTTGGAATAAAGTCTTCCAAAGGCATTAAAGCCTTTATGCCTTCAACAAGCTAACTTGTTGAATACCCCCAAATTTGGAAGGACTCTTACAAATTTGTCTCCAAAGTCTTTCAAGCCATTAATGGTTAACTAACCCTTAGTGGCATGGTTAGAGACTTTTTGCCTAACTCAACCCTCATCTAACCTAGGGGTCTCATCAAGCATTCATTTCTTTGACCATGGTTATCCCTTTAACCCTTCCACAAGAGTTTATCCTTTGGGTAAAACCTTTATCCATTGGATAACCCTAACCTAACCTTAACTCTTACCTCCTAGGGTAACCATGAGGTCTTCTCAAGCATTTAATGCTTCTTACCTCTCCTCTCAAGCAGTCTTATGTTGACAATTGTCACCATTTCATTGGTGAGAATTGTAAACATGGATTGATAACTTTCAATCCTAGCCCTTGATAAGATCATTCAATCTTGACCATCTATTACCCTATTTCTTCTATAAATAGAGCTCCCATTCCTCCATTTCTATCATCCAAGTATTTAGCATCATACTTATACTCAAATTTAGCAAGCATTTAGCCTCTCTTTGCAATAGGAATAAATCTAATAAAATTTTTAGAGCATTTCTATTATCTTAGATTAAATCATATAACTAGTGATGAGTACTAAGAGGGGGGGGTGAATTAGTATGCCAAAAATCTTTGTACTTAAACACTTTGCTAGACTAACAGTAAACCAGTAAAATAGTTTAGCAGACAAACCGGTTAGCACACATGCAAACCAAATAGAAAATAATGCATTCACCCACAGAAGCACAAACACCATAACATAAGAGATTTTGACATGGAAACCCAAATGGGAAAAACCATGGTGAGATGGAACTCACAAGTAACTATCTGTAGAATAGGAACCAGACTGGTTAAGGTTGTACAATGTTCTTTACCAAAACAGATCCTGTTAGGAATCTCAATCTCTGATAGGAGATAAGTCCGATTAAAGACTACCTTGCTAGAGGATTTTAGATCCACAGATGTGAACCACCTTTTTAGAGGATTTACAAAAGGCTTTTGGGCCTACCCGGTTAAGGGCTTCAGACTTGTTGAAGATGTGAGTAATCAACAAGTGAGTGATCTAGCTAATAGCATAGATTGCTTGGTTAGATCCTTGATAGCTCATTCCTAATGCATTCCAGCATTACTTCAGTCTTCTACACATTCATACTCTCTCTAACTCATCAACCACCTTACACCCTAGCAATGACCTAAAACCGTAGACATGATGTCCTTATAAAGGAATCTGATTTCATGTCGGTCCAATAGGATTACAATACAATTTCCTAGGTTCAATGCATCTAGACATATTCTATAACATGACACAAAAAGCACCATTGAAGTTTTGGCACTGTCAAACAATCGGTGGATGGTAACTCATCACAAAATGCCGGTTGGTAACTCATCACAGAGTATTGCCGGTTCATACAAAATACTAGTTTAAGCAAAATACCAGTTGCCAGTTTGACAAAATGAAGACTGGGAAATATGTGTTCCGCCACTTTGATTCTTCGTACCGCTTGAGATCCTCGAACCGCTTGGGGTCAACATACCGCTTTAGACCGGTAATCACTTTCTACAAAACACCAATAATCTAAGGACTATAATGCATCATACCGGTTGGAACAAGTACCGGTTGAGCTTTAACTTATACATACAAAAGTGATCTCAATGCAAGTGTGTGTCCATCAATGACAATCACAACATAATCATCAAAAATGCCAACAACTAGTATATCATGTTAGGATAGTATTTTTACTAACCTTGTCATCTTATCATTTAGTTTAGTTCATTTATTAAAATAATGCATAAATAGGATGCATTCATACTAAATTTGATCTAAGGCATCCCTCGTTCTTGCATTCGTCATCCCTAAGTCACTTTGCTCAGTGATCTAAGAGCAAAGACATTGGCTTGAGGGACCTTGTGAGATAGATAACCATGGAACACTCCTTGGGAAGTTGAGCTATTCCTCATGGCTCTATAACTTGCACCAAGAGTCCCATGGGTGTGTGGGCAAGTCTTTGAATATTTTCATGATTTAAGTTTCATTGAACCACTTTTCCCACATATAATGTCTATAGTTTTGGAAAGGAAATGTAGAAAGAAAAATAATTTTAAAGGTAGTTTTATTTAAATCTTCTTAAAGTTTGTATCTAGCTGTTTTATTTATCAAATAAATGTGGAAGAAATAATGTAGCTGTTAAATAATTTACTTCTGTTATTTGTACTTATTTCTAAATTTTTGTAATAGAAAGTAAAAGTGCAGATTTAGAAATACTAATACATTTAAATAAATATATTTGCATGTAGGATCAATTAATCTAAAAATCTACTATTTTGCATCTATCAGATATACTATTGTAAGAATGATTTAATGAAATAAGTGTTGCATCTCATAAGCATGTAAAATTAGATTTATTCATACATTTAGCAAAAGAATAAAATAAATGAATATAGATTATTAAATCTGTGCATCTATTTTGTAGCATTTGTATAAGCTAGTTAAAT
Organism: Cryptomeria japonica; assembly: GCF_030272615.1. Lineage (NCBI taxonomy): Eukaryota > Viridiplantae > Streptophyta > Pinopsida > Cupressales > Cupressaceae > Cryptomeria > Cryptomeria japonica. The sequence continues at coordinate 249,056,787 of NC_081407.1, read as the reverse complement.
AGATCAAAGTCTTTAAATCGGATTAAATATATGGGCATGAGTATATGTATATATATATGTATATATATATGTATATATATATATATATATGTATGTATATATATATATATATATATATATATTGTATGTATGTATGTATTTTATATATGTTCATATATATCTATATATATATATTTATTTATATAAATGTATATAAAAATATATATGAACATATATAAAATACATACATACATACATACATATATATATATATTATCTCTGTGAATCTGATGGTGGTAAGGCCGCGAAACCCTTACCACTGTCAGGGAAGGGGCCTCCGCTCCCCCTATGGCCGCCATAGTGAGCGAGCCACTGCTCGCTTTGGGTCGTCTGCAGTGGGTGGGATGAGACCCGCCACTGCGGGCGATCTGCAGTGGCGGTGATCGCCACTATGGAAACCCATAGTGGATAGTAGCCGCCATTGTGGGAAGCCACAGTGGATGGCGATCGCCGCCTGTGGGGTTCCATAGGGGCCGCCTGTGACCTTAAGGTGTTGCCTTCCCTCCACCGCCCCCTCTCGGCACTAAGCTCTTCACTGTCGCTTCCCCACCATGCCTGCAACCAAAAATAAGTTAACCACCATGAAAATTATTTCATGGTGGAACCCTAATCCGACCTAGGGTTAGGGGGAATAGTAAAATAAAAAGGAAAAAGAAGAGGGAAGATAGAATATGATAGTATCTTCATCCCAGAAGAAAAGGGGAAACCCTAAATAGGGTTATACCCACTAGTTCTTTTAATAAAAGAATAAAATAATAAAGGAGAGGGAAAGAAGGTCCTTAAAAATCTGAAATGGGAATTGCCCATTTAGTTTAGTTTTTAATTTATCTAGCTAATTTTCTTATTGGGGAAATCCCCATTTATTATGTTAATATTAACTTTGGTAGACTTTTTATTGGGATTATATTTAAAATTGGGATTAATTACTTATAGAGTAATAATATACTCATATTGAGTAAATTTATTAGAAGAGTTTTCAATGGGAATTTTTATATATTTTAATGATTAAATGTAAGGTGAGGGGTAATTTAAATGTCGATTATTAAATATTTAATATTTAACTGTTTGGAGGAGTAATATATAACAACTTGATTTAAGTTATATAAGCACATTTTAGAGGTTTTTAATGGCATTTATAATTAGTTGGAATAATTTAATGAAGGTTATTCAACGTCTAACTAGTTGCAAGGGGGTATTGTAGCGAGATAATATAATATTTTAAATAAGATAATGGACTTGATCTTATGCATATATTTAACCCAAGTGGAACCTTTTTAATAAATAATTTAAATAACATAATGTCGCTTGAGACTTTATTTTAATTGCTAAATTAAATAATACTAATACATTGAATTTGTGTTAATATTGATTAAGCAGAATTTAGAATTACTTAAGTTAAAATATATATATATTAAATTATCAATGATTTGGGAAGCTTGATATTTCATTTCTTAGAAAAATAATTGATCTTAGTTCAAGAAATTTGATTAATGTCATTTAGTGGAAATTGGGCTATTTATATAATATAAAATATAATTAAAATTGAAGGGGTTGTTGAATGAATTTATTTAACACCTAAAAGGATATTGTCCATATAAAATAAATTTATTTTGTTTTGATGATAGGAGTATCATAATTGTTACATAAGTAAAAATCTAATCCTATCACTTAGGAGTTAAAGTTGAAACCTAAGACTTCTAGTTAAATTTTAATTCATCACTCACTTTAGAAACCCATTTAAATATCAATTAAGATTTCATTTGGAACAACTTGTTAAGTTGTCACATCTAATTACGCATAGGTTGCAAGTAATTATGTGTTAAAAAAAAAATTGTTGTTGGTTTCTTTTGCCTAAAAGTTTGGCATGACAAGTCCCACTGACTACAAATGGATGGTTAGATCCAATAATGTATTGCTTCAAAATAGCATCTACAATGCTAGATTTAGTAGCGATTTAGGGTATGTCTGATGCCTCTACCATAAACCTTGCTTCGCTTTACTCTATTCGCATATGATAATTACATCAAAATGCATATATAGTTCATTCATTATCATAACCTATCACATCTCATATATCGCTTCCTTACATTACCTAATTAAATTTCATAATGACCTACAAGATCTCATACATATATGAGTCTTTACAATACATCATGTCCGCTATATAAATATAATTACAATACAAAACAATATTATTTCAAGCTGGCTTAGATTGCCGGTATGATCCGTTGTCGATGTAGACTGGATGTCGGTGATAATAAACTTGTAGTGTCTGTTGGTGCTAGTAGATGAGGTATGTTGCCGGTATAGCTTGTGAACCATGTTACCAGTTGGTTGCCATCAATGACAACATAAACTATTCTCATCTGAGTGTATAATGCCAACATGATGAATCAACTCGCATAGTGACTCAAAATATATATATTAAGGATAAAAGTCATATCCAATAAATTCAAGGACTTTTCTGATTTGGTTTATGTGTTGAGAGTATATCTATTATAGTACTAAAAATGATTAATATTATAAGTATCATCAAATGGATACCCACCTAGATCCAACAAAGCGTAAAGTGTAGAGAAAGTAACTAGCTCCTTATCCCTAGTTACTATTATGTCAATTGGTCCACGGATCCAAACCCTTGAACATTGAGGTTGGCTTCTCATAGAATATTTTGGAACCATAAATTGGAAACACCAATAGGTACCTCACAAAAAATCATTCATTCCCATTTGCATTTACATTGTCATTTCTTTTACATTCATCTATTAGGTTGCGTTAATTTAGGTGGCATTCATTTAAGATGGTATTATCTATCTTGTGTTGCATCGTTTCATTACATTTTCTATATCATTTTAGGGTTCATTTTACCTAACTTTCATATCTGCATTACTTAATTTAGGGTTCATGTTGCATATTATCTCCTTATAGGGTTTATTGTATATTATTCCATTCTATATCACTTCATATCATTTTTGTAGGTTTATTTTATTATGGGATTTATTTTATCGTTTCCATGTACATAACATATTATATCATTTTAGGATCCATTTCATTTCAATACATCATCATTTCATCTCTTTCTTACATAATTTAAGAGTTCCTTTCATTGCATAACCATTTTAGAGATCATTTCATTGCATATACCATTTTAGAACCCATTCCATTGCATAAATAATTCTAAGGCCCATTTCATTTCATTTTAGAATCATTTTAGGATTCAATTTATATCATCTTAGAAATAATTTCATTGCATAATTATTTTAGAATTAACATTTCATTGCATATGCATCCATTTTGCATTTCATTATATACATATCCATATCACCAATAACAACCATAAGTATGCATTACCATAACATCATATCCACATGCATTATCATGTATCATAATCATCCAACTTTTCATATATCGTATCGCCCCATTCTGCACCCATCACAATCATCAGCACATCATATAGGTCTCATCATAAATACATGTATACATAATCCATCTTCCATTCAACATGTACATACATAGCATAACATCATATATATGCATATCATATAAAAAACACACACATAACATAGGTCCATACATGAATACATCCATCTTTCATCAAAGACATGTTAGAAACATCATAATCATAATCATAATCATCCTCATCATAGCATAAGCACAATCAATATGAATCATCATAAATCCATCACCAAATGCCTCATAGCCAATAATAAATGTCCATCATAATACAACAATGCATGAATCACCGGCAAAATCACGAGTCATCTCATATATATATATATATATCAAAAAAAATAATGTGTCCAATCATAATATAACAAAATACATCGCGGAAGGGTCATCCAAAACTGTCTAAGTCCCTAAGCTATCCAGTGCTCTCTTTATCGGTACTAGATCCGCCCATCCCCCTGAGGGTCCTGCTGGTGCAGGTCAAGGTGCGTGCATGTCTACTGATTCCCCTGATGTTGTGACTATGTATGATATGATCTAGTGCTCTCAGTGAAGGAAGCAGAGCTCTCTGCTTCACGAGCACAACCTGATGATAAAGATCTCTATAATACTATGTCTCATGAGTCATCTTCTCTATCTATGTTCGAACACCCATAACCTCACCAAGGACCAGTGTCATGTCGGCCACTATCAACAACTACCTCACTATGTCCCTCTCTCCTTTGAGATGGGTGAAATTGGCCTTGCTTCATTCCAATTGTTCCCTCAATCCATCAAGCTCTATCTCGAGCTCCTAGATCTTGTCTACCATCTCTTCTCCACGAGCCTCCTATAGTACCTCTGCGGTAGCATATGCCTCTATCTTATAGGAATTTCACTCAACTATCATATCCTTGAGGGTCACTCAAGTAGCATGTCCCTCTCCACCTATAAGGTTTCCCTCTCTTCTCATACCCTGTCCACCTCAGTCTCTAAATTATCTATGTGTGCTTGCTCTCCATCTACCTTGGCCCTCTCCTACCCTACCTTGTCAATCAATCTCATTTCTCAAGCTCTCTTTATGTCTCTCTCTCTCAAATCACCTAGTCAAGCATAATCTTGGTGATTTGAGGCTATGGCTATGACTATGGAGGCATTTGTGGTTGTTGTTGTGTTATTACTAGTGGTGGTTCTACTATCGAGACTTGTACTTATGGTGCTTCTTGCACCTATACCTGAGGCCCCTATTCTCCTCTCCCTTATCTCCTCCTTTAAGCTCTCCTCTCACATCCTCTATGTGCTACTCTGGCCTCTTCACCCCTACCTCCCTCTCCTCCATCTCCTCCATCATCCCCATCTCCTCCAACAACCTAATCAACTATTGGTGCCACCTCATTTGGTCCCAATAACCCTAGAACAGTGAGTCGTGTTGGTCAGTGGAACTCCCACCACTCTACATACACACTTGTTATCCCAACATCTACTACATTTGGCCTCAGATCCCAGTCCACCAGAATCATCCCTGTGAATATGGTATGTGCCATGAATGGGCCTATGGAGTCTCCCCATGTGCTTGTCTCTTGTGTCACTCATGGGCATGTACGCTCATCACTGACAATATCCTGCTGCAACCCAAACTATCTCATGACTCAATGAGGCAGGTACTGATCTATAACATGGAATGTCTACTACATCAAACAACACTACATCTATAAAAAGGATATATAATATACATCCTCAGCCCACTGGTCGCATAACATGTATGGCCTCTATTGGCAAATGCACACTCCAATGAGATATTGTAGGTGATTGAAGGTTTTTCCATTGATGGCAACCTTACAATCCTATGACACCGAAAAGACAATTTATTGGCACCAGCAACGAAAGACTCTACACTGGCACATAAAACATCGACAGTGAAAGGAAGTATACCGGCACCCAGGTCGACAAGAATTTTGTTTATAATATATTTTGTAATTAATTGTAAAATCATTATAAGCCGACTTGGCAAGTTGTAAAATGACTCATATATGTATGAGATCATTATAAAACATTCAAAAAGAAAGGAGATAGGCGAAATAAGGTAGACCTATTATGTGAATTATAGGTTAAGAGTTTATGTATGAAGCAGAGCTAAAACTAGTACTGAATCTGGCATAGTAGATGCTATTTTGAAGCAGTACAAGAAATTGGATTTGCATAATCCATTTTGTAAGTCAGTAAGACTTCCCATTTTGTAATTGAGCAGTGAGCTCTAGGCACTTGGCCTTCCTACATGTGCAGGCCCCTATTGTAGCAGTAATATTCTCTTATTGGCCAGTAAGTGAATATTGTGGGTCACAAATCCCACCGAGGTTTCAAACAATTCCCACATGTTTTAAGTTAAGAAAATTATCAAACCGGTTAGATACAGATTCACCCCCCCTCTCAGTATCTTTGGGAATCCTAACAATTGGTATCAGAGCTTGGTCCTCTATTTTCATAAGCCTAACAACTTGAGGAAGATATTGACACCGGTAGAGATGGAAAACTTGATGAAGCAATTAGAAGTAGCTCTCTCAAACTATGATACAGAAAAGTTGAAAAATATCAAACTTTAAGATGATCTAAAAGCTGCATAGGACATTATTCAAGAACTTCAAGAAAATCTTACCATTGCAAGAAACAAGAGAAGAGAACTTTATGAAAAGATGCAAAATGAGAATGATGAAAAGGAAACTCTTAGTGATCTGATGAATAAACTGAAACAAGAAAACATGACAACAAAGAATGAGATGCAGGATATGACTATGAGATTTTGTAAAGAAATTGAAGATAGAAAGAAGAATGAAGAAGACTTGACTAGAAGACTGAATGATGCTGCAGATGAAAACACAAGACTTAGTTATGAAAATGATATGTTGAAGATAGATCTGATGCATGCACAAAATGACTCAAATGAACTTATGAGATAGAAAGGTATCTTGGAAAGAGAACTGGCTACTGCAAATCAACACAAGGAAAAATTCAAGAAAAGCTCAGAAGAACTTGGTGACTTGCTGAAAAATAAGAAACCAAATGGTGATACTAATGGCCTTGGCTTTGAAACTGGTGAAAGCTCCGGTACTGCAAACACACATGATCATAGCAAACTGGTAAGACAACCTACTGCTTATAAATTTAATGGCAAATTATTTAAGTGTAACAAGTATGGTCATAGATAAAATCAATGTAGATCTAGAAATTATCAGAGCATTAATACACCCATCGGTCAATGCTCCAAATGCAACAAAATTGGTCATAACTCAGAAAACTGCAGAATGAATGTAAGATGTTATGTTTGTGGAAGATTTGGACACTTATCTAATCAATGTAGAACAAAAACCGGCATAGGATATGGGAAAGCTATTTAGAAAAACAATGTGACTTGTTATGCTTGCAATAAGATTGGACATATTGCAAAATTTTGTAGAAGTAAGGCATCACCGGCAAGTAATAATGGTGCTAGCTTGAAAGGTAAAGAAAAGGTTGAAGAGGTAAAGCAAGAATTCTCAAAACAATGGATCAGAAAGTCAGATCTAAATATTGATAGGAACACTCCTCCATCGATAGAACATATTAAAACTCCACCAGCAGAATAGAGTAACACTCCACTGGCAGGAGACTCTTCATCTAACTGAAGAAAATTCCTTTGAGGGTTTAGCAACCAAATGTGAAACATGCTATTATTTCCTTAGTTGATGGTGAGAAGTTGAAATTACTTCTATACCGGCATATAAGTTAAGTCATTACTTAACCGGCAAGCATTAAATGTGGTGGTTAGTGAAATTATATTATAAAACAAGTGTTTTGGCTCCATTTTCATTTCACCGAGCATTCAAATCTTCGAGAGTGCAAAAATTCCTGAGCGAAGACATTCCAAGCAAAGAAGTGAAGCAATTCATCAATCAATCATTCCTTAAGGCAGATAAAGGTATTTATAACCATGGCTTCTTCATTTGTTCCTGAATTCATTGCAAACCCTACTGTTGTCGAAGTTATTAAATGCCCTAGACCCATATTCCAATTAGTTCCTAAAATTGCCAAGAAAGATGATAATATTGGTGCATTTTCCCAAATAGTAGCTTTTGCTGAAGGCCCTAGAATGTATATACACTGTCATATAGAGGAATTAGGTGATGAGGAAATTAAGAATATGTATAAATCTATAATTTGTGATGAATCCGAAAATATCAAACCTAAACACAAGATAGTAGAAATTCTAGGTTTCACTAAAATTCTCAGTATCCCAGATTTTCCCAAGGATGTTATAAGGATAGTACTAAGCAGGGTACATGGTGCATTCTTCTGGTTGGACTCAGTTCACAAATTCACAAAAGAAGCAGTAAAGGTTGTGACAGGGTTACCCTCCACTGATAACAAACCTGATAAAACAAAGAAGGTCTCAAATGACCTAGTGATTAACCTAACTGGTGCAACATTTGATAAGAGATCCTTAAGGGTAAATGATGTAACGGATATCAATGTCAGATTCATCAGTATGATCTTAGGCTACAAAACCACACAGGCAAATAGGTTAAACTCAGTCTCTAGCCTATGCATAAAGAGTGCCTATGACATGGTTAATAATAATACAAAAATAGATGTGTGTGAATGGCTTAAAGATGAACTAATTGACAATTTGGGAAAGATAAAGAAAGACAAAAAGGGGACATTCAGATTTGGAAACCTACTTGTCTGTCTAATGCTACACATAACCAAACAAGTACTCGGTATCGGTAATAGAAATCTTGGTTTTGATATACCGGTAGGCAAGTAGTTGTTAGATTTACTAAACAACATGGGAGAGAACAAAGAAAAGAACATAAATGAGTATTTTCAGGCACTGAAGACCCAGATGAAGACCAAAGTCAAATTGTCACAAGCAATTGTGAACAAGTATAAGGATGAAATCTATTTTGTTATAAAGAAGGATGAAATTTGGATGGAGGCAATTATCCTAAGAACCATCTGGGTTACTGAAATGGGGTATGAAACTGATGACCACATAATAGAAACATATGCAAAAGCCCTCCTAGAAGCACCTAAGGAACCCAAAGAAGAGGTATTTGGTAGTGTTGAGACTATTGAAAAACAAATTCAATCAAAGAAAAATGTTAAAAAGATTGAAGCAACAGTTAGAAAAGGATCCAGGCAAGCAAAAGCTATTAAGGAAGATGTACTTAAACAAACCGGTATTACTAAAGATGAGTTAGAAGAACTTCAACCGAAAATTCACCTTTCACTGGTTGGAACTTCTTCAGAAAGTGACATACCAGCTGCATTCAAAAGAGTTGTGAGAAAAAGGAAATCTTCACTAGTATCTTCACCTTCTCCTAGAAGAACAAGACAGAAACACACAGGCAGTAAGGCCCCTAGCAAAGAAATTAACTCCAAAGAAGAAAAAGGTGACTCCTAAGAAGAAGTCCATAGCTCCTATTGATAAATTACTAGATGAAATTACTAAGGATGGTAAATTGAAAAATATCAGCAAAATTTATAACACACTATCAGATGATGACAAAGATAAAGTAGAGAACATTGTAATATTGCACTTAGATATTTTTAAGAAATTTTTTATGCAAGTTGTTGATGAAATACTGACAGATCTCTACAACACACTTGAAGCTAGGAGAGTAGGTATTATTGAGCTTGATAAGAAAATAAAAATTGAAAAATTACTTGTGGTACATCCTCTCAACTCACCTGATGAGATAGATAAATTGATCTCAGAAGCTAACCAGATAGTATTTTCAACTGCTCACAGACATATAGCACTAATGGCAGGGAGAGTAAATGAGGTAACATAAGAAACAACTAATGCATGGGACATATTCGTTGTAGAGAAGGAGAAGCAGGAAGAGTATCGAAGACCTAAAACCATCAAGGTATATCAAAAGGATAAGGGAAAAGGTAAGGTTGGTGGACCACACAGCATAAAAATACCAGACAATTTATCCCCACCACCTCTAGATACTCCACCAGTTTTTACCACTGACAATCAACCAGCTAGTGAGAGTATGGACATACCACATGAGGACACAAATTATGATTCTGAGGTGCTATATACAATGAACATTGACACTTAGAAAGTAAATATTGTGGTAGATAAGGATTCAACAGGGAAAATAGATGTTGCAAATGAGCCACCGACAACAAATAGCACAGAAGGTAAACCGGCAAGTGACAACACTAAGAAACATGTAGAGCAACAGGCTCCCTCACAGCAACAGGTTCATGCAGAGACAGTGCCACCGACAATAGCTGAGCAATCCAAACCTTTGCTTAGAGAAATGCAAACACAAACTAACCTACCAGAGGTCACCACAAGCAAAGAAATTGCTCCCACTGGCAGAATACAGATTGTTGGTTCTTCCATTGCAAAAGTCAAACCAACAAATGTGACAAAAGTTCTTTTGGATTCTATCAAGAAGATAATAGAGTGTAGTTCACAAGCATACAAACAAATTGATGACACAATTCCAATTTTGAAAATGATAGCACCCAAATGTAATGTGGATAATAAAGATTCTTTGAATCAACTTGACACATTGTCTAAGTATATTACTGACAACATTGCGACAGTTGAACAAATAAATAAGGAAGCATTCCAAGAGAGACTAGAGAAGGAAAAACACAAATTCTTTGAAGAGGAAATAAAGAAGTGCATGAGACAATTTGACACTCTTTTATCAGCACTATGTAATACACTAAAAGAATTTAAAACTTTGTACAGAGATACATGCAAAACAAACTTCTTAATAGTAGATATAGACAAGAAGATCACCAAGGTACAGGAAGAAATAAATTAACTAGCTGATAATTTCATTAATTCATCTAAACCATTATCAGTTTTTGAGTAGAAAATAATAGGTTTTGAGGAGGAACTTCTGAAGTTGGAAAGAGAAAAGGAAAGAATAAAAGGAAAGGCAAAAGATCTAAAATGGAGACTTAGTCCAAAATTGGACTACCTCGCCTCCTTAAGACAAGAGATATTCGAGGCTTTAATTCAAGGACATAAAACATCGGAACAACAAATGCAACACCTCACTGGTACAATTCAAAGGATAGAGGCCACATTAAAGGATAGTGAATGGTTCACTCAGAGCTTGAATCTGGTATTGGCAGACCTTTTTCAAATTGTAACCAACCGGTTGCAAGGATGAAGTTGGAAATGACACTCAATTGACACTTTGACAACCTTTATCATTGATGCCAAAGGGGGAGTAGTGGTAATGAGAAAAATAATCAGCAAATGGATCATCAGCTCAGGGGGAGCACATATTTTTTTTGGCACACAATTTTTGGTAAGACAATTCTGGCAGATTCTTTTTTATGACACTTTTTGGATTTTTCTCATTAGTGTTTCCATCAATGCCAAAGGGGGAGATTGTTGGCAAATGCACACTCCAATGAGATATTGTACGTGATTGAAGGTTTTGTCATTGATGGCAACCTTACAATCCTATGACACCGGCAAGACAATTTACAGCCACCAACAATGACAAACTCTACACCGGCACATAAAACACCGACAGTGAAAGGAAGTATACCGGCACCCAGGCCGACAATAATTTTATTTATAATATATTTTGTAATTAATTGTAAAATCATTATAAGTCAACTTGGCAAGTTGTAAAATGACTCATATATGTATGAGATTAATATAGAACATTCAAAAAGAAAGGAGATAGGCAAAATAAGGTAGACCTATTATGCGAATTATAGGTTAAGGGTTTATGTATGAAGCAGAGCTAAAACCGGTACTGGATTTGGCATAGTAGATGCTATTTTGAAGCAATACAAGACATTGGATTTGCATAATCCATTTTGTAAGTCAGTGAGACTTCCCATTTTGTAATTGAGCAGTGAGCTCTAGGCACTTGGCCTTCTTGCATGTGCAGGCCCCTATTGTAGCAGTAATATTCTCTTATTGGCCAGTAAGTGAATATTGTGGGTCACAAATCCCACCGAGGTTTTTCCCATCAGGTTTCCTCATTAAAATATTGTGTTATGGTGTGCTTTTCATGTGGTTGATGTTATCTTTGTTTATTGCATTACTTTTTGTTTACCGGTATACAGTATTGATATGCTTTACATGTTTTAAGTTAAGAAAATTATCAAACCAGTTAGATACTGATTCATCCCCCCCTCTCAGTATCTTTGGGAATCCTAACAGCCTCCACATGAAGTCCATCATCTTATCAATGATTATCGCTAGTAGCCCATGGAGACCACTCAAATATAATGCAATAATCCTCCATAGCTATATATGTACAAAAACTAAGGCCACTGATCTCTAGTCCCGAAGTGACCAAAATACAACTATATTCTCAAATGCCCATATATGTAGCAATGTGAATCTAGCACCCAGGCTCTTGAACCCTCGATAGACACACATATGAATACTAGGGTATAATTGTTGGCATATGCACACTCCAATGAGATATTGTATGTGATTGAAGGTTTTGTCATTGATGGCAACCTTACAATCCTATGGCACTAGCAAGGCATTACACCGGCAAGTTAGTGCACCGGCATCAATGATCAAACTCTACACCAACATTCAGGACACCGATACTGGCATAGAGAAAGGAAGTATACTGACACAGAGGCCGACAAGATTTTGTTATATTATATTTTATTTATTATTGTAAAAACTTTGTAAGCCGACTTGGCAAGTTGTAAAATGACTCTTACATATAAAAGAGATCATTGTAGACATTTGGTAAGGAAGTGAAGAAAGTTATTAAGGCAAACCTGTTATGTGAAATATAGGTTAAAAGGTTTTATGTAAGAAGCAGAGTAGCAACCGGTACTAGATCAGGCATTATAGATGCTATTGTAAAGCAGTACAAGATACTGGATTTGTATAATCCACATTGTAAGTTAGTGAGACTTCCCATTTGAGCAGTGAGCTCTAGGCCGTTGGCCTTCCTGCATGTGCAGGCCCCTATTGTAAGTAATATTCTCTTATTGGCCATTAAGTGGATATTGTGGGTCACAAATCCCACCGAGGTTTTTCCCACACCGGGTTTCCTCGTTAAATCCTTGTGTTATGGTGTGCTTTTCATGTGGATGTTCTTAATTCTGTTTATTGCATTATTTCATGCATACCAGTACACTGTTATAATATGTTCTGCATGTTTTAAGATAAGAAATTTTGTACACCTGTTAGATACTGATTCACCCCCCCCTCTCAATATTTGTGGGAATCCTAACAATTGGTATCAGAGCTTGGTCCTCTATTTTCAGAAGCCTAACAACTTGAGGAAGATCTTGATACCAGTAAAGATGGAAAATCTGATGAAGCAACTTGAAGGAGCTCTTTCAGACTATGATGCAGAGAAATTGAAAATATCAAACTAGAAGATGATTTAAGGGCAACTCAGGATATCATTTAGGCACTTCAAGAGAATCTTACTATTGCAAGAAATAAGAGAAGAGAACTTTGTGAAAAGATGCAAAATGAGAATGATGAAAAGGAATCACTTAATGATCAGATAAGCAAACTGAAACTAGAAAACATGACAACAAAGAATGAGATGCAGGATATGACTATGAGATTTTGTAAAGAGATTGAGGATAGGCAGAAAAATGAAGAAGAATTGACCAAAAGACTAAGTGATGCAGCAAATGAGAACACAAGACTTAGCTATGAAAATGACATGTTAAAGACAGATCTGATGCACACTCAAAATGACTCAAATGAACTGATGAGACAGAAAGAGGTCTTAGAAAGAGAACTAGAAACTGCAAATCAACATAAAGAAAAATTCAAGAAAAGCTTAGAGGAACTTGGCACCTTGCTGAAGAATCAAAAACCTAAAGGTGACACTTCTAGAATTGGCTTTGAAGTTGGTGAAAGCTCTAGTACTATAAATACTCAGGATCACAGCAAACCGGTAAGGCAACCTAATGCTTATAAATTCAATGGAAAATGCTTTAACTATAATAAGTATGGTCATAGAGAAAATGAATGTAGATCTAGAAATTATCAAAATATCAACACACCCACTGGTCAATTTTCAAAATGCAACAAAGTTGGTCACAACTCTAAAAATTGCAGAATGAATGTGAGATGTTATGTTTGTGGAAGATTTGGACATTTATCCAGTCAATGCAAAACACAAACTGGCATAGGTTATGGGAAAGCTATTCAAAAGAATAATGTAACTTGTTATGCATGTAACAAGATTGGGCATATTGCAAAATTATGTAGAAGTAAAGGATCACTGGTAGACAACAAAAGTTCTATCTTGAAAGGTAAAGAAAAGGTTGAAGAGATTAAGCAAGAATTCTCAAAATAATGGATTAGAAAAGCTGATCTAAATATTAGGAATACTCCTCCACCGGTAGAACTAGTCAATGCTTCACCGGCAGGATAGAGCAGTGCTCCATCGACAGGAAGTTCTTCATCTAATTGAAGAAAGTTTCCTTGAGGGTTTGGCAATCTAATGACACATGTGCTATTATTCCCTCGATTAGAGATGAGAAGTTGGAAATTACTAATTACCGACAGACAATGTTAAGTGAATACTTAACTAGCTTGCATTTAATGTGGTAGATGGCGAAAAGACACTATAAATTTGAGGTTTTGGCTCCATTTCATTTCACCAAGATTTCAAACCTACGAAGAGCGCGTAGATTCTGAGCTAAGGCATTTCGAGCAAGAGGCAAGAACACTTCAAGCAATCATCCATCCTAAAGGTGGTAAAAGGTATTTTATCATGGCATCCACCTCTGCAATTGAATATATAGCAAACCCTATTGTTGTCGAAGTTATAAAAAGACCTAGGCCCGTATTTCAATTAGTTCCTGAGATAGCAAAGAAAGATGATACCTTAGGTGCTTTTTCTCAAATTCCTAAGGGAGTTGTTTATGCTGAAGACCCTAGAATTTACATTCATTGTAACATTGAGGAACTAGGAGATGAAGAGATTAAAACTATGTTTAAAAGTGTCATATGTGATGAATCCAGCAATGTAAAAGATGAACACAAGATCATTGAAACCCTAGGATTTATAGAGATCCTTAGCATTCCTGAATTTCCCAAGGATGTGATTAGGATAGTTTTAAGCAGGGTACATGGTGAATTTTTCTGGCTAGATGCAATTCACAAAATCACTAAGGAAGCTATGAAAGCTGTCATAGGGTTACCAACCACCAGTAAAAGGCCAGACAAAAACAAGAAGGTTTCCAATGACCTAGTTACTCAGTTAACTGGTGCCACATCCGACAGAAGGTCCTTAAGAGTAAATGATGTAACAGATATTAATGTGAGATTTATCAGCATGATATTAGGATATAAAGCTACTCATGCAAATAGACTCAATTCAGTTTCAAGTTTATGCATTAAGAGTGCTTATGTTATGGTCACAGATAATGCAAAGATTGATGTATGTGAGTGGTTGAAGGATGAATTAATTGACAACTTAGGCAAGATTAAGAAGAACAAGAAAGGAACTTTTAAATTTGGAAATCTGTTAGTATGTTTGATGTTACATATAACCAAATAGGTTCTCGATATAGGCTACACAGAACTTGGATATGATATACTAGTAGGTAAACAGCTAATAGAACTATTCAACAATATGGGAGAAGATAAGGAAAACAATATCCAAGATTTCTTTCAAGCACTAAAGGCCAAAATGAAGAAAAGAATCAGATTATCACAAAAGATTGTTGACAAATATAAGGATGAAATATGATTTGTAATCAAGAAGGATGAGATCTGGATGGAAGCAGTCATCCCTAGGACTGTTTGGGTAACAGAGATGGGCTATGAAACAGATGATCATATAATTGAAACATATGCTAAAGCACTTTTGGAAGCCCCTAAAGAACCTAAGGAAGAAGTATTTGGTAGTGTAGAAACTATTGAAAGCCAAATACAATCTAAGAAAAGAGTGAAAAAGGTTGAGGCAGTTGTGAGAAGAGGTTCCAGATAGGCAAAGGCTATTAAAGAAGATGTGTTAAAGCAAACCGGTATAACAGAGGATGAGTTAGCAGCTCCACAACCTAAGACTCATCTATCACCGATAGGCACTTCTTTGGAGAGTGACATGCCTACAAATTTCAAGAGAGTTGTAAGTAAAAGAGATCCCTCACCAACAACCACACCCTCACCTAGGAGGACAAGACAAAAACAACAAGCAGTGAGATCTCTGGTAAGAAAGGCTACACCAAAGAAGAAGAAACTGACACCCAAGAAGAAGAAGAGGACAAACAAGGACTTGGCCCCTCTTGATATACTGTTAAATGAAATTATAGAGGAAGGAAAATTGAAGAATATAGAGAAAATATATGACACTCTAACAGTTGATGAAAAAGAACAAGTAGAAAACAATGTTATATTGCATATGGATATGTATAAGAAATTTTTGATGGAAGTAGTAAATGAAGTACCAGATGAACAATTTAAGAGACTGGAAGCAAGAAGACAAGCAGTAATAGAACTTGACAAGAAAATAAAGATAGAAAAGATACTTGTTGTATATCCAGTGAATTCACCCAAAGAAATTGATGACTTAATTGCTGAAGCCAACCGGTCAGTATTTTCTACTGCACACCGACACATTGCTTTGATGGTTGGAAGAGTTAATTAGGTCACTGAGGAGACAACAAATGCATGGGACATTTTCCTAGTGGAAAAAGAAAAACAAGAAGAATACATGAGCCACAAACCTATAAATGTATATCAGAAAGAAAGAGACAAGGGTAAAGGTAAAATTGGTGGACCACCCAGTATCAAGGTTAAAGACAACTTACCCCCACCTCCTTTGATTACTCCATTGGTAAAAAAAATAGCTACAAAAGATCAACCGGTAGTTGAAAGTATGGATGTAGAGGATGTCAATCCTAATCCTAAAGTCTTATACATAGTGGATGTTGATACTCAAAAGATCAACATTGTGGTAGACAAAGATACAGCTGATAAGACTTACATGGGTAGTGACCCTTCGGTAGCTGAGCAAACTGATAACACACAGGAGAAATTGATAGATGACAAAGAGAAAAAGGTAGAAACTTAGACTCAGACTAAGAAAATGCAACAAATAGAGAAACAAACAGAGCAAAAGGCTCCCAAACAGGAACAACAACAAGAATAGGAACATGTTCATTAGGAAACAGTGCCACTAGCAACTGGAGAAATAGAAAAACCATTGCTTAAGGAAATGCAAACACAAACAGACCTACCAGAGGTCAATACAAGCTTGGTAACTTCCACTGGCAGTACTCAGAATGTTGGTTCATCATTAGGCTACAAATCAACTAATGTGACTGAGGTACTATTGGATTCAATTAAAAAGATAACAGATTGCAGCTCACAAGCTTATAAGGCAATTGATGACACCATACCAATTTTGAAGGTAATTGCTCCTAACTGTAATATAGACAATAAAGATTCTTTAGGACAACTTGATACCTTGTGTAAATATATCATAGAAAACATTGAGAAAATAAAGGAAGAGACATTGAAGGACAAAGTAGAAATTGAAAAACAAAGATTCTTTGATGAGCAGATAAAGAAGTCTACCAGAGATTTTGACACACTTCTACTGGAACTGTGTAATTTATTAAAAGAGTACAAAACTCTGAACAAAGACACCTGTAAGACAAAATTTTTGACTATAGAAATGGATAAGAAGATGAGCAAGGTACAAGATGAAATCAACAAACTTGCAAATAATTTTGTTAACTCACCTGATACATTATCATTTTTTTGAACAGAAGATAACACATTTTGAGGAAGAATTACTTAAATTTGAAAGAGAAAAGGAGAGAATAGTGAATAAGGCAAAGCATCTGAGATTAAAACTGAGTCCAAGATTGGACTATTTAGCATCATTATAGAAGGAAGTATCAGAGGCACTAATACAGGGACAGAAAACACTGGCAGAGCATTTGTAGCATCTCACCGGTACAGCTAAAAGAACAGAGACAACAATAAGAGATAGTAAAAAGTTTATGGAGAGTATAAACTTGATTTTGGCGGATCTATTTCAAATTGTAACTACCCAGTTACAAGGTTGAAACTACAAACTCTACTGACATCTTGAAAACCTTTGTCATTGATGCCAAAGGGGGAGTAGTGGAATGAGAAAATTCAACATCATAGGAATCATTTGCTCAGGGGGAGCACACACATTTCTGGTAACATTTTTGGACTTCACATTTTTGGATACACTTTTGAAATTTCTCATGAGTGTTGCCATCAATGCCAAAGGGGGAGATTGTTGGCATATGCACACTCCAATGAGACATTGTATGTGATTGAAGGTTTTGTCATTGATGGCAACCTTACAATCCTATGGAACCGGCAAGGCATTACACCGGCAAGTTAGTGCACCGGCATCAACAATCAGACTCTACATCGACATTCAGGACACCGACATAGAGGCCGACAGGATTTTGTTATATTATATTTTGTTTATTATTGTAAAAACTTTGTAAGCTGACTTGGCAAGTTGTAAAATGACTCTTATATATAAAAGAGATCATTATAGACATTTGGTAAGGAAGTGAAGAAAGTTATTAAGGTAGACCTATTATGCGAAATATAGGTTAAAAGGTTTTGTGTAAGAAGCAAAGCAGCAACCGGTACTGGATCAGGCATTATAGATGTTATTGTAAAGCAGTACAAGATACTAGATTTGTATAATCCACATTGTAAGTCAATGAGACTTCCCATTTGAGCAGTGAGCTCTAGGCAGTTGGCCTTCCTGCATGTGCAGGCCCCTATTGTAAGTAATATTCTCTTATTGGCTAGTAAGTGGATATTGTGGGTCACAAATCCCACTGAGGTTTTTCCCACACTGAGTTTCCTCGTTAAATCCTTGTGTTATGGTGTGCTTTTCATGTGGATGTTCTTAATTCTATTTATTGCATTATTTCTTGCATACCGGTACACTGTTATAATATGTTCTGCATGTTTTAAGATAAGAAATTATGTACACCAGTTAGATACTGATTCACCCCCCCCCTCTTAGTATCTGTGGGAATCCTAACAATAATTTCCCTAGTATGGTGTATCCCCAGGAAAATTGAACACCGTCCTCAATAATATGGTATAGTCACCTAGCCCAACTTATTGAGAATCCATGCCCATTGAGGTTGGGCATCTATACACTAATTAGCCCATATAGATATAGAACCAAACTCAAAATCCATAGATGCTGCTCCATGAATAGCTCTAGTATCATTTGCATCTAGTGCATTGGAAAGTCATTTGTCTGATAAACATCATGTAGGTTATGATCTCCATGCTCTAGCTGGTACTCTGGGACCACTCCTCAAATGGGCACTCACAATATGCACCACACATCCTCTAGGGTAATGGATGCCTCTCCTATTAGTAGATGGAATGAGAACATGTCACTATGCCATCACTCCACAAGTGTCATCATCATCGTTGTATGAGCTTGAATCTGTGGCCACTCATGCACCCACTGCAATCCAACCTATACTAAAACCATCCTCTGCACACTGATTAGTTTACACTGATAATTTATGGTCACCAACCAACACTCTTGTGACTACAATTGACCTAATTACTCCTACATTCAAGATTCAACCATGTTAGTTGATCTTCTTTCTATCTTAGCCTAACTGTTTCCCCCTCAATGGCTTGGGGAATCCCCCAAATGACCCTCAAATCTTTTCACCCATCCCTTTTCTCCCCCATAGCCTCTTCCCACAGAGATGCCAAAACCATGCTACCTACATTATTTCATAGGGCATAGATGACATTTGCCAAACTATTGTTCCCCCTTTCCCTACACAATGAAAACATCAATTCTTAAATCAGTGCCAGCACATGTGTCCTTGTGTTTGTGCGGACAGTGATTCACCATGAAAACTCCAATCCTTGGGCACAAATGTTGAACAAGAGATTAGTGTCTATGCCTTGACATGTTTTATCTCTAATTAATGAGCCTAATTAATGCCTACCTACCATAAATGACAAGTGGGATTAGGTGTAATGCCCCGCCAAGAACCCCAAAGGAAAACCCACAACAAGGGTGATTTTTTTTTTTTTAAGTATAAACATAATAGGTGCATTAAACACAACATGCACGATAACACAAGTGGAAGACTTACACCAGAATTCCTTAAGGGTTACCAACGAAGATTTAAAACCAAAAGATAAATTCCACGGTTAAGGTTAATCCAATAATCCATCATTAACTCAATGATCACAAGAAGCCATAAGCAATACATATTACACCATATGAAAGATTGAAAGGATACAACATAGTTTCTCTTAAATAATCATGTACACATAATATAAAGGAAACTAATCAATAATATCCCAAACTTAGGATTACATTGTTCTCCCAATACATGGTTTCTAAATATACATATAAAGATACAACTTAACCAATTACAAGGTTACAAAAGATCATGATACAATGACCACATAGATCTCTAAAGAACAATAATCTTCAACATGACATAGAGCATGAGCCATGGACCATAGAAAACAACTGCGAAGCCAATCCTCGCATGAAGGTACGAACATGGTCATCCGATGGGAAGTGGCACTACCACCCGACCATGTAATTCCCAAAATGGAATCACCCCACCGTGCTAGGAGATAGATGAGGATCCTCAAGCAAGAAAAATCATGAGATGGTCGACAAAACAATATGACTCCATGACAACACAACACGACTCCACAATAATCCAAGTGACTCAACATTAGAACCTAAAGAGAGAGTGTCATCGCATAGCTTATGATGGTTACCATGGTCGGCCTCCATAGGTCCCGACCCCCATCTTGGGTTACCCTGGTCACCTTTCCCGAACCTCCGGCTCCAACTAAGTCTCATGTAGACCCTACCAGCCTTTCATGAAGACAAGATGGTCAGTTTTCCATTCTAGGCCTTCTCAATACATTATGAGCTCTATACAAGCACTCACCTATGCGCGAGATACAATATCTTATTTAATGTTATGAACTACCCACCTAATTAATTAATTAGATTATCACTTTATTATCTGACTTCTGATGGGTTATCCTACCAACCACTTTGGGTGCAACCCCCACTCGAAAGCCACTCTCTCAAACGAAACTAAACAAACATGGTCACTCCATGAGAACCCTATGGCGAAGCAAATAGCCATAACACCACTATCCAAAAACAAGTGGTCAGAATAATGACATACTGACTCTTGGTTAACCATAAGGCAATGAAGTCATCATATATCATGTGGTCAAAGGTACTAAATATGCCACCATAGGATGACTGATCCATAGATCAAAAATAACACAATATAACTCTTGCAAGGAAAGCTAATTTCACTAAGTCCGCACTCAAACAATCTTTGAGAAAATCAACATCATAAGCACTTGCAACATCATTGATTGAAGATTAAATAAAACACTCTTTTGTGATATTCACATCTATTCAATTTCCAAATCAATATTCCATCAAGAATGAAATTCACATCAAATATTCAACTGGATAAAACATGAATTCCTAATAAAAATTATTAACCAATTATCAATAATATATCCAAATTATTAATTTATTTTCAGAATATATCCAAATTAACCAATTTGAATTACTAATTCATGCCTTGATTTCCATAGATAAATTTATTAATCCACATAATAAAAATTATTTGGAAATTACTAGTTATATTTAACATTAAAAACCACTTAAAAAATATAATTCATTTTAAATAAAATTCATGACACATGAAAAAGGGGTGTACCACGAAGGTATAAGTGTCACGCAGGGGCCAAGGCCAACCCACAGTAGTGTTGTTGCCAAGGCAGCAAACCGTACCTACCGGTAGTACTATTGTCGACTGGTAGTGCTATTGCAGACAAGTAGCAGCCGCTACTGTCAGTAGCACTAGTACCAACAGGTATCAGTTCTACCGACCGGTAGTGCTGCTACCGATCGGTTATTAGTCCTACTGACTAGTACTACTACCACGTAGCAGTACTATCGATTGGTAGTACTGCTACCTACAGGTAGCAGACACTACTGACCCTCATGGTGGGACTAGCCCGCCACAGGGTAACGTAAGGTCTACATACAAAATAATTACATGCTTCAAAAGAATTTAAAATCAACATGCCACAAAACTGTTTAAACATGAAAACAATTCATTCTGTGATCTTTTCATGGGCACACACACACACACAGTGCCAAGATCCAAATTTCAAAAGGGATATTTACTAGGAAGGTAAATGGTGAAATAAAATCACACAAGAACCCAATAGATAATGATTTAGGCAGCAATAGAAGAGGTAATTTCCAGAAGTTGATTTCAAGAACAAAAACATACAGCAAATAGAGAAATGAACCATTTCTTTCCTATAAGCAATCATATGATATAAGCTTCCCAAAATCAACAATAACATGCATTTCTTCTTCCATTCCAATCATTCCACAAGAATTTATAAAGAGATTTGCATTTTTTATAACACACAGGAAGCAATTGAAATAATCAAATTTAAGTTTGAAACAAGAAGAGATTATCCAACTTTGAAGCAAACTAGCAAGCAAAATGATGAAAGAATCCCAGTCCTTGCAAACCAAATCTAATTCCAGCATGCTCAGACCTATGAAACCAGGTGGAGTTGATACCTCGTATCTACTCGGTACTTGTACCTACAATGTCTTGCACCAAAAAACCACACGTGCATATAGAAAATATGTATATCTAGACACAACACACACACCGATGAAGGAGAATTGTGACGTTCCCTGTCTCACCGGAGTGAGTGAAGGAAAATCATCTTCTTGCATCCCAATACATGCAATGTATAAGTAACACATCAGACATATAATGTAAGAGTGTCAGCCCATGATAATGATCCATAAAATAACATTAATCATAAGCACTGAGATACTGCATAAAATCATACACCACAAATCCAGATAAAGCATGAAATTACATCGCATAAAATCTGAATCAATATACAACAATGTTCCATTGAATTCAATCAAAAACATACAAAAAGAGTCTGATCAAGGAGGGGTACTACATCCTCCCCCCAAGCCTAGGCTTACTCCTAGAAGCCTAAAATAGTTAAGAATAAAGTTCTCTCATCTTCACTGCATCTTCCCATGTCACTGAGGTCTCATCACTTGGGTCCCATAGGACCCTTACCTACTTGATGGTATGACCCCTTAGGGTCAAATCTCGATGCTGGAGAATGTGCACGGACTCCATGGAAAGCTGCTCGTCCTCGACCTACAAAGCGTTCCAATAAAGAACATGAGTCACATCAGGATGATAAGGTTGAAGAACAGAAACATGAAAGACATCGTGGATGTAGGATAGACTCGATGACAGGGCAAGATGGTAGGCAATAGGTCTTATCCTCTCAAGGATCTTAAAAGGGCCTACAAAATGAGGTGCCAACTTAGAACCCTTTCCATAACGGATCAGACTCTTCCATGGACACACTCTCAAGAACACATAGTCGCCAACAAAGAACTGACGATCTACTCTATGGGCATCAACATACTTCTTCTACCTATCCTGAGAAGCAACCAAATGCCCATGAATCTACTCAACCTGCTGCTCCATCTCATGAAGAAAATCCGGTCCTAAACGTACCCTATCCTCCCACTGATCCCAACTCAAAGGAGTACGACAAGGACAACCATACAAATCTTGGAAGGGAGACATGCCTATAGAGCTATGATATCTGTTGTTATAAGAAAACTCCACAAGGCAAAGATATTCCTCCTAGTGCAACTGCTAGTCCATAACATACATGCGAAGCATGTCCTCCAAAACCTGATTCAAATGCTTAGTCTGACCATCGGTCTCTGGGTGATAAGATAAATTGAAGTTCAACTGGGTTCCCAAAGCATGCTGAAGTGAGGTCCACAAGGCTAAAGTAAATATGGGGTCTCTATCAGAAATGATCCTCCTTGGGATCCCATGCAACCTCACCACATCTTCCATGAAGACTCATGCCACCATTGCTGTTGTATAAGAAGACCGAATAGGAACAAAATGAGCAACTTTGGTCAATCTATCAACAATGACCATGATGGCATCATGATGATGTGAGGAGATAGGCAACCCCACAAGGAAATCCATGGAAATGATATCCCATTTCCAATCCAGTATCAAATTTGGTTGTAAATGCCTTGCAGGGTGCTGATGCGCCACCTTTACCCACTAACATTCTAAGCATTTTGACACAAAATTAGCTATGTCATGTTTCATACTAGCCCAATGATAAATTTATCTAAGACCTACATACATCTTCTTGACACCAGGGTGTGCCGAATAAGGTGCACGATGGGCTCAGTCATGATCAAAACGCAAAGATCCTCCAAAGGAGGTACATAGATCCATCCAAGATGTTGAAGAAGACCATATGACTCAAGAGTATATCTAGAATATCTTCCCTCTAATGGTCTTCCAAACTCTGCCATGGCTCTAACATCCTAATACCAGGTGTCCTAAGGAAGAACTCCTAGAATTCTCTCACTCAAGTCCACACCAAGGGACAATGTTGCAACCTCATACTACCTATGGCTCAAAGCATTTGCCACTACATTCTCTTTCCCTTGAATATAACGAACCTCAAAATCATACCCATAGAGGAATTCCATCCATCTTTGTTGTCGAGCATTCAAATTTGGCTGCGTGAAAATACACAGCAAACTGTGGTGATCACTATGCAACTCAAATTGATGCCCCAACAGGAAATGTCACCATCTAACCAATGCATGCACTATAGCTTCCAACTCCAAGTCATGAACTAGATAGTTCAACTCGTGATCCTTGAGTTTGTGAGACTCATAGGAAACCACACATCCATCCTGCATAAGCACCACACTTATACCTTCTAAAGAGGCATTTGTGCACACCGTGAAATCTCTGGATGGATCAGGAACTGCCAAAATCAGAGCACTAATAAGAAGTTCCTTCAAGGTACAAAAAGAAAATTTGCACTGCTCTGACCAAACAAACTTCTTTCCTTTCCTCTAAAGAGAAGTAATCTGGTGACCTATCTGAGAAAAGCTCTGCATAAAGTGATAGTAATATCTGGCCAAACCCATGAAACTTCAAAC
This sequence comes from Cryptomeria japonica, assembly GCF_030272615.1. Lineage (NCBI taxonomy): Eukaryota > Viridiplantae > Streptophyta > Pinopsida > Cupressales > Cupressaceae > Cryptomeria > Cryptomeria japonica. Next base: position 249,032,242 of record NC_081407.1, on the reverse strand, counting down.
CTCGGATACATTGGTTGGCACTAGCCAATCAACAATGGCTTGGATCTTAGAAGGATCCATGGATACACCTTCTCTCAAGACAATATGACCAAGATAGCTCACCTCTTACTAGAAGAAATCACACTTCGCCAAATTCATAAAAAGTCAATTCTCCCTCAAGCACTGCAATACCTGACACAAGTGACCCTCATGCTCTTCCATAGATCTAGAATAAATCAATATGTCATCCAAGAACACAAGGACAAAGTGGTCAAGGTAGGTGCAAAAGACCCCATTCATAAGACTCATTAACATTGAAGGCACATTCATCAACCTAAATGGTACCACTGTGAACTCATAGTGACCATAACGAGTACGAAACACTGTCCTATGAATGTCTGCATCATGAATCCGCAACTGATGATACCCAGATTTTAGATCTATCTTAGAGAACACCTTGGCTCCCTTTACCTGATCAAAAGGATCATCTATCTGAGGCAATGGATATTGATTCTGGATGGTTACCTTATTCAACTGTCGATAATCAATGCATAACCGAAGAGAACCATCCTTCTTCTTAACAAAGATAACCAGCGTACCCCAAGGAGAAACACTAGGATGAATGAACCCCTTGGCCAACAACTCCTCAACCTGCAACTTCAACTCACTTAACTCCTAAGTAGTCATCTGATATGGTGCTCTTGAAATAGGTTCCGCATGAAGAACCAAGTCAATGCAAAATTCTATGTCTCGCTTTGGAGGCATATTGGAAATATCCAAAGGAAACACATCAGCATACTCTTGAAGAATAGGGTGACCATCAAGAGTGATTTCTCGACTCTCTTCCTCATCCACATCCTCAAGAGCAACTGCAAAAAGATGACACCCTTGACACATGCACCGCTTAAGTTGCATAGCTGAAATCATACATAAGGATATTGATCGCTGAACTCTAATGATCCCCACTCTCCTGCCATGGTCATCTAAACACTCTACTATCTTCAGACGACAATCTACATGAGCATTGTGAGATGATAACCAATCCATCCCCAACACAATGCCATAGGACCCCAAAGGAATGACTTGAAGGTCAACTAAAGTGACAAAGGGTCCTAGGTCCAACTCACAACTGGGAACGAAGGCATCTACAAAAACATGCACACCGGTAGCCAACTCTACTTGCAACATATTTGTATCCTTAGCAGACACAAGCCCGCACCGCTCCATAATAGATGAAGAAATAAAATAATCTAAAGCACCAGAATCAAAAAGTACAGAGATAGGAATACCACACAACACACCTATAGTCTTAATCACGGTACTTTGATGCTCAGCCTGGCAGTCATCCACCACTACAAATACTCTATGGGATCTACCTACATCCCCCACTGTCAGCTCTGATGTGGCTGGCCTCTAGCTACTCGTCTGGTGAGGACGCTGAGGGTACTAAGTGGCTTTGTGGGCAAACTGACCATAGGAGAAGCAAGGTCCTCTATCAGGTCCTCTACTCCTAGATAGCCCACTGGACTGCTGAAAGCTTTCCCCACTAGGGGCCTGAGATGCACCCTGAGAGGACTGCCCTAGAAAAGTCTGCCTACTCCTCTACTAGTTCCTTCTCTTCCAAAACTAAGAGTTTCCACCATGATGGCTTTGAGATTGCTTCGGTCTCGATGGCTATTGTTGCTGCTACTGACCACCCTTAGCGGGTGCCTGAGGACCCCTAAGAGGTGCAGCAGTCTAGGATTGATTCCCTCTCCCTCTAGACCGACTGAAAGGATCACTCCAAATCTGAACTCCAAACTGGCCGCCATGAGCACGGCTAATGTTCTACTCCCCTAGACTGGCTTTCACCATGGCTACCTCTATTGAAGCAGGCTAAAAAACTCTCACTCCTCCACTAATGTGGTAATTAAGACCCCTCAAGAAGTGTTGAACAAGCATAGCCTCATCATTGCCAATCCCAACATACTATTTGAGCTCATAGAACTTGTGCTCAAACTGATCTACTAACAACCCAAACTGGATAGAGCATAGAACTCATCGACACATGACTGCCTCCACTAGGGTGAGAGAAATCGTGCCCTGAATCTTTCCAGAAAGATCTCCCATGACCCAGCATTAGTGCTCACACCGATCCTCTCGTCCTCTAACCACCACCAGATAGATGCAAAACTCTCGAGATGCATGATAGCGCATCTTGCCTTGGTGTTTCTACCATATGGATACATGATGAAACACCAATCTAAACTGATAAGCCAAGTCTCTGCCTTAAGACCAGTACCTTTACCATCAAAGAAATGAGGATTGGATCTCATCAAGTCCCTCATGTGTCCCATGTTAGCTAGATCCTAGTCCACTGGGACCTCTCTCCCTCTAGGAGATCTCTCTCTCTCTCTCTCTCTCCAGACTCCTCTACCTAGGCATGGATGGGCTGATCCACCTCAGGTCTGGGGCCTAGTCTAGATAGCCCCTCCTGAAACATCTACCACAACTCTTCCCTTTTGGGAACCTGTTCTCCTGAATGCGGTCCCTCCAGATGAACAGACTAATCCCGATCCACACTCACATGAGTGGATGGTGGTGAAGGACTTTGGCGGTCGAAACCTCGACCCCATCCTCCTCCTCTTCCTTTGGAGAGGCCACCAACATTGCCACCTCCCTTGGCTTTCCTAGCCATGACCTAACACTGCACAATAGATAAAAGTTTAGATCAAAGGCAAGGAAAGAAGAAGCGAAGTCACACCACAAGACCTACACAAAAGGTCAAGGCGAATGGGCTTACTACAAACCCAAAGTACCCAGTGTTGAAACATGGGCTTTGATACCAAATGTAATGCCCTGCTAGGAACCCCAAAGGAAAACCCACAACAAGGGTGAAACAATTTTTTTTTTAAAGTATAAACATAATAGGTGCATTAAAGACAACATGCATCATAACACAAGAAGAAGACTTACACCAGAATTCCTTAAGGGTTACCAACGAAGAATTAAAACCAAAAGATAAATCCCATGATTAAGGTTAATCCAATAATCCATCATTAACTCAATGATCACAAGAAGCCATAAGCAATACAAATTACACCATATGAAAGATTGAAAGGATACAAAATAATTTCTCTCAAATAAGCATGTACACATAATATAAAGGAAACTGATCAATAACATCTTAAACTTAGGATTACATTGTTCTCCCAATACATGGCTTCTCAATATACATATAAATATACAACTTAACTAATTACAAGGTTACAAAAGATCATGATACAATGACCACATAGATCTCCAAATAATAATAATCTCCAACATGAGATAGAGCATGATCCACGAACCACAGAAAACACCTGCGAAGCCAATCCTTGCATGAAGTTATGAACAAGAACATCAGATGGGAAGTGGCACTACCACCCAACCATGTAATTCCCAAAATGGAATCACCTCATCATGCTAGTAGACACCTAAAATTGTCATGTCTAATTAAATAAATATTTTATTTATTTAATTACTTTAGCCTAATTCTTCTATTAATTAAATAAATCCTTATTTATTTAATTAATTCATTTATCCTCTTCTAGCCTTATTTCTCATTTAAATAAATACATTTATTTATTTAAATTATCCTTTTTCTAAATTAAATAAATATTCTTATTTATTTAATTATCCTACTTCTTCTATTAATTAAATAAATCTTTATTTATTTAATTAATTCATTAGCCTTTTCTACCTATGACACATGTCATTCATCTCTTAATTCCTACACTACCTACCTCTTTCATTATTTTATTATTTCCTCTACCTACCCTCTAATCCTAGCCGACCTCCTTTTTTACACCTCTCAATCTTATCCCTCCATTTCATATTGTGTCTTCTATATAAGGAGATGCTTCCTTCATTATCAAACCCTAATCAACAATTTGGAGGACTTGACTACACTACGATCCTACTTGCAACCACATTCTGTTCTTTGTTGAGCTCTTGTGCATATAAAATCTGAGAGCAAATATATCAAGCAAGATCAATGGAGATAAGAAGAATGGAGATCAAAACCCTATTGGACATGTGATGGTATAATCTTTGTGATTTTGTTTTATTTACATTGTCTTAGATAATCTTCACATGTTATGGTGGATCTTTGTTGATTGTTAGGCTAGGGTTTTGTGGTTGAATCTATTTAGCCTTTCAATATTGTTATTTTTGTTATCCATTTTCACCATAAACATTTTGGCACACCCGGTGGGACATGGATTTTTCTTAGATCTATATTTTTTTGCAGATTTTTCTAACCCTATATTGCTATTTTGTAAAACAATTTGGAGAATAACCTTGTGCAGCTAGTGTTTTGGACACAAAATCAAGATCTTGGAGAGATTCGATCATATCTCACAAACGGCTAGGAAATTTTGCACCAAATTTTTTTTGCAGGTTGAAGAAAGTATCAAGAGCTTTAAATCCAAAATTCAGAATTTTTGGAGTGCATTTTCATTTTCTAGGAATTTTTTATGATTTTTCATAAAAAAATTAATTTTGAGAGAAAATGAGAGAATTTTTTGGATTTTATTACATTTTTGGAAATATCTCATAATTATACATAGGATCTGTTCTTTGTGAATTTAATTTTGATGCAAAATATTTCCCTAAAAATTGGATCTTTAAAAATTAGGGTTTTTCTTTATTTTGATCAGATCTCACAAACGGCTTCGAATTTTGACATAAAATTTTTGTGCAGGTCAGAAAAAGTATCAGAAAGATTCAATAAAAATTTTAGATTTTTTGGATCGATTTTGCATTTTATATGAATTTTTTATTATTTTTCATAAAAAATTAATTTTGAGAGAAAATTAGCAAATTTTTTGGATTTTCTTACATTTTTGGAAATCTCTCAAAATTATACACAGGATCTATTATTTTTAATTTTAAATTTGATGCAAAATTATTCTTCAAAAATCAGATCTTTGAAAATTAGGGTTTTGCATTAATTTACTCATATCTCACAAACGGCTTGGATTTGTTACAGAAAGTTTTTTTTGCAGATTTGGCAGACCATAGAGACTCTCCAGTAAAAATTTCAGATTTTTTGGATCGATTTTGCATTTTATATGAATTTTTTATGATTTTTCATAAAAAATTAATTTTTGGAGCAAATTAGCAAATTTTTTGGATTTTCTTACATTTATGGAAATCTCTTGAAATTTTACAAGTGGTCTTTTTTTATGATGACTCAGATCTTTGAATTGGTCAACAAAATGCATTGTTGAAGGCCCCTATTTCACAAAGTCTTTTGGATCTAAAATTTACCTAACTTGTGTGCTTGCAAGAAGGGGTGATTATTTCAAACAATCCAAACTACTAATAAATCTTTGTTGTAGGTCCTTGGCAAGGGTTTTTGGATTTTTATTGTGTGCCTTGTTTTCATAGACTAGCAAACACTTCAATTGGTGCACTAAAATTGAATCATTGTCTTTTGTGTCTTGAGCAATAGGCTCTTTTTGTTTAATCTTTAGAGGGTCTGTCTTCCCGTGTGGTCATTAGGACTACTAGTGAGAAGAGGACGACCCAAGTGGTAGCGAGGAAAACCCACCTCATCCGAACCACTATAATCAAATGTATTCATGGTGAAAACTATGGATAACGTGTGCTGATTAGTTCATACCGACACTATGTCTCCCCATAAACCCGTTTGATCAAATTTATTTGATCATTTGTAGGGTGTAACCCCTACCGGCTGGGAGCCTTCTGTATTTACAGAGCTGAAAGTGCCGCATGTATGGCCACACGAGCGGATGCCCTTACTAGCACCATTTTGTTTTAGAGGCCCAAATCCTTCTAGTTGTTGGGGCAGGAGGTCGGACCTCTGGTAGCAACCCACACACATATGGTTCTTAGTAGAGATACAAAGTTCGCCATGGGGAGTTTTCATGGGGACTGATGCTTGGCTGACCTGAGAAGTGAGTGCCAAGGGTGGAGCCAGTGAGGTCAAGCATCTAAGTATCTGCTCTGAATAGCGTAGCCTCAGGGGTAAAACCCCATGTGGGATCAACAACTATTGTCTTGGCCAGCCATAAGAATTGTGCTTGACTTATGTTAAACATTCAAAACATTCAAGACCAAACAACAAAACATTGTGTCTTTTGTGTCTTCAAGTGTATGCAAAACATTTTTACATCAAACAACACACTTTTCTTGGAGTCATTGTCAGTCTAAACACTTGCAAACATTGGGTCTTCATCAACACTGTGTCCTCTTGTCACAAAAAACAGTCAAACAGTCAGATTTGGTCACAACAAAACAACTTCACAGATTGGAAAAAAATTGCACAAATTTTACAGAAACGCGTCTGTGTCTGTTTTAACCGCGTTTGTGTTGTCTAGGTGCGTTTGTGAAGGGCAAAATAGCGTCTGTGTTTATAACAGCGTCTGTGTGGAATATAAACACGTCTATGTCGGGTAGCCGTGTCTGTGAAGTATACAGGCATGTCTGTGTCCAAAATTGAAAAAACTGTTACAGTCCAGCAAACATAGACAAGAAAATCTCAGAAGCGCGTCTGTGTTAAACAGAGTAGCGTCTGTGTCTGGTAACCGCGTCTGTGAAATATACAGGCGCGTCTGTGTACAAAATTGCAAAAACTTACAGTCCAGCAAACATAAACAGGAAAATCTCAGAAGCGCGTCTGTGTCAGGAAACCGCGTCTGTGAAGTATACAGTCGCGTCTGTGTCCAGAATTGAAAAACTGTTACAAGTCCAGCGAGCAAACACAGTCAGTTTCAGAAATCTTGAGCTTCCTAGGTCATCTCTCTAAGGTTTCATTTAGCATTCAACCTGTCTTTGGGTCTCACAAAGTCCATCATTGCTTCACATCTCACATTACATTCACACTTGTCTAAACTTGAGTCAAAAGGTCACTTGCTTGTCCTCATCATACTTTGTCAACACACTACATACCACAACACTTTGCTAGGTGGTCCCTCATCAAGGTTTCTTACCTTTGGGTCTCATTTGGTCTTACTTAGGGTCAAGGTCAGCTTACCTCATCAAGAGAAACTATCCTCTCTTTGGAAGTCACACCTACTCTACTACATACATACTTGGTCTTACACTTTGGACATTGCAAGTACACTTCAGATTCATTTACATTTCATCCAACTCTTGGTCTTCCGCACTCTTTCCATTTTTCATCTAGTCTCACATAACTTGGTCAATACCTAGTTCATGGTTGAAACCCGTCTTCAAAAATCTAAGAGAGAAACTAAAGAAGCTCAAAAGTCTGCAAACATGAGTTCTTATGAGTATGACAATGATTTATTTTTCAATACTGATCACACTACATTACCTGACATGGAGGCTTATAGAAACATCCCAAATGTTGAGGACATGGACACTCTAAACAACAATGCTACACACAATGACAATTTGGACAACTTATCAATACATTCAGCAGATGTGGAAGAATCCATTATGAATCCCCATTTCAATCGACTGATTGAGGAGATAATGAGGAGGGATAGACAATACTTCTTACACATGATGCGGCAAAGTGGAGCCAAGATACCTCATGATTTTGACATGTCTCAAATGATGGAACATAGACCTTTGCAGCAACCTCACTCCAACATGCATCAAAGGAGACCTAATAGTGGAGGAAATAGAGGACCACACATGGTACCTAAATCACCATCAGCTTTGCTTCAAAAACTAGAGGTCCCACATACACATGGTCAAACATATGATACTCATCTTCGCAGACCATTATGGAAGTCTTATGGAGAAAAATATGCTCAATCACATATCAATGCTAAGGATCAACCACCAAAGCAATGGGATATTACAAGGCATGCTCAAAATTTGGACACAAGGAAACCTCATGTCAAATTTGGGGGCAATACAATAGAGCATGACATGCCTGTAGAGTATGGTATACATGCACAAAATAGATATGGTGCTCCTCAACATGAATCTATACCAAGTGGTCCATATATGCAACATCATTACAGACCTCCTCCATATGAACATGTGTATGATCAATATCATCCATATATGCAACATGTACCTCCTCCAATGGGTGCCTCAAACATAGGATATGGTCCAAGAAGTCGATCTCCACCTAAGAGCAGTTTGGAACAACAAATCAGGGACTTACAAAAGAAAATGGAGGACATAAATGCACCAAAGCCAGCATACACAATGAGAGACATATGTCCTTATCCATTTGACAAGAGCATTCCAATGCCCCCATTTCCTACACATTTTGTGACACCTAAATTTGATAAGTATAGAGGAAAAGGGGATCCTAAGGCACACATAAGACAATTTTTCACAGCTTGCATTGAGGTAGCAGCAGAAGAGACATATTTGATGAGATTATTCCCACAAAGCTTAGGTGATCAAGCTATGGAATGGTTCTCCCAACTTCCACCTGGAATTAAGTCATGGGGTGACTTAGCAGAGACATTTATTCAACATTTCTCCTACAACATAGAGACAGACATATCAGTCACTACTTTGTGCAACACCAAGCAAAAAGAGGGAGAATATTTTGCATCGTTCTTACAAAGATGGAGAAATCTAGCTAGCAGATGCTCTTGCGAAATTCCACAAAAACAAATGGTAGAAATGTTCACCCTGAATGTTAACAAAGACATTGGCTATGATCTAAGGAAAGCTTGTTTGTCTACCTTCAAGGACGTCATTGAAAAAAGCTTAGCGATGGAAAAGGTCCTAATTGAACAAGGAGTCATTAAAATATTCAAGGAAAACAAAGATGACTTTAAAGGAAAAGACAAGTCAAGATTTTGGAATAAAAACAAGAACACAGTCAATTAAGGTATTGTTGATGCCAACACAGTGCGACCCAAATTCATCTTTTCAGGATCAAGTTCTACAAACAATCAAGTGAATACTCAAACAACTTCCAGGTCACGAAGGAAGTACACTCCATTGGGAGAACCACTTGAGTTAGTTTTCAAGAAGTTAGTGGCAAACAAGGTAATCACAGTTCTAGATTTTCCTCCATATGAACCAAAGGTTAAACCAAATTGGTGGAATGATGATGAATATTGTGAATTTCATAAGAGCAAGGGTCATAAGACAGGAAATTGTCATCGACTGAAGAACATCATACAAGATCTCATTGATAGAGGTGACATTGAGATTGAGGGACATTCGTCTAATCAAGAACATGAGATGTTTAAGGAACCATTCCCAAAACATGACAAGGGAAAAGCTAAAGCCACAGATGACCAAGCCAACTATACTAGAGCACCTTACAACTATGATTCAACTATCAATAACATCTCGATGGACAATTACATCTCTACTATTATCATCAAGGACAAAGCATCCGAGAATTCTACTCAGAGACCCAAGATTGTCCTAAAAGGTGTTGGATCTTCTTCTGAACCTACCTCTGAATGTCATGTTACAACCCGCCAAGGTAAAATAACTTTGCAAGGTGCTCCAACTAAAAACACTGCTTCTTCATCAACCAAACCTGAGTATGACCTTGTAGAACAGTTAGGGAAGACACCCACGCTCATCTCCATACTTGAGCTCTTATGCATATCCCCCGCTCATAAAGCTATTCTTGACAAAATCTTGAGAGACACTGCCATTCCTACTGATCTGAACGTGGACCAGTTTCAAGCCATGGTGGGATACCTTTCCATTCCACATTCCCTTACCTTCACAAAAGCTGATGATGCCTTCGTAAGTCAGCCACATAATGCACCACTACACATTGAAGCCTTCGTATATAAACATCGAATCAAATGAGTCATGATAGATGGAGGAGCTGGTCTAAACATTTGCACATTGAGAACTATTAAACAATTGGAATATTTAGACAAAGATGTGAATGCTACAAACAAAATCACCATAAAAGGATATGATGATGAAGAGCGTTCGTCCAGAGGCACAGTCACCTTACCTCTCAGAGTTGGGCCAGTTACAAAGCATGTGGTTTGTCAAGTCCTAGATCTAGATCTCACATACAACATACTCTTGGGACGCCCATGGATTCATGAAATGAGCGCAGTCCCATCTACATATCATTGATGTATCAAGTTTCCTCACAATGGAGTTGAAGTGACCATCAAAGCGGATCCAAATCCATTCATATATTGCAACAATCTGTGACCTAGATCATAAATAACAATTCCAGCTAATCGAGAAGCTATTCCATCTTCAGCATATGTGGATCCAGAATCCTTAAAAGCTTCTACATCAAAGCAAACAGAGCTAAAAGAAAAGTTAAAGATTAAAGACATGGGATGTGGTGAGTATATCTTTCATGTTGATCAACTCCCACTATCTCCTAAGGTATTCAGTCGACAGGAACAACCTACAAACAATTTGCAATGCCAAGGAATTGGGTGTGAACCACCTACAAACAATTTGCAATGCCAAGGAATTGGGTGTGAACCACCTAGTGTTGTGGCTACTAAGTCTAAATGCAAATCTCCTCTAGTGGTGCAAGCATCTCTTGATATCAATAGTCCTAAGAGTGGTTCCTATGAAGAATCTATTGAGCATATCGCCAGCCCTCCTCATAACTCACATAGCTTTACCATTTCATCCACTCATTCCATTTCCACTCCACTTCCAGACTTGGATCAACAAGAATTACAAAAGCCCTTACTCATTCGGGATCAAGAATCAAGCTTTGAAAAGAAAAATATAAAAGTCAATAATAAAGAAAAGTCCTTTAGTCCAAATCAAAATCAAAAGCTATTGGACTCTGCAAAAATCAAAGTAAAGGATAAAAATCCTATGAAGCAAAAAGAGAAAGAGTTGATCTCCCCTAACACCAAAATAACTGGGGACAAAAGTTCTACAATTTTAAGTCAAAAAGCATATTTGTTGATCCTAAGTCTCCATCATGCTATCCTACTTTCACTTCTTTTCACAATCATAAGCCTTCATAACTCTTCCACTTGTTCCACACATCCATCCCCTTCTAGCGATACATCATGGACCTTTAATGGAGCTTCCTCGCAGGACTTTGTTATCAAGGATGCCCAAACTTCTTTAGGTGACACACATATGGGCCTACGTAGTCCACACACTAGTAATTCTATCTCTGTTCCTTTATCAAGGAAGACACTCACTCAAGCTACACATCATTCAGTCAAGGAACATTGCAACTACAATTACAAGGTTAAGCCTCATACATTTGAGGTGGGTGACTTAGTTCTCAGAGAAAATCCCAAAAATCAGCAAGATAGAGAGAAGAAGGGCAAGTTCAAACCAAATTGGCTTGGTCCTTACATCATTACAACAACATATGGATCTGGGGCATATCATCTCTCAACTACAGAAGGTGAACCTTTGGAGGATCCTATCAATAGCATGCACCTTCGCAGGTTCTACACATAGCTCTTCAGAGTATCCTAATTCAAAAATACAAAAAAATACAAAAAATTCAAAAATACAAAAAAAATTATAAAGCAAAAAAAATCGTTACTTGGTGAAAACCTGGCAAACAGGCACCTTGTGACACAAAAAACATTGAAAAATCGAAAAAAGTAAACAAAAATAATTTCGTCCAATGGTGAAAACCACTTCGGTGGCGCCCTGGGAAAGTACCATGGTGAAAAGTGGGTCACTAGCGCCATGTGTAGAGACATTGCTCCTCCCTCCTTCAGGATTCTCTTCATCATTTCACTTTGCACACACTCACAACCTATTCGTTCATAATAAACTTACCCATTCCCATCATGGCTTGTTATTGATCTACCCAAGATTGGTTAGCCATTTATAATAAACCTCCCTTTTCACCTCCCTTTCCATCCATAATAAATCAGATCCTATCTGTGGCTAAGGCAAAATCCTATGTCTAGTGATGGGTGTGGAACTGAGAACATCACATGTTTCGAGGAGTACAGTTTCTTCCAGCTTCCTTCAGTCTATTCACGCACAATCCGCAATAAAGCAACATTTGCATCACAGATCCACAATAAAGTATCAGTTTCATGGATTCAGTCAGTTTCAGATGAGACACAGTAGCAACAATGGGCTTCAACAAATCAAATATTTCAACAGACTCAGACAACATTATGGTTCAGTGCTATCTATCCTTTCTATGAAAGTAAACATTGTGACCACAATCAAATAAGACTTATACAGGTGACAAGAGACACTAAACTTGAGGACTACAGTGGATGTTGGTGTCAAGTCTTGGTTTTCTTTTGATTTCATCTGTTTGGTGACATGTCTTTTAGCTTTTCCAGGATGTCTCTGACTAGAGATTCTGTCTCCAAGATGTCTTTGACTAGAAAGGCGAGGATGGGGTATCGTCACCTATTTCTATTTGCTGTCTGTGGATTGTCTCTTAGTAATGCTATGACTTGTCCAAGGATATGAGGACATTGTGAGTCTAGTATGAACTGGGGCATTCCTTGTTTGTGACTATCTTATCTCCATGCAAACAGGTACAATGACTTTCTAGGTCGAACATATGCCTCGATTGTCATAACCTACTTGCCATAATAAAGCTCAATGATGATAATGCACAAGAAGCTCTTTCACTTTCATATCTTCTATCTTCCATCCCCCTTTCTTGATTGACTTCCATCATCCTTCTCAAGTCCGTGTAGCCTAGTATCACATGGCTGAGTATAATGACACACCAAAAACATTTGCATTTCATGTAGTTGCACCTACATTACCACATATAAGTATTTCATACATACATATAGATATCACAACTACATCACATCCTGCACACAACACCTATTAGCACAATTTACATTTGCATTATCATATTCATCTGCATTACTTACATTCACATTTGCATCATGCATACACATATAAAACATAAACGAACAAAAAAAAAAAAAATATTGCATTGCATCATATACATATTTGCATCCATATCATAAGCATCACATAAGAACATCTCATCACATAGATATACATGCATATAGCTGCCGCAAAGATGCATCATCTCATATATATATATAAAGTGTCATGATACAATGATGTCAAAATCATATGGCTACAATCACCCGTAGGTGTCTACATCATTATACAAAATGGTACAAAACTGATACAAAGGAACTCACTGATCACTCCTGCCAACACTATTGGTAGTGCTAATCTTATCCATGTCATGGTATCCCATGCCACGTGTCCCACCCTCATCTCCAGTCTTGGATCCTAGAACACTCGTCTAAGGGCATCCCTGTCTCCGTCTCAATCGTACGGAATCAGCTCCCCATCAATCGGCACCCGCATAATCCTATATACATCCTCCAGGGTGACTATCATCTCACCCATCGGCAAATGAAACGTGCACGTCTCAGAATGCCATCTCTCAGCAAGCGCAGTTAGCAAACCCATGTTTGCCCAAAACTTAGGCACGTACAACACATGTCTCAAACCCATCTCCTCGATAGCAGCTTTGTCCTCGAGTGACAACTCAGGTCGCAACCTCTGCGTCGACGGGAATCTCTCCCGTGACTCTAGCATTGGCAAATACTCCTGCAGTTAAACAACTCAATCATGTCAGTTATAGTGGCATTCACTGTTTATCACAAAATGCTACTTTTTATCTAAATGCATATTGCTATCTATCTTAGTGACACTCACTGTTCATCACAAAGTGTTGCTATTTATCCTAGTGGTACTCACTGTTCATCACAAAGTACTACGTGTGTGACACTCCCTATTCATCACAAAGTGTTACTCACATTTGCACTCCCTGTTCATCACAAAGTGCCGCTCATATTTTAGTACTCCCTGTTCATCACAAAGTACTCTATCTTGGTACTCACTGTTCATCACAAAGTGCCTTGATCTATCCCAGTCTTCCTAGAGGACCTGCTTGAGTGTATCCTCTCAGCAGCTTATCCAATCGACAGCATATGTTCATCACAGAACTGCCGATTTGACCTAGAAGACCAAAACTTGCATTTTTCAACGCAAACGCGACTTGACGATTCAGACGCCCCTGCAAGATGCAGACGCGCCTGCAATTGACACAAACGTGGTTCCAGACACAGACGTGCCTGGCACTGACACAGACACACCTATCGGACACAGACGCGCCTGGCACCGATGCAGACGCGGTTGCACGTTTTCAGACCTTTTTGGTACCCTATTCCTAAGCGCATTTATTGCTCCAACTAGCATGCATTAATGACAAAAATACATGCGTCAAAATACGAGGAGGTTTGATTGTACTTACCGGCTCTCCTGCCTCTGCTGGCCTCTGGAATCGGCAAACGCGGTCGAATCTGTGAACCAAAGCCATCGCTGCTGACTGCTCCTGCTCTTTTCTCGCTCTGCACTTTGATCTCGTGATGGTGTAAATGACAATGAGGATGTCTTTTGCCTGTGGTCTATCTTATAGCCTACCCTGGCCTTAGCCTTCATTTTCTGAGTCAGTCTTCATTATCCCGCGACTTTGTCACTTTATCCGGTCAGTCCATTCTAGCCTTTCTTTCTTATCGAGAGATTGTCTGCAATCTTTTCAGACATTTTCATCCAATCTCTAGAGGGGGCATATCATTCCCATTCTGGGGCAACTCTGTATCAGTTCATCTTATCTTCTTTGAAACAACGCAACAAGCCGCATTGTCTCAAAGAGGGGCAAAATGTAGACACCTAAAATTGTCATGTCTAATTAAATAAATATTTTATTTATTTAATTACTTTAGCCTAATTCTTCTATTAATTAAATAAATCCTTATTTATTTAATTAATTCATTTATCCTCTTCTAGCCTTATTTCTCATTTAAATAAATACATTTATTTATTTAAATTATCCTTTTTCTAAATTAAATAAATATTCTTATTTATTTAATTATCCTACTTCTTCTATTAATTAAATAAATCTTTATTTATTTAAGTAATTCATTAGCCTTTTCTACCTATGACACATGTCATTCATCTCTTAATTCCTACACTACCTACCTCTTTCATTATTTTATTATTTCCTCTACCTACCCTCTAATCCTAGCCGACCTCCTTTTTTACACCTCTCAATCTTATCCCTCCATTTCATATTGTGTCTTCTATATAAGGAGATGCTTCCTTCATTATCAAACCCTAATCAACAATTTGGAGGACTTGACTACACTACGATCCTACTTGCAACCACATTCCGTTCTTTGTTGAGCTCTTGTGCATATAAAATCTGAGAGCAAATATATCAAGCAAGATCAATGGAGATAGGAAGAATGGAGATCAAAACCCTATTGGGCATGTGATGGTATAATCTTTGTGATTTCATTTGATTTGCATTGTCTTAGGTAATCTTCATATGTTATGGTGGATCTTTGTTGTTGTTAGGCTAGGGTTTTGTGGTTGAATTCATTTAGCCTTTCAATATTGTTATTATTGTTATCCATTTTCACCATATACAAGCATGTACACATAATATAAAGGAAACTGATCAATAACATCTTAAACTTAGGATTACATTGTTCTCCCAATACGTGGCTTCTCAATATACATATAAATATACAACTTAACTAATTACAAGGTTACAAAAGATCATGATACAATGACCACATAGATCTCCAAATAATAATAATCTCCAACATGAGATAGAGCATGATCTACGAACCACAGAAAACACCTGCGAAGCCAATCCTCGCATGAAGTTATGAACAAGAACATCAGATGGGAAGTGGCACTACCACCCAACCATGTAATTCTCAAAATGGAATCACCTCATCATGCTAGGAGATAACTGAGGATCCTCAAGCAATCAAAAGCATGACATGGTCGACAAAACAATACGAAGTCCATGACAACACAACACGACTCCACAATAATCCAGGTGACTCAACATCACAATTACACAAGTGAACCTAAAGAGAGAGTGTCATTGAATAGCTTATGATGGTTAGCATGGTCAGCCTCCATAGGTCCCAACCCCCATCCTGGGTTACCCTGGTTACCTTTCCCCAACCTCTAGCTCCAACTAAGTCTCATGCGGACCCTACCAGCCTTTCGTGAAGACAAGCTGGTTAGTTTGCCATTCCAAGCCTTCTCACTACATTATGAGCCTTGTATAAGCACTTACCTATGTGTGAGGTACAATATCTTATTTAATGTTATGAACTACCTACCTAATCAATTAATTAGATTATCACTTTATTATTTGACTTCTGATGGGTTATCGTGCCAACCACTTTGGGCACAACCCCCACTCAAAAGCCACCCTCTCAAAGGAAACTAAACAAACATTGTCACTCCATGAGAACCCACTCCACGAGAACCCTATGGTGAGTCAGATAGCCATAACACCACTATCCAAAAACAAGTGGTCAAAACAAGCACATACTGACTCTTGGTTAACCATAAGGCAAGGACACTACATGGTTAAGGCAATGAAGTCATCTTATATCATGTGTTCAAAGGTAATAAATACACCACCATAGGACGACTGAACCACAAACCAGAAATAACACAATATAACTCTTGCAAGGAAAGATAATTTCACTAAGTCCGCACTCACAATCTTTGAGAAAATCAGCATCATAAGCACTTGCAACATCATTGATTGAAGATTAAATAAAGCACTCTTTTATGATATTCACGTCTATTCAATTTCCAAATCAATATTCCATCAAGAATGAAATTCACATCAAATATTCAACCGAATAAAACATGAATTCCTAATAGGCATTTAATTCATTACCAAAATATATCCAAATTAACCAATTTGAATTACTAATTCATGCTTTGATTTCCATAGATAAATTTATTAATCCACATAATAAAAATCATTAGGAAATTACTATTTATATTTAACATTAAAAACCACTTGAAAAATATAATTCATTTTAAATAAAATTCACAACACATGAAAAAGGGGTGTACCGCGAAGGTATAAGTGTCACACGGGGGCCAAGGCCAACCTGTAGTAGTGCTGCTGTTGAGGCATCAGAAACTACCTATCGGTAGTACTGCTGTTGACTGGTACTGCTACTGCCGACAGGTAGCAGTCGCTACCGACCGGTAGCACTGCTATCGATTGGTAGTGCTGTTACCGCTAGTAGCAGCCGCTATCGACCAATAGCACTGGTACCAACTAGTAGCAGTCCTACCGACTAGTAGTACTGCTACTGATAGGTAGCAGTCCTACCGACTAGTAGTATTGCTACCGATCGGTAGCAGTCCTACCGACCAGTTGTGCTGCTACCACGTAGTAGTATTGTCGACTGGTAGTACTGCTACCTGCAGGTAGCAGACACTACCGACCAGCGTGGTGGGACTAGCCCACCACAGGGTAAGGTAAGGTCCACATACAAAATAATCACATACTTAAAAAGCATTTAAAAACAACATGCCACAAAACTGTTTAAACATGAAAATGATTCACTCCCTGATCTTTCCATGGGCACACACACACACACACAGTGCCAAGATCCAAATTTCAAAAGGGATATTTACTATTAAGGTAAATGGTGAAATAAAATCACACAAGAACCCAATAGATAATGATTTAGGCAACAATAGAAGAGGTATTTCCAGAAGTTGATTTCAAGAACAAAAACATACAACAAATAGAGAAATGAACCATTTCTTTCCTATAAGATTCCCAAAATCAACAATAACAGGCATTTCTTCTTCCATTCCAATAATTCCACAAGAATTTATAAAGAGATTTGCATTTTTTTGACACACAGAAAGCAACTGAAATAATCAAATTTAAATTTGAAACAAGAAGAGATTACCCAACCTTGAAGCAAACTAGCAAGAAAAATGATGAAAGAGTCCCAATCCTTGCAAACCAAATCAAATTCCAGCTCCTCTTTCAGAATGATTTTCCAAATTTCTCTCCAAAAATTCTGCCTCCTCTTCCCATGAATTTTCTAGGAATACATGGGAAAATAATTTCAACCTAAAAGTTTTCTCCACCAATTAGATTAAATTATTTAAAAAGTAAATAGCAATCAGATTTTCTCTTTTCCAAAAACAATTTTTTTCCAACAATTAGAAAGCAAAAATCAAATGGAAAGGTAAAAAGAAAAGCTTTTTATTTATTTTCTATTTTCCATAATACTTTCCTTCAACATAATAATTTAACACTTAAATGCCTGGGCAATAATTTATTTCCTTCCACAAAATACATTAATGCAACTTTACATAATGAAATAAGCCATTTAACTATTTAATCTAGTAAATCATTAATTTAATTAAATCAATAATCTCATAGCATAATAATTAACTAATTACACCAACATAAGATAGCATCATCTGTTCAATTAAATAACCATTTCGATGAACGAAAGCACACAAAATGAAGAATGATCAAATGATCACTCACAAGTGTCACACGGGGGCCAAGGCCAACCCGTAGTAGTGTTGTTGTCGAGGCATCAGACACTACCTATCGGTAGTACTATTGTTGACTGGTAGTGCTACTGCCGACAGGTAGCAGCCACTACCGATCGGTAGTGCTGCTACTGCCAGTAGCAGCCGCTACCGAACAGTAGCACTGGTACCAACCGATAGCATAGTAGCAGCCACTACCAACTAGTAGCACTGGTACCGCCAGTAGCAGCCGCTACTGACCAGTAGCACTGGTACCAACCGATAGTAGTCCTACCGACTAGTAGTACTACTACTGATTGGTAGTGTAGACATCTAAAAATGGTCAACGCTTGCAGAGTCATACTTTAACATTTGCGCATTGCCTCATTTTAGGTTTTTGCGTCGCATTAACATTTCTTCCATGTTTCGCACTTGATTTTTATCATTTGCAAACATCGAGTCATTCGTCTACATTCTTCAATTGTCTCGCTCTTGAATTTGGTCTTGTCAACAACAATCTCCAGTCATGATTTTAATCGATCTTATCTTATTGCATCAATGTGCATGCTCATTTGTCATTATTTTGGACATCGTCAATCCTAATTAGGGTTTTGTCCTCCTGTCAATCTTGCGATCGATTTGTCATCGATCGTTGTCCTCTTATCAATCTTGTCCTCTGGCGATCGATTTATCATCAATCCTTATCATTTTCAATCTTGTCGTTTAACGATCGATTTGTCATCGGTCGTTGTCATGTTCGATTTTGTCATTTTGCGATCAATTTGTCATCAATCGTGGTCATTTTCAATATTTTCGTTTTGCAATCTATTTTGTCATCGATTCTTGTCCTCTTGTTTGATCTTGTCATTTTGCGATCGATTTGTCATCGATCGTTGTTTGTCTGAATTATGTCAATTTGGATCAATTTGTCATTGTTCCTCGTTAATTGGCGTATTTTCTCAATCAAATCATTTATCACATTGGTCATTTATCAATTTAAAATCATGATCGAGTCAATTATCTTTCATCAAGACCTAATTCATCTTCTAGGGTTTCGTGATTTCATCATTTAACCTAGTTTGTCATTTCTTACTCTAGGATTTATAAATTATTTATTTATCCTAAGTCTTTTTGTAACAATTAAATGTTCATTTAATTGGCTAATTATGCCTCTTTGTGAATTAATTAATAAATGACAAGTTATTAATTAATTTACCTAATTCCTAAATTCCTCATTCTCTAATTTCCTAATTTTCTAATTCCTAATTTCAATTTCCTTCTATTTCTCTCCTAAATTCATGGAAATGACATGTCAATTTGTCATAAATTTGTCATAATTGACAATCAATCAATTTTGACATAAAAGTTGTCATAATTTGTCATAAATTATCAATCAACAAATTTTGCATAGAAAGTGCATAATTTGTCATAATTTGTCATAATTGACATAATTGATTTGCAATTTCCATTTGAATTGAATCATGCTAATCTTGTCATCTCTCCAATTCTTCTATAAATTGGATGATCTTCATCAATCAAAGCTAATTGGTAATCAGACTATCAAATTTCTAGTCAATCACATTTCTAGTGCTCTTGATCAATAATCTTGTCTACTTGCTTTCAATTATGTGTGTGCACTTGTAGGTGAGATCCACAACCAAACCATTTGAAGAGGAAAGAAGAACAATGGAGTCGCATGAAGGAGCATTCAAATCATATCTTTGGTTTGCTTAATTTCTAGTTTTGAATGTTTTTATTTCATGTCTCTATTGAGTGTTGTTTAGGATAGATCATTGCAGTTGTGCTTTTGTGATTGAGCTAATGATTAGATTAATGTTTATAATGCTTGTGATGATTTCCTATTTCCTAACGTATAGGTAGCAGTCCTACCGACCGGTTGTGCTGCTACTGCGTAGTAGTACTGTCGACTGGTAGTACTGCTACCTGTGGGTAGCAGACACTACCGACCAACGTGGTGGGACTAGCCCACCACAAGGTAAGGTAAGTTCCACATACAAAATAATTACATACTTAAAAAGCATTTAAAAACAACATGCCACAAAACTATTTAAACATGAAAATGATTCATTCCCTAATCTTTTCACAGGCACACACACACACACACAATGCCAAGATCTAAATTTCAAAAGGGATATTTACGAGGAAGGTAAATGGTGAAATAAAATCACACAAGAACCCAATAGATAATGATTTAGGCAAAAATAGAAGACGTATTTCCAGAAGTTGATTTCAAGAACAAAAACATACAACAAATAATGAAATGAACCATTTCTTTCCTATAAGAAATCATATGATATAAGATTCCCAAAATCAACAATAACAGGCATTTCTGCTTCCATTCCAATCATTCCACAAGAATTTATAAAGAGATTTGCATTTTTTTGACACACAGGAAGCAATTGAAATAATCAAATTTAAATTTGAAACAAGAAGAGATTATCCAACCTTGAAGCAAACTAGCAAGAAAAATGATGAAAGAGTCTCAGTCCTTGCAAACCAAATCGAATTCCAGCTCCTCCTTCATAATGGTTTTCCAAATTTCTCTCCAAAAATTCTGCCTCCTCTTCCCATGAATTTTCTAGGAATATATGGGAAAATAATTTCAACCTAAAAGTTTTCTCCACCAATCAAATTAAATTATTTAAAAAGTAAATAGCAATCAGATTTTCTCTTTTCCAAAAACAATTTTTTTCCAACAATTAAAATGCAAAAATCAAATGGAAAGGTAAAAAGAAAATATTTTTATTTATTTTCTATTTTCCATAATACTTTCCTTCAACATAATAATTTAACACTTAAATGGCTAGGCAATAATTTATTTCCTTCCACAAAATACATTAATGCAACTTTACACAATGAAATAAGCCATTTAACTGTTTAATCTAGTAAATCATTAATTTAATTAAATCAATAATCTCATAGCATAATAATTAACTAATTACGCCAACATAAGATAGCATCATCCATTCAATTAAATAACCATTCCGATGAACGAAAGCACACAAAATGAAGAATGATCAAATGATGACTCACAAATGACCAAACCAAAGTACTATGACTCGCATACCGACTAGACGAGAAAGACAACCGACTGATAACACTCACATGAGTGTAACTACAGGTCAAGGTAGGGTCCAACAACTATCTCCTTCACTCCCATTGGACATATAAGGCAAGCTCAGACCTGTGAAACCAGGTGGAGTCGATACCCTGTACCTACTCGATACTTGTACCTGCAATGCCCTGCACCAAAGAACCACACGTGCATATAGACAAATATATATATAGACATGGCACACACACTAATGAAGGAGAATCATGACTTCCCTGTCTCACTGAAATGAGTGAAGGAAAATCTTCCCCTCGCATCTCAATACACTTGCAAACACGCAACTTATAAATAACGCTGTAGACGTATAAAAATGACCATATTCCTAAATGAATATTTTATGTTCATTTCTCTATTTAATTAAATTACCCACATTCCTCTATTTAATTAAGTAAATTACTCAATTTATTTAAATTAAATTCACTATATCCATTTAATCAATAAATCATTTTATTCAATTAAATCCCCCCTATCCACTTTTAATTAAATTCAAATTTAATTAAATAGTTATCCTAAATTAAATAAATCTAATTTATTTAATTTCCCCAAATTGCAACCAAATTGAATAAATCATTTATTTCAATTAAATCCTATTATCCCTCCATCCACTTGCAAAATCCCAAACCCCTTTCTAATCCCTTCTAGAATCTTCTAATCGCTTCTAATTAACCTAACCCCTCCTCTAAACTTTGTCACATCCCTAGGCAAAGGGAAGTAACTTCTCAAACCCTCAAAGTCTTTGATAACCATTAAAGGCTTTCAACCTTCAACCACTAAATGGCTCCAAGTCTTTGATAACCATTGAAGGCTTCCAACTTTCAACCACTTAATCCCCAAAGTCTCCAATAACCATTAATGGTTAACTCATACCCTCCTACATGGTTAAAACATTTGTTTTGACTCAACCTTCATCCAACCCAAGGGTCTCATCAGGCCTTTAATGCTTTGACCATGATTATCTCTTAAACATTTGCACAAAGGTTTATCCTTGGATTAACTCTTAATCCATTGGGTAATCCTAATTTAGACTTGACCCTTAGCCTCTAGATAACCATGAGGTCTTCTCAGGCATTCAATGTCTCCAACCCCTTCTCTCAATCCAACCCTATGTTGACACTTGTCACCATTTCATTGGTGCAAATTGTGTACATGGATCCCCAACTTTCAAATTCAACCCTCGATTGAATCTTTCAATCCTGACCATTCATTGCTCTATTCTTGCTATAAATAGAGCTCTCATTCCTCCATAACAATCATCCTTCAAATTTGTAGCATCACACTTATGCTCAAATACATTCAAGCTTTCTCATTTCATATATTCTCATCATTTAGCCTCTCTTTAGAATAGAAATTAGACTAAATATGCATGTTTAGAATAATTTCTTTATCATTTTAGCTCAATCATAGACTAAATATAGTATGCTAGGATAGTATTCATACTAATCTTGTCATCTTATCATTTAGTTTATTGCATTTTAAAATCATACCTAGCTTATAACACATCTCATTCTGTCCTTTTGTCACTTAAGTCCTTTTGTCCTTTGAGGTCTAGATATCATTCCAATATCCTAAGGGTCCCTCTCTTAGATTTGCATTCAAAAAGTTTGTCAAAATCTTCAAAAACAACCAAAAACATAGTTTGCATTTAGTTGCATAGCATATATTATCTTTGAAAATTCCAAAAAGATTGCATTTGCACAAGTGACATGCCTGTTGAGACAAGATCAAAATCTAAAAAGATGGGCGAACCAATGTATCAACCCATGGCAACATAGCAAATTCGCAGTTTCAAACTAGTCAAACAGCACAAATTGAAGGTTCATCAAACACATCTCTACCACCATATGGAACGGTTCAACTTGGACCACCTCCATTATATGAACTAGTGTTTGTACCTATGAAACCAGGACATGGGAGTGTTCCACCAACTCCAAGAGGAAGTGTGCCTTTCAATTTGAATCAACCACACCTGCAACATGACATTCAAAATCAAACATTATATGAAGAACAAACCTTCTCACAAGGATTTGGTTCAGATCAAGGCATTCAACAAGGAATGGATCCAAATATCCAACCAGATTCTTCATCTGATTCCAATACTTCTGATGATGTTGACATGTTCCTTCAAGATCCAAAGATAACAAAAAAGATGGATAAGTTCTTGAACAAGGTCTTTAAGATGTTTCCACAAAAGTATCTTAACATGATGAGTAATGTGACCTCTTCAAGTGACCAAATCAATGTGCAAGAACAACAAAGAGGTGAGTTGTTAAGTTTTTCCCTGCATCCAAATGAAGAAAATGCACAACAAGCAACTCAACCTACATTGATGAGTAAACGTGCTTCAAAGGCATTGACAGTGACTATTCCTCAGAAGTCACCATTTGAGACAGTAAATAATCCACTATTCAACACAACACCTGTAACACGAGATCAAATGAAGAACACCCAAATATTGACAGTTGTCCCTCAACAAGAAGTGGTTCCTTACATGCATAAAGTGGGATCAAAATCTAAGATGCAAGAAAGCTTCACAACTGGAATGCCTAATGTCACCAATACCCAAAATAATTCCATGATGCAACAAAGTTCTTATGTCCCGTTAAGTTCAATATCTTTGCCGAACACTATTGTGACAAATCCTTCGATAATGGTGACACAAAGAGCTACAGATAGTGGTTTGCACCAACAACAATTGTTCAACAATTGAGTAATATACAAAAGGTACAATCGAATGTGCAAACAAGTAATGTGCAACAACAACAATTTCGAATTCGACAACATTCGACAACAAATTGCAGCGCCTACGGCACCATTACAAGTTAATGCAAACTTGCAACCATCACAATGGATTGGACAAACAACACAACAAGTTAATGCAAGTGCTATACCCCATCCTAAGGAGAAGCAACGAAAACCATCTACACAAAGTTTTTTACAAATGATGGGATATACACCACGACAACAATTGGCACAAAGTCAACAAATTCCGATCCGTCAGCCTCAACACCAACATGTGCCACAATATGTGCCAAGGCAAACAAGCTATCCTACTTCACAACCGCAATTGGCACCTGTGCAATATCAACAACCTACTCAATTGCAATATCAACCTAGGCTCCAAGAAGCACAACAACAAGGTTGATATCAAGGCATAGCACAACCGCAACAACAAACAATGTACCAAGAACTTTATATGCCGGAGACACCAAAAATGGCCATTTCAGAGTATCAACAACCGATCGGAAATGCGATGTATCGACAAAGAATACCAACCGGGATTAATGATAGACCTCCACAATCTGATACAATTGCGCAACAACTTGAGAAGCTGCAATGAAAAGTTGATGCATTAGAAACTAAAGGAACAAAGAAGTTGTATACAGATCAAGATTTATGTCCTAATCCTTTTGACAAGAGTGTATACATGCCTCCATTCCCTAAGCATTTTGAGGCACCTAATTTTGAGAAATATAAAGGGAATGGCAATCCAAAAGATCACATTCGAGCATTTTTCGCGGCATGTACTGAGGTAAGTTATGAGGACACCTATTTAATGCGCTTATTTGCATGAAGTCTCACGGGACAAGCTATGGATTGGTATTCACATCTGTCAGGGAATATAAAAACTTGGTCAGAATTGGCTCAAAAGTTTTTATCTCATTTCGCATTCAACATCGACAGTGATGTGACCATGTCAGACTTATGCAACACCAAGCAAAAGCAAGGGGAATCATTAGTGACTTTCTTGCAACGATGGCGAAGCTTGTATAGTCGTTCTTCTCTTGATATACCCGAAGAACAACAAGTGAATCTGTTTATCCAGAATTTGGTCCCAGAAATGATGTATGAGCTAAAATTGAAAAGTCCCAGTACTATAGAGAAACTCATTAAGAAAGGAATGAGCATTGAAACGACTCTTGTAGCTAAAGGAATTAGCAAGCTCAATAAAGATAATGACAACACCAATTATTCGGGGGATAGAAACAGATTTTGGTATAAGAACAAGAATGTCACTAATGATGGAGTTGTTGATGCAAGAGTGGTAAATGCAAATCAACCCCCATTCACGATCAAGAAATTGAGTGTTCCTAATATGTCAACTATGGAACAAAATCAAGCACCAATGAGCAATGTTACTCAACAGCCGCAATACCAACAGCATACTCAACAACAGCATACTCAACAATATAACCAACAACAAGGCCAACAACAAAACCAGCAGTGCAAACCCTTTCGATCGTGGGATGGGCCTCCTTGACAATTTACGCCATTAGGAGAGCCTATTGAATCAGTAATGAGACAATTGATACAAGCAAAATTTATTAAGCTACCAGATATAAAGGCAGAACCAGTGGTAAAACCGCATTGGTGGAATGATAATGCGTACTGTGAGTATCATCGGTCCAAAGGACATAAAACTGCATCTTGTTTTCAATTGAAACATATGATTCAAGATTTATTAGAGCAAGGAGTAATTGAGGTAGATCCACCCCATCCGACCTCTAACACTGATCATACTATTTTCAAAACTCCTTTGCTTGATCATGACAAGGGTAAAGCATCTTCTTCCAACTCTACCCAAACAGCAAATTATGCAAGTTCTGGTTATAATAATGTCATTAATTGTTTTTGCACATCAACTGAGTATGTTTCTACCCTGAGAATAAAGGGACAAGATCCTTCTTGTGCAGTCACCACTCGTCGATCCAAGATAGTCCTGAAAGGAGCTCCTACAGCTCCTCCCAAACCAACTCCTGCAAGCCAGTATAATCTTTTGGATCATCTAGGAAAGACACCTGCCCAAATATCAATCCTTGAGCTACTGAAAATGTCTCCCATACATCGTGCAGTCCTAGATAAAGCTTTAATTGAGTCCACTGTCCCGACAGATATTGATGTTGACTAGTTTCAAGCCCGGATTGGACATTTAGCTATTTCCCAAAATGTCGCATTTTCTAACAATGATATCTCACCTGATAAGCTCCCTCACAATGATCCTTTACACCTTGAGGTCTTTGTTCATAACTACAAAATCCGACGAGTCTTGATAGATGGCAGAGAAGGTCTTAATATTTTTACTTTGAGAGTGGTTATTGGCCTTGGGTATACAGAAAATGACATTGATGCTTCAAAAAGAATAACAATCAAAGCATATGATGATGCTGAGCGCCCATCCAAAGGGATAATTACATTGCCTATCAAAGTTGGTCCAGTGACAGAAAACACTTTCCTGCAAGTCCTCGACCTTGATCTCCCTTATAATATGATCCTTGGTCGTCCATGGATCCATGCAATGAAAGCAGTTCCATCCACCTATCATCAATGTTTAAAATATCCTTACAATGGAACTAAAATAACAATTCCGAGAGATCCTAATCCATTTCAATTTTGTGCTACTCTAAAGGATACCCCTCAGCAGCAAGTCCCAGTCAATAGAGAGGCCAAATTACATAGCTATGTGGATCCTAATCAATTGTTAGATGCTATCAAAGGAAAATTGAAGATACAAGACCAAGGATGTGGAGAATATTCAATGGATCAAACATTCCTCATCGGGAATTTGCCAATATCTCCAAAATCATATGGAAAACCGCATTTATTACAAAAGGAACCTAAGGTCATTATTCAATATCAGCCTCCCACTACATTTACAAGATGGGGTGAACTTGACAAAGAAACTGTAGAGGATGATGTCATAGATTGGCTTTATAAAGATCCAACTGAGACCCCACTTGTCAGATTGCTAGTGGAACGATATGGCAAAGGATTTACTATGCTGCAAAAGAAAGGATATGATGGTTGTAGTGGCTTAGGCCTGAACAACAATGGAAGGCTAGAACCTGTCATACCCAAGAGGCGACCTCCAACTTTAGGGTTAGGTTTTGTACTGTTGCGAATTGGATCCACATCTACCAAAGTGCCCACATGTCGAAAAGGGCGTGATTCTGATGATGAAATAATACCTGAGGATACCCGACCCGAGACTAATTCCAATGAATGGGAGTGGAGTTCTTTTTCTTCTAGCTCCTATGCCCTCGACAATATTTTCATTGACCCTGATAATTTGCCTATGGAAGACAAACATGAAATAACTCTTCTTCCTAAAACCTGTCCCCATGCTTGGATAGAGTCATTCTGGGACCCAAGCTCTGAATCCGATACAAGTAGTTCAGATAGTGATACCACTGATGTTCATATCTTTACCATATCAGCCCTCTCTCTCCTTACAACTGATGATGACATGCCCCTCATCTATCCCCAGCTTATCCAATATGACCAACAAGAACCACTCACATTGGACTATTTTCAAAATGACGAAGCAATTGTAGAATTCCTTGGACTATGGGAAGGCATACCACAAGGTGATCATAAGGCAGGATTTGCTATTGACCTGGATTCCACAGCATATTTTGGGGAGTCAACTCCCTCTTCCAGTCATCAAAATGAAAAAAGAAAAGAAATAGTAAAAAATCAAAAGAATAGATCTTTGGGTGAAAACCGTAAGGCACTCTCTGATCATACAAAAGTCAAAATAAAAGACGTACCTGTGGGTGAAAACCTCTCTAAGGTGCCCAAAGGTGGAAGAGTGGACATACCCCTATCAAGTCAAGACAAATCAACATTGCTTGTGGAAATGACCGAGGAAATCAATTTGGGTACACCTGACAACCCTAAGGTCATTCATTTTGCTACTTCTCTATCACAACAGGAAAAAATAGATTTTGTCAATTTCTTTCTTGAGAAGAAGATCAGCTTTGCATGGTCCTATGCAGATATGCCTAGCCTCAATCTAGAATTGGTTCTTCATCATTTGCCACTAAAAGCTGATGCCAAGCCTATCAAACAGAAACTAAGGAAAATGCATCCCCAGGTGGCTCTTTTGGTCAAAGTGGAACTAAAAAAATTACTAGATGTGGGCTTCATCAGACCCATTGATTATGCAGACTGGATTTCAAATTTAGTACCAGTTAGCAAAGTAACTGGGGGCATCAGAATCTACACAAATTTTAGGGATCTCAATACAGCATGCCCTAAAGATGATTTTCCATTGCCAAACATAGACATCATAGTGGACATGACGGCTGGATATGAGATGCTTTCATTAATGGATGGTTTCTCCGGCTATAACCAAATTCGCATTGCTCCTGAAGATCAGCATAAGACAGCATTCACCTATGCTTGGGGTACCTACTATTGGAATGTGATGCCCTTCGGTCTTAAAAATGCAGGTGCAACATATCAAAGAGCAATGATGACAATTTTTCATGATTTCATGCACACTTTGATGGAGGACTATGTTGATGACTTGTTATGCAAATTTGTCACCAGAGATAGTCATCTAGCCATCCTAGGCCCGATCTTTGACCAAATGGAGACCTACAAACTCAGGCTCAATCCAAAGAAGTGTGTCTTTGGTGTCACAGCTGGCAAATTACTAGGATACATTGTTTCTCACCAAGGCATTGAGGTCGACCCTGCCAAAGTCAAAGCAATAATGGATATGCCTCCACCTTCAAACCTCTGGCAATTAAGAAGTCTGCAAGGAAAGCTCTAGTCAATCCGCTGCTTCATAGATCAGTTGGCTGACAAATGTCATCCATTCCAGCATCTATTGCATAAAGGTGTCGCTTTCAAATGGACTGAGCAATGTCAATCAGCCTTTCAAGCTCTTAAAGAATATTTGTTGTCGCCACCTATTCTAATGCCTCCAATAGATGGAAAGCCATTTTTATTGTATATTTCTGCAACTGAAATGGCATTAGGAGTTCTCTTGGCCCAACAAGATGAGAACGGCAAAGAGCGAGCCATTTACTATATCAGTCGGACACTGGTAGGCTATGAGCTAAATTACTCAACTATTGAAAGGGCATTCTTAGCAGTGGTATTTGCAACGCAGAAACTCTGACATTATATGCTAAGCCACCAAACATTGTTGGTTGCAAAAATTGATCCCTTAAAATATTTGCTTAGCCAAGCAGCTTTGACGGGTCACCTAGAAAAATGGGTCATGATTCTCAGTGAATTTGACATTGAGTATATGGAGCGAAAGGCGATAAAAGGACAAGTCATAGCAGATCAACTTGCAGAGGCTCCTATTTTTGATGATCATCCCATGTTGACCGAGTTTCCAGATGAATCAGTCTTTGCTCTCACATCCTCTAATGAATGGAAGTTATACTTTGATGGGTCCCATACTAAGTTTGGATCCGGAGCCGACATCTTGTTTGTCACCCCTCAAGGTGATGCTATTCCAAAGTCCTACAGAATAACTTTCCACTGTACCAATAACATTGCAGAGTATGAAGCACTGGTTACAGGACTTCGAGTAGCAGTCCACTGGAACATCACGCATTTGCAAGTCTATGGAGATTCTCAATTAGTCATCCGACAAGTGAATGATGACTACAAAACAAAAGATGAAAAGCTTATTCCCTATAAGCATATGGTAGATTTTTTCAAGACCAAATTCATGGCTATCCATTTCAATCAAGTTCCAAGAATGCAAAACAAGTCGGCAGATGCAATGGCTACGATTGCCTCCATGTTAAATATGCCAAACAATATGGACAAATGTGAATTTTTAGTCGAACAATTGCGGGTTCCTTCTTTTGACATTTCGACAACGGATGTGATGTGCGTTCTTGTTGGTCCCAACTCCCCATGGTACAATGACGTATATCAATATTTAAAATCCCAAACCTTACCACCCAACCTTTCTGCTAACCAACGCCGAGCCTTTATCTGACAGACAACCAAATATGTCATCATCGCTGACACCCTTTACCACCATTTCTTTGACCATACCCTCCTCAGGTGTTTGGATTCTGATGAAGCACAAATGGCTTTACATGAGGTTCATGATGGTATATGTGGGGGCCATTTCAATGGTCTAAGCTTAGCCAAAAAGTTGATTCGTGCTGGGTATTAGTGGCCCACTCTGGAAAAAGATGTTCATGATTTTGTTAAGAAGTGCTACAAATGCCAGATTCATGGAAACTACATTCATGCACCAGCCCAAGAGCTTCATTCTGTCATATCTTCGTGGCCTTTTTCTCAATGGGGATTGGATCTTATTGGCAAGATTCACCTGACATCTACAAATGGACACAAGTTCATCATTACAGCTACAGAGTATTTTACAAAATGGATCGAGGCTATCCCCATGACCTATATCACGGGTGTCCAAATTTCAAAATTCTTGCTGAATTATATCATATGCCGGTATGGGGTTCCCCTTGCCATAGTCACAGATAATGGTCATCCTTTCAAGAATAAAGATGTTAAAGAACTCTACGAAAAGTTTCATATCCAACACCGTTTCTCCAGTCCATACTATCCACAGGGGAATGGTCAAGCCGAAGCATCAAATAAAACCATTATCAAGATCCTGAAGAAGGTCGTCAATGATGCTGGTCGAGATTGGCATGTACAGTTGAATCCAGCACTATGGGCCTATCGCACTTCTATCCGCACACCTACTGGTGCCACACCTTATTCCTTGGTGTATGGTGCGGAAGCTATTTTACCTTTGGAGGTGGAGATTCCTTCCTTGTGTGTTTCTTTGCAACATTTGATTGATGACGAGACACATAGAGTCTCTCGGCTGCATCAGCTTGAGATGTTAGATGAGAAACGTCAGACAGCTCTGACACATTTGCAAGCATATCAAAACTGTCTCCGTCGCTCTTATAATAAGAAGGTCAAAGAGCGACACTTCGAAGTGGGAGACCTGGTTTTAAAGGAAAAACCTAAGAATGCATAGTCTACTGACATCATCAAAGGTAAATTTGAACCTAATTGGGTTGGTCCTTTCATAGTAACTGCAGCATATGGCTCGGGGGCATATCAGCTTGCTACCCCAAAAGGTGAAACTCTGTCCGATCCTATAAACAACATGCATCTTTGCAAGTACTGGGCATAATTTTCTATCAGTACTTCTTCAAATATGATCCTGAAAAAAATACAAAAAAATTAAAAAGCAAAAAAATACAAAAAAATACAAAAAAAAGTGAAAAAGCAAAGAAAAAAATGATTCACCCTCTAGTGAAAACCTGGCAAACAGGCGCTTTGGGCAAGTACCTTGGTGAAAACCTGGCAAACAGGCGCCATGTGTAAAATGAGATTGTTGCTCCGTCATCTATCATGACCTCTCAGCTATGCTTTTTCTCAGCCGATTTCTCACGTATATCTTTGTCTTGACCCAATGTTCTCTTCCAGGCCTGTTATTGGTCAACATCATTGTCTTGCATACCTCGGTTTCTTGTACATATGTTTTGGTCCCGGTCTATGTATGTCTTTCAGATGCGCATTGGGTGTGTTTCCCTTGTCATGATCGATCACTAGAACTTTTGCATTTAAAAATGTCCTGAAAAAAGATCATAAAAATTGAAAAATGTCCTGAAAAAAAAAAAAAAAAAAGATCATAAAAATTGAAAAATGTCTTGAAAAAAATATCATAAAAATTGAATAATGTCCTAAAAAAAATATCATAAAAATTGAATAATGTCCTGAAATAATCCAAAAAAAATCAAATAATGTCCTGAAAAAATCTCTAAAAAAAATTGAATAACGTCCTGAAAAAAATCCCTAAAAATCATATAAAGTCCTGAAAAAATAAAAATGAACAAAAATATTTTTCAAAACATTAAAATCCTGCCAACACGCATTTTGCAATAAATGATCCCTTTTGTGCAGAAGACAAATCACTGAGCATCCATCCAATCAAACATTGTGCTTTACTGAAATCATGCTTAAACAGATGAACCTTTTTACTCAAACCAGACATTCAAACTGATCGCACTTGTCATGTCAATCAACCGCAAATCATTTGTCCTTGGCACATTATCATGGGTCTTATACAGGGTGTGGTATACTCAAAACCAGACTGTGTCCTGTCTTAGACGAGGTACCACATTCCCTGAAACCAGACAGCATGATCGTCCTATCAGCACTTTCAACTTTTGACAATGAAGATCAAGATGTTTGTTTGATTTGTTGGAATTTGGCATCTTATCTTTTTTTTATTTCTCTTCGATCATGTTCCTATGTTGCTCGAGGATGTCACTGAGTGTTAGAGTGACCAGGATGGATCATGGTCCTTTTCTTTTTGATTGTGATTGTTGTTTGTCTGTGATGTGTCTGTCTTTTGCAAAAAGGGTTGCATTTCAGCTCTGGCCTTCAATGCCATGATGCTACGCATCCATTTTGCTACATTAAAATAAAGGTTCTCACCTACAAAGTGCATTACTGAAAGCAATTTTTTCTTCATCTCTAACTGTTCTCTGTCTCATTTTCTTCTTACTAACATTTCTTCCATCAGTTCGGTCTAGTGCTCTGATTTCCACCCATACATGCTGCATCTTGCATCCATTTGGTTAGTACATTTACATTATATCAAACATCACATCATGCATTTTATCCATTTCATATTATCAATGCATCAAAAACACATAAACAAAAACATATCCATACATATTCCACAATGGTACATAAACAGTGCATAAGTCATCCATCCATGGAAAATAACTCATATTGATGCATATCATATCATATGTCACAATAATATTGGAGTACAAAATCGGACTGTCTATCCTAAGTATGGTCCGCAGGCTGACTACAACATGTCAAACTACCTAATATCTATTGTCTATCTAAGGAGCACATGCCTCTATCACTGGGTGCTCCCTCGGTCCTCCTCATCCTTGCAAGGTCTTGCGGATGATGTCCCTCCTGGTCCTGGCTGTGGTGGTCTCATAGGTCCACTCACCCCCATGCTGTTCAATGACCTCCGAGAGCGTGCCCTGCTCTCTGTCCTCGATCGTGCCCGATATGAAGGTGCTCTTTGCTCTGGTGGAACTGCACTCTCATATAGTGTCCTCCAATGGCGTATCTCCTCTCTGGTCTCTACCAGCATCTGTGCCATCTCGCATGCACTGGCATCCCAAATCGACCCAATATACTCAGTGACTCTCTATTCCTCTCGCTGTGCCTGAGCAATCGGTGCATCTCGAGCTGCTGTGAGTCTAGCTATCTCTGCTCTAAACTGATCCTGCTGTCTCTCTAAAGTCGCAATGTGATCCTACTGACTCGCTATGGTAGCCCTGCACATCTCCATCTCCTCTGTCCTAGCTATCTCTGGCTCTATGGGTATATCCTGCAATGTCTCATGCTCGCCTGAATCTGGCTCATCCTCATCATCCCCATCCTCATCTCTGTCCTCATCCCCACCCTCATCCTCATCACCGTCCTCCTCCTCGTCTCCCTCCTCCTCTCCTATGAGTGGGAAGTCCTCCTGTCACCTTGCTACTGGAATATCCGGATCGGTCAATGGCACTGGCCATCATCGTGCAAACCATCTATCATACTCATTTGTCATCCCAGCGTCCACCACATCTGATCTCCAATCCCACTATCTCTGTTGTAGCTGTGAGAAGTCCGCATATGCTGTGTGTGGCTAAATCATACTCCCCCACTGACTCGTCTCTCTGTGAGATCAGGCAAAGTGTGCATCCTCCTAGGTACATCCTACCTCTCTCCAAACTGTCGTCTGACTCTCTCTGGCAGGTACAACTGAATCACTCTCTAGTGATTCACTGGTCGCCCAATCAAGTACCTCTCCTATCTACAATATGGTAGCTCATCACTATCATCTGACCATCCCGGGCAATCACGATATGGCCTCCATATGAACTCTCTCAGTCTGTCTAGCTCATGTCGCCAGTATAGTATGTATCCAAACGGACCCTGTCTCAGTGCTCCACCATAGCAATACACATATGGTATATGTGGTACTACCTGTCTATCTGTAATCAGTCGACATATGGCTATGTGCTCAAATGCCCATACCTGTAGCAATGTGACTCCACAGCTCAAAGTCTGAACTCCCTGATATGCTATCTGATGCAACTGAAATTAGAGCATAACCAGCACACATGGTCCCCATGCATAGACTGTCCCCTCTGTTGCCATCCGCTCTAGCACTCTTCCCCATCCAATAGGGAATCCATGTCCTCGTCTGTCTCTTGCTAGTAGACATGCTATCACCACATATCGTCGATCATACTCTGATGCCATAGTCTCCCAGCCAATCTCCCTCTCCACAATATCCAGATCATCTGCGTTGCACTCAAACAATCTGCACAATGCATCTCTCCCTATCACTGGGTCATACTCTATCATCTCTCCATGAA
Source organism: Cryptomeria japonica (assembly GCF_030272615.1). Lineage (NCBI taxonomy): Eukaryota > Viridiplantae > Streptophyta > Pinopsida > Cupressales > Cupressaceae > Cryptomeria > Cryptomeria japonica. The sequence continues at coordinate 248,997,682 of NC_081407.1, read as the reverse complement.
TCGGAATGCGGAGGATACGCCATACATCCTCCAGTGTCACCGTCGACTCTCCAGTCGCCAGATGGAAGGACGAAGTCTCTGAATGCCACCATTCTGCCAATGCGGTAAGCAGTCCTGTGTTTGCCCTAATCTCAGGCATGAATGTGACATAGTATATCCCAAGTCCTGCTAATGTATCTCTGTCTGTGCTCCTGAGTCTATGTCATAGCATGAAGCAGTCAGGTTGGTTCTCCCGTGTGATCAATGGATACTGTCGACTCTGCATCATAATTGGGGCACATTTTGTTAGTTTTAGGGTTTGCTCCTACGGGTTGCATTTCCTCATTTTCATGTCTAATTAGGGTGTTTTTCATCTAATCTGACCTATCCTACCCTTATCCCCTTTTTCCGGATCATTTGCATGTCATTTTGACCAAAATTAGGGTTCGCATTGCACACTTGTGCCTGTGTAAGGTAACATGCACCTGTGTAAGGTAACCTACGCTTGTGTCTCCCTACACAAGTGTAGAAGACCCCACACAAGCACAGGATTCACCCTACACAAGCGCAGGAGTCCTTTTTTGCATCCCCTGTGGGCCCCGCAATGTCCCGCAAGCAATCAAAATTCATAAAATTGAAAACATGGGTTTTTGAGATCCATACCGCTGCTCCCGCATCATTCAGTCGTCTGTAAGTATGTACATGTTCCCTGAGGTGATCCGCCATTGGAATGTTCACCATCTCTCTGCAAATGTCCTTGTCCAGAGCAACAAATCCTCCTCTTTGTCTAGTGCAAATGAGCAATTTTCCCTCTTTTGGTCCAATTTATAGATCTTTGTCAGTGCATAGATGGATGTGCACCCTCTCCATCTTATGTTGTTCATGGTCTTTTGCACCATCAATTGCTTGTCCTTCATGCATCCGGTATCCGATTGTCAGTCCGTTCGATCTTATCATTTTTATCGATCAATTGGCCTCTTTTCTGCATGTTTCTGGCCAATTCCTTGAGGGGGCATGCATATGTCATTGTCATTATCTAGGGCATTTTCATTATTGTTCTTTGAAACAACGCTTAAAATCACATTGTCTCAAAGAGGGGCAAAATGTAGACACCTAAAAATGGTCAACGCTTGCGGAGTCATACTTTAACATTTGCGCATTACCTCATTTTAGGTTTTTGCGTCACATTAACATTTCTTCCATGTTTCACACTTGATTTTTATCATTTGCAAACATCGAGTCATTCGTCTACATTCTTCAATCATCTCATTCTTGAATTTGGTCTTGTCGACAACAATCTCCAGTCATGATTTTAATCGATCTTATCTTATTGCATCAATCTGCATGCTCATTTGTCATTATTTTGGACATTGTCAATCCTAATTAGGGTTTTGTCCTCCTGTCAATCTTGCGATCAATTTGTCATCGATCGTTGTCCTCTTATCAATCTTGTCCTCTGGCGATCGATTTATCATCAATCCTTATCATTTTCAATCTTGTCGTTTAACGATCGATTTGTCATCGGTCGTTGTCATGTTCGATTTTGTCATTTTGCGATCAATTTGTCATCAATCGTGGTCATTTTCAATATTTTCGTTTTGCAATCTATTTTGTCATCGATTCTTGTCCTCTTGTTTGATCTTGTCATTTTGCGATCGATTTGTCATCGATCGTTGTTTGTCTGAATTATGTCAATTTGGATCAATTTGTCATTGTTCCTCGTCAATTGGATTATTTTCTCAATCAAATCATTTATCACATTGGTCATTTATCAATTTAAAATCATGATCGAGTCAATTATCTTTCATCAAGACCTAATTCATCTTCTAGGGTTTCGTGATTTCATCATTTAACCTAGTTTGTCATTTCTTACTCTAGGATTTATAAATTATTTATTTATCCTAAGTCTTTTTGTAACAATTAAATGTTCATTTAATTGGCTAATTATGCCTCTTTGTGAATTAATTAATAAATGACAAGTTATTAATTAATTTACCTAATTCCTAAATTCCTCATTCTCTAATTTCCTAATTTTCTAATTCCTAATTTCAATTTCCTTCTATTTCTCTCCTAAATTCATGGAAATGACATGTCAATTTGTCATAAATTTGTCATAATTGACAATCAATCAATTTTGACATAAAAGTTGTCATAATTTGTCATAAATTATCAATCAACAAATTTTGCATAGAAAGTGCATAATTTGTCATAATTTGTCATAATTGACATAATTGATTTGCAATTTCCATTTGAATTGAATCATGCTAATCTTGTCATCTCTCCAATTCTTCTATAAATTGGATGATCTTCATCAATCAAAGCTAATTGGTAATCAGACTATCGAATTTCTAGTCAATCACATTTCTAGTGCTCTTGATCAATAATCTTGTCTACTTGCTTTCAATTATGTGTGTGCACTTGTAGGTGAGATCCACAACCAAACCATTTGAAGAGGAAAGAAGAACAATGGAGTCGCATGAAGGAGCATTCAAATCATATCTTTGGTTTGCTTAATTTCTAGTTTTGAATGTTTTTATTTCATGTCTCTATTGAGTGTTGTTTAGGATAGATCATTGCAGTTGTGCTTTTGTGATTGAGCTAATGATTAGATTAATGTTTATAATGCTTGTGATGATTTCCTATTTCCTAACGTATAGGTAGCAGTCCTATCGACCGGTTGTGCTGCTACTGCGTAGTAGTACTGTCGACTGGTAGTACTGCTACCTGTGGGTAGCAGACACTACCGACCAACGTGGTGGGACTAGCCCACCACAGGGTAAGGTAAGTTCCACATACAAAATAATTACATACTTAAAAAGCATTTAAAAACAACATGCCACAAAACTGTTTAAACATGAAAATGATTCATTCCCTAATCTTTTCACAGGCACACACACACACACACAATGCCAAGATCTAAATTTCAAAAGGGATATTTACGAGGAAGGTAAATGGTGAAATAAAATCACACAAGAACCCAATAGATAATGATTTAGGCAAAAATAGAAGACGTATTTCCAGAAGTTGATTTCAAGAACAAAAACATACAACAAATAATGAAATGAACCATTTCTTTCCTATAAGAAATCATATGATATAAGATTCCCAAAATCAACAATAACAGGCATTTCTTCTTCCATTCCAATCATTCCACAAGAATTTATAAAGAGATTTGCATTTTTTTGACACACATGAAGCAATTGAAATAATCAAATTTAAATTTGAAACAAGAAGAGATTATCCAACCTTGAAGCAAACTAGCAAGAAAAATGATGAAAGAGTCTCAGTCCTTGCAAACCAAATCGAATTCCAGCTCCTCTTTCATAATGGTTTTCCAAATTTCTCTCCAAAAATTCTGCCTCCTCTTCCCATGAATTTTCTAGGAATATATGGGAAAATAATTTCAACCTAAAAGTTTTCTCCACCAATCAAATTAAATTATTTAAAAAGTAAATAGCAATCAGATTTTCTCTTTCCAAAAACAATTTTTTTCCAACAATTAAAATGCAAAAATCAAATGGAAAGGTAAAAAGAAAAGATTTTTATTTATTTTCTATTTTCCATAATACTTTCCTTCAACATAATAATTTAACACTTAAATGGCTAGGCAATAATTTATTTCCTTCCACAAAATACATTAATGCAACTTTACACAATGAAATAAGCCATTTAACTATTTAATCTAGTAAATCATTAATTTAATTAAATCAATAATCTCATAGCATAATAATTAACTAATTACGCCAACATAAGATAGCATCATCCATTCAATTAAATAACCATTCCGATGAACGAAAGCACACAAAATGAAGAATGATCAAATGATGACTCACAAATGACCAAACCAAAGTACTATGACTCGCATACCGACTAGACGAGAAAGACAACCGACTGATAACACTCACATGAGTGTAACTACAGGTCAAGTTATGGTCCAACAACTATCTCCTTCACTCCCATTGGACATATAAGGCAAGCTCAGACCTGTGAAACCAGGTGGAGTCGATACCCTGTACCTACTCGATACTTGTACCTGCAATGCCCTGCACCAAAGAACCACACGTGCATATAGACAAATATATATATAGACATGGCACACACACTGATGAAGGAGAATCATGACCTCCCTGTCTCACTGAAATGAGTGAAGGAAAATCTTCCCCTCGCATCTCAATACACTTGCAAACACGCAACTTATAAATAACGCTGTAGACGTATAAAAATGACCATATTCCTAAATGAATATTTTATGTTCATTTCTCTATTTAATTAAATTACCCACATTCCTCTATTTAATTAAGTAAATTACTCAATTTATTTAAATTAAATTCACTATATCCATTTAATCAATAAATCATTTTATTCAATTAAATCCCCCCTATCCACTTTTAATTAAATTCAAATTTAATTAAATAGTTATCCTAAATTAAATAAATCTAATTTATTTAATTTCCCCAAATTGCAACCAAATTGAATAAATCATTTATTTCAATTAAATCCTATTATCCCTCCATCCACTTACAAAATCCCAAACCCCTTTCTAATCCCTTCTAGAATCTTCTAATCCCTTCTAATTAACCTAACCCCTCCTCTAAACTTTGTCACATCCCTAAGCAAAGGGAAGTCACTTCTCAAACCCTCAAAGTCTTTGATAACCATTAAAGGCTTTCAACCTTCAACCACTAAATGGCTCCAAGTCTTTGATAACCATTGAAGGCTTCCAACTTTCAACCACTTAATCCCCAAAGTCTCCAATAACCATTAATGGTTAACTCAAACCCTCCTACATGGTTAAAACATTTGTTTTGACTCAACCTTCATCCAACCCAAGGGTCTCATCAGGCCTTTAATGCTTTGACCATGATTATCTCTTAAACATTTGCACAAAGGTTTATCCTTGGATTAACTCTTAATCCATTGGGTAATCCTAATTTAGACTTGACCCTTAGCCTCTAGATAACCATGAGGTCTTCTCAGGCATTCAATGTCTCCAACCCCTTCTCTCAATCCAACCCTATGTTGACACTTGTCACCATTTCATTGGTGCAAATTGTGTACATGGATCCCCAACTTTCAAATTCAACCTTTGATTGAATCTTTCAATCCTGACCATCCATTGCTCTATTCTTGCTATAAATAGAGCTCTCCTTCCTCCATAACAATCATCCTTCAAATTTGTAGCATCACATTTATGCTCAAATACATTCAAGCTTTCTCATTTCATATATGCTCATCATTTAGCCTCTCTTTAGAATAGAAATTAGACTAAATATGCATGTTTAGAATAATTTCTTTATCATTTTAGCTCAATCATAGACTAAATATAGTATGCTAGGATAGTATTCATACTAATCTTGTCATCTTATCATTTAGTTTATTGCATTTTAAAATCATACCTAGCTTATAACACATCTCATTCTATCCTTTTGTCACTTAAGTCCTTTTGTCCTTTGAGGTCTAGATATCATTCCAATATCCTAAGGGTCCCTCTCTTAGATTTGCATTCAAAAAGTTTGTCAAAATCTTCAAAAACAACCAAAAACATAGTTTGCATTTAGTTGCATAGCATATATTATCTTTGAAAATTCCAAAAAGATTGCATTTGCACAAGTGACATGCCTATTGAGACAAGATCAAAATCTAAAAAGATGGGCGAACCAATGTATCAACCCATGGACAACATAGCAAATTCGCAGTTTCAAACTAGTCAAACAGCACAAATTGAAGGTTCATCAAACACATCTCTACCACCATATGGAACGGTTCAACTTGGACCACCTCCATTATATGAACTAGTGTTTGTACCTATGAAACCAGGACATGGGAGTGTTCCACCAACTCCAAGAGGAAGTGCGCCTTTCAATTTGAATCAACCACACCTGCAACATGACATTCAAAATCAAACATTATATGAAGAACAAACCTTCTCACAAGGATTTGGTTCAGATCAAGGCATTCAACAAGGAATGGATCCAAATATCCAACTAGATTCTTCATCTGATTCCAATACTTCTGATGATGTTGACATGTTCCTTCAAGATCCAAAGATAACAAAAAAGATGGATAAGTTCTTGAACAAGGTCTTTAAGATGTTTCCACAAAAGTATCTTAACATGATGAGTAATGTGACCTCTTCAAGTGACCAAATCAATGTGCAAGAACAACAAAGCGGTGAGTTGTTAAGTTTTTCCCTGCATCCAAATGAAGAAAATGCACAACAAGCAACTCAACCTACATTGATGAGTAAACGTGCTTCAAAGGCATTGACAGTGACTATTCCTCAGAAGTCACCATTTGAGACAGTAAATAATCCACTATTCAACACAACACCTGTAACACGAGATCAAATGAAGAACACCCAAATATTGACAGTTGTCCCTCAACAAGAAGTGGTTCCTTACATGCATAAAGTGGGATCAAAATCAAGACCTAATTCATCTTCTAGGGTTTCATGATTTCATCATTTAACCTGGTTTGTCATTTCTTCCTCTAGGATTTATAAATTATTTATTTATCCTAAGTCTTTTTGTCACAATTAAATGTTCATTTAATTGGCTAATTATTCCTCTTTGTGAATTAATTAATAAATGGCAAGTTATTAATTAATTTACCTAATTCCTAAATTCCTCATTCTCTAATTTCCTAATTTTCTAATTCCTAATTTCAATTTACTTCTATTTCTCCCCTAAATTCATGGAAATAACATGTCAATTTGTCATAAATTTGTCATAATTGACAATCAATCAATTTTGACATAGAAGTTGTCATAATTTGTCATAAATTATCAATCAACAAATTTTGCATAGAAAGTGCATAATTTGTCATAATTTGTCATAATTGACATAATTGATTTGCAATTTCCATTTGAATTGAATCATGCTAATCTTGTCATCTCTCCAATTCTTCTATAAATTGGATGATCTTCATCAATCAAAGCTAATTGGTAATCAGACTATCGAATTTCTAGTCAGTCACATTTCTAGTGCTCTTGATCAATAATCTTGTCTACTTGCTTTCAATTATGTGTTGCACTTGTAGGTGAGATCCACAACCAAACCATTTGAAGAGGAAAGAAGAACAATGGAGTCGCATGAAGGAGCATTCAAATCATATCTTTGGTTTGCTTAATTTCTAGTTTTGAATGTTTTTATTTCATGTCTCTATTGAGTGTTGTTTAGGATAGATCATTGCAGTTGTGCTTTTGTGATTGAGCTAATGATTAGATTAATGTTTATAATGCTTGTGATGATTTCCTATTTCCTAACGTACAGGTAGCAGTCCTACCGACCGGTTGTGCTGCTACTGCGTAGTAGTACTATCGACTGGTAGTACTGCTACCTGTGGGTAGCAGACACTACCAACCAACGTGGTGGGACTAGCCCACCACAGGGTAAGGTAAGTTCCACATACAAAATAATTACATACTTAAAAAGCATTTAAAAACAACATGCCACAAAACTATTTAAACATGAAAATGATTCATTCCCTAATCTTTTCACAGGCACACACACACACACAATGCCAAGATCTAAATTTCAAAAGGGATATTTACGAGGAAGGTAAAAGGTGAAATAAAATCACACAAGAACCCAATAGATAATGATTTAGGCAAAAATAGAAGACGTATTTCCAGAAGTTGATTTCAAGAACAAAAACATACAACAAATAATGAAATGAACCATTTCCTTCCTATAAGAAATCATATGATATAAGATTCCCAAAATCAACAATAACAGGCATTTCTTCTTCCATTCCAATCATTCCACAAGAATTTATAAAGAGATTTGCATTTTTTTGACACACAGGAAGCAATTGAAATAATCAAATTTAAATTTGAAACAAGAAGAGATTATCCAACCTTGAAGCAAACTAGCAAGAAAAATGATGAAAGAGTCCCAGTCCTTGCAAACCAAATCGAATTCCAGCTCCTCTTTCATAATGGTTTTCCAAATTTCTCTCCAAAAATTCTGCCTCCTCTTCCCATGAATTTTCTAGGAATATATGGGAAAATAATTTCAACCTAAAAGTTTTCTCCACCAATCAAATTAAATTATTTAAAAAGTAAATAGCAATCAGATTTTCTCTTTTCCAAAAACAATTTTTTTCCAACAATTAAAATGCAAAAATCAAATGGAAAGGTAAAAAGAAAAGATTTTTATTTATTTTCTATTTTCCATAATACTTTCCTTCAACATAATAATTTAACACTTAAATGGCTAGGCAATAATTTATTTCCTTCCACAAAATACATTAATGCAACTTTACACAATGAAATAAGCCATTTAACTATTTAATCTAGTAAATCATTAATTTAATTAAATCAATAATCTCATAGCATAATAATTAACTAATTACGCCAACATAAGATAGCATCATCCATTCAATTAAATAACCATTCCGATGAACGAAAGCACACAAAATGAAGAATGATCAAATGACGACTCACAAATGACCAAACCAAAGTACTATGACTCGCATACTGACTAGACGAGAAAGACAACCAACTGATAACACTCACATGAGTGTAACTACAGGTCAAGTTAGGGTCCAACAACTATCTCCTTCACTCCCATTGGACATATAAGGCAAGCTCAGACCTGTGAAACCAGGTGGAGTCGATACCCTGTACCTACCCGATACTTGTACCTGCAATGTCCTGCACCAAAGAACCACACATGCATATAGACAAATATATATATATATATAGACATGGCACACACATCGATGAAGGAGAATCATGACTTCCCTGTCTCACTGAAATGAGTGAAGGAAAATCTTCCCCTCGCATCTCAATACACTTGCAAACACGCAACTTATAAATAACGCTGTAGACGTATAAAAATGACCATATTCCTAAATGAATATTTTATGTTCATTTCTCTATTTAATTAAATCCAATTTAATTAAATTACCCACATTCCTCTATTTAATTAAGTAAATTACTCAATTTATTTAAATTAAATTCACTATATCCATTTAATGAATAAATCATTTTATTCAATTAAATCCCCCCTATCCACTTTTAATTAAATTCAAATTTAATTAAATAGTTATCCTAAATTAAATAAATCTAATTTATTTAATTTCCCCAAATTGCAACCAACTTGAATAAATCATTTATTTCAATTAAATCCTATTATCCCTCCATCCACTTGCAAAATCCCAAACCCCTTTCTAATCCCTTCTAGAATCTTCTAATCACTTCTAATTAACCTAACCCCTCCTCTAAACTTTGTCACATCCCTAAGCAAAGGGAAGTCACTTCTCAAACCCTCAAAGTCTTTGATAACCATTAAAGGCTTTCAACCTTCAACCACTAAATGGCTCCAAGTCTTTGATAACCATTGAAGGCTTCCAACTTTCAACCACTTAATCCCCAAAGTCTCCAATAACCATTAATGGTTAACTCAAACCCTCCTACATGGTTAAAACATTTGTTTTGACTCAACCTTCATCCAACCCAAGGGTCTCATCAGGCCTTTAATGCTTTGACCATGATTATCTCTTAAACATTTGCACAAAGGTTTATCCTTGGATTAACTCTTAATCCATTGGGTAATCCTAATTTAGACTTGACCCTTAGCCTCTAGATAACCATGAGGTCTTCTCAGGCATTCAATGTCTCCAACCCCTTCTCTCAATCCAACCCTATGTTGACACTTGTCACCATTTCATTGGTGCAAATTGTGTACATGGATCCCCAACTTTCAAATTCAACCTTTGATTGAATCTTTCAATCCTGACCATCCATTGCTCTATTCTTGCTATAAATAGAGCTCTCCTTCCTCCATAACAATCATCCTTCAAATTTGTAGCATCACATTTATGCTCAAATACATTCAAGCTTTCTCATTTCATATATGCTCATCATTTAGCCTCTCTTTAGAATAGAAATTAGACTAAATATGCATGTTTAGAATAATTTCTTTATCATTTTAGCTCAATCATAGACTAAATATAGTATGCTAGGATAGTATTCATACTAATCTTGTCATCTTATCATTTAGTTTATTGCATTTTAAAATCATACCTAGCTTATAACACATCTCATTCTAAAAATCTATCAGAGCATCCCTCGTTCTTGCATTTGCCATCCCTGAACCATTTTGCTCAGTGATCTGAGAGAAAAACATTGGTTTGAGGGACATTGTGAGATAGAGAACCATGGGACCCACCTTGGGAAGCTGAGTAATAATACGTTGCTCCATAGCTTGCACCAAGAAGTCCTGTGTGTGTGTGTGGACTAATATTCTAACATATTTTCACATATTGAGTTTTATCAGCCCACTTTTCCCGCATACATTTCTGGCGCCCACTGTGGGGCCCGACCCCAAATATCAAATCGGTTTTTGAAACTAATCACTTATGCAGGTCTGTGGGAAGCAGGAATCAGTGCATGGGAAACATTCCCTAGCACATCTGGCTAAAAGTTTAGCACTTTCTGCTTACTGTTTAGTGCGTGGAGTCTACATTATAGCGCGTAAAGACCTTTCCTCAGTGCATGGCTCCCTCTAATATTTTCCTGTAGGTCTCGGCATGGAAGAAAACCAAAACAGCGCATCCAATAAATAGCATAGCACATCGGGCCCACTATTTAGTGCTTGAAGTCAATCACCTAGCGCGTTCCGTGAATACACTAGTGCGTCAAAACATTCACTTTCAGAAGAAAACCAATGTAGCGCCTTCGGCGCACAAAGTAGCGCATCCAGAGAATAGTATAGCGCATTAATCCTTAATTTTAGTGCATCAGGAATATATTGTAGCGCATACAATCTGTTCTGTAGCGCATCACAGATAGAAGACTAAAATTAAAATTGTAACTGCAATAAGAGTTTAAATTTGTAGAAGTCCATCGAAATCCAGATTTGCTAACTCGTGGATCACAATTAAGCAGGGCTCTAACAGTTTTCTTGCAGGGGGAGCGAACCATTTTTCTTTTAAAAAGCGATTTCTTTTGCTGACCAAACCGTCGAATTTACTTTGTTGACCAAATTCATTTTCATAGATTAGAAAATCATTGATGTGTACGGATAAAATAAACACCATGTTTTTGAGGAGCAACATCTCCACATAGATTTTAGTACATCACTGAATTGCAAGGCTAAAAATAAACAATTTGATTGCTTTGTCTCGAAAGTGGAAGGGATATGCTCTCCCCTTAACTGGGTTATCAAAAATCCAGACCGCTCTTACAGCTTTCATTATTTCAAGCATTTACATTCATTTAGTAGGCCTGCCTTCCCGAGGAGTTGGAATCAACTCTTAAAGCCATTTATGGTCGGTGTGAAGGGAACGACCTAAGTGGGGAATGACTTTGACGCTAAGAAATTCTAACCCACTATAATCAAATGTGGAAAGTGACGAAAGTCCTTTTCAACGGTTGCGCGCAGCGATTAGCCTTCCCCTAGTATCTTTGAGATATGTAAAGTCTTTGCTCTAAAGGTTGGGAAGCCTCCTGAGGGAGTTTATCACTGACGGTCGAATGGGAAGCCTGACTACGAACCATAGAAATAGAAACTTTGAACTGAGTCAGTAACCAGACATTTATAACATCATAGTGCAAGGGTGGGGAAGAATCCACCCCCAAGATTACTCACCATATATCTCCCAAGATAACTACTCAATTGTGAAGCAATTCACTTTGAGTTAATTTCTAGCAAAAGGAAAAAAAATGGGTGCCCTCTAGGGGGTGACATGACTGTTTGAGCTGACGGAGTATCGAGACTAGTGAGCTATCATGTTATTTATGACCCTTGATTAAAGAGTCTTTTTGAAGTGTGTTATTTGTATCCAAACCTGTTAAAACATTGGGGATTTGAACACATCCTCACAGAACATACACTTTTTGTTAGATTAGGCAAAATGGTTATACTTTTGGTGTTGTGCTTGCATTTATTACTTCAGAAAATCATCCATCAAACTTGAAAATTTCATAAAAAATTTCAAAAACCAAATCAAAGAAAAAAAATCAAGGCAGTTTAGCACATGAGAGCAACTTCTTAGCGCGTAGAAAACTTCTGTTAGCGCATCCAAACCTCAAGTTAGCGCGTCGAGTTCAAATAGTAGCATTTTTATCATAGGTCAAAACAGTGTTGACATAGTTAGCGCATCAACAAAACATTCTAGTGCGTGGAAGCAACAGCTTAGCGCGTGCAAATAAAAAATTAGCACATAAAGTCAAACAGTTAGTGCGTGATAGGCCCAGAATAGCGCATAGGTTTTTCAACAGTTAGACAACAATTTTTACAACAGTCCAAACTTTAGTGCATGTCCGGGAGCAGCCTAGTGCGTGAGCTTATTATTTTAGCGCATCAAGAAATTTTAGTAGTGCATAGAAACTCTGTTCTAGTGCGTGATCGAAAATAGAAAAACAGAGAGCAAAAACCGAGACAAATTTTGAAATTTCAAAAATATTTTTAGAAGCCTTTTTCATCAAAAATCATTTTTCATCACAACAGAGTGACAAACAAACCACTTAAAACTATTTCTCAAGCAAAATTTGTGACAAAAACGAACGTTGTCAGAATCTTAAACGAATCGCGCAATCGAGGATGTCTCTCTTATCATAATCCGGAAATCTCATCATCAGTGTCAAACAGAATCCTTTACTATCCTATGGATTTTTATCTCAAAACACTTGTTTAAAACTTTCAAATTGTCAAATCAAGTTTCCAGATCGGGAAGCTTTTATCCATATCATTTGACACGCTTTGTCGTGAAGGGGCATCTAAAAGCCTTCACTTTGATAGAGTAAGATTTGAAATTTTCAAAAACAAGAAATCAACTGAATCCAAAACAAATCAAAGGAAACCATTGATCACTCATACATGACTAATCCCCTTATTCTGAGAAGAAAGAACCTCTATCGTAACATCACGTTAAAGAAACAACAACCTAGTTTTTCCAAATTCATTAAGAGAAATAAGTTTTTATACATCAATCGTCAACTATTCAAATTTCATTGGGTATTCCTTCATCACGTCAAATGGTATATCCAAAACAAATCTAGCGAATTTGACAAAGAACCTTTGAAAACAAGAGCATACTGTCAAAATTTTGCTTTTAATCAAACCATCAACTGCAACAGAAGGATCAATCCAACATTCTTTCCCGACGAGTGCATCACATATAACACATCTCGACCAGAACCACCAACCCCCAAGCAACATATCAACAAGGCTTTTGTCCCTTTCATCATTGAAAGTTTCTACTAAAATGCCTGTTACTCGCTCTCAAAGAGACAAACAAAGCGAGGCACACACTGAGTCCAGTATGAATCGACGATTATCAAATCCTTTTGATGTTCCACCCATCGAAGAACATGAAATTACTAAAGCACTTCTTCGGGAATGTCAAGAAAACCCTTCATTCCAAAAACTTGTAGAAAAGCTCATGGAAAATGACAAAGAAAAGTATCTGTTGATGCTTACAAGCAAAGGCGTTAAACTTCCTGAAGATTTCGATGCAAACATTTTTCAAATCAGATCTCGACAATATGCATATCAAGAACAACAAAGAGAAGAAGAAACTCACATACCTGAGCAACATATTCCAGAGCAGCACATTCCAGAACAACGCATACCAAAAATGTGTATACCTGAGCTAGAAACACCAAAGCAAAATATACCATTTACCACACCTTTTCAGCTGAGAACCAATACAAGGCAAGAACTCTTCCCTCGGCAAGATAATGGGCCTTTGGTTGCTCTTACTCAACAAATGCAAATGTTGCAAAGGCAAATACAAGATATGCAACAAGGGACAATGGTGTGGTACTCTCTAAACGAAATCTGTCCTTACCCATTTGACAGAAGATTGAACATGGTGCCTTTTCCTCCAAACTCAGACGTTCCCAAATTTGATAAATATGATGGGAAAAGTGATCCCCGAGATCATGTTCGAGAATTTTGCACACTGAGCCTTGAATTCGCTCATGATGACACCTATTTGATGAGGTTATTCCCCAGAAGTTTGGGAGGGAAAACCATGGAATGGTTATCCAAAATCTCGCCACCTGTCAGATCATTTGATGAATTGGTTAACAAATTCATAACCCACTATTCCTACAACATCCAACATGCCATAACCATGCTAGATGTTTGCAACACCAAACAAAAGAACAACGAAACATTCATGGTGTTCCTTCAACGCTGGCGACGCATGGTATCATGATATCCTTGAGATATTCCCGAAAAGGAGAAAATGGAAATCTTCATCGATAACTTGAATGGCGAAATGAGTTACAGACTAAAACTTCAATGCATACCATCTTTCGCCAAATTAATTGAAAATGGCATTCAAGTAGAAGAAGCATGTGTCAAAAAGGGAACACTCAAATTCTACAAGGAAGGAACAAACTCATGAAACTACAATACTCAGAACAACACCAACCTTGACAAATCTCAATTTTGGACTCGAAACAAAAATGAAGGCAACAATGAATCATATGATCCCAAATCTAAGCAACCAGTGCTTGCATTATCCGGAAATCCTCAAAATACGAAAAATCCTAAAAATGGTACTCCCAGTGCTAACACATATGCACCAAACACTGATCAAGGACAACTCAACACACACAACACCAACGATACTCAAAGCAAAAACATGAATACCTAACAACAATTCACACAACAACACGAACAATTTTCAAAAGCGTATCTTCACACCATTGGGACAATCATTAGAATCCGCATTCAGAGAACTTTTGGCAAACAAAATTCTTTCTTTGCCTCCAATCAGCAACTATGAACCCCCAATCAAACCACCTTGGTGGAATGATTCACACTATTGTGATTTCCATCGCAACAAGGGTCATAGAACAAACGAGTGCATGAGATTGAAGCACATAGTACAGGACATGATTGATCGAGGTGACTTAACGGTGGATGGTCTTAAGACAAATGGTGATCATGGAGCCTTCAAAAATCCTCTCCCAAATTATAACAAAGATGGAGCATCAACTTCAGATGATACACGCGGCGCTCATATTAATCACATCTACAACAACACAATCAACCACATATCAGCTGAAGATCATCAATTCAATGTCATCACCATTCGAGATCGGCATGATCATGAATCTGTCAATGTAACAACCTGAACTCAGAAATATGTCTTGAAGGGACATACCGCACCTTTAACTACCACACCAAAAATCCAATATGACTTGGTTAGCCAACTACACAAGACTCCAACTCAGATATCTATCCTGGAATTATTGAAACTATCACCAAAGCACAAAGACATATTAGAGAAAGCGCTATTGGAAACAAATGTGCCTCAAAATCTGGATACAGACAGATTTCAAGCCATGGTCGCCCATATGATAGGACCTCATAACCTCACCTTCTCCGAGCATGACAATACTTCCTTGAATCATCCACATAATACTCCTCTCCACATTGAAGTCATTGTTTGCAAACACCGTGTAAAAAGAGTCTTAATAGATGGAGGAGCCGGACTTAATATATGTACTTTAAAGCTTATCTGTGCATTAGGCTTCTCAGAAGAATCTATTGATCCCTGCAAGAAGATTACCATAAAAGCATATGATGATGAGGAAAGATCCTCTAAAGGCACAGTGATATTACCTATTTAGGTAGGACCAATACAAAAGGATACAATATGTCAGGTCTTAGATATTGATCTAACCTACAATATCTTGTTAGGACGACCCTGGATACATGAAATGCAAGAAGTACCTTCTACATATCACCAGTGTGTCAAGTTTTCTTATGATGGACAAGAAATCTCCATATCAGCTGATCACAATCCATTTCAACATTGCAACGCAATGGGGACAGCCCAAGACAGTTTGGTTCCTCATAATAGAGAAAAGCAGCGATCTTCAACATTAGATCCACAAACAGCAAAATCAAACTCCTTATGGGGAGACTTCAAAAAGAAAATGCAAATCAAAGACCAAGGCATGGGAGAATACTCTTTGGAGCCGTTATGTTTGGCCAAATTACCAACATCACCTAGATCGCATGGTTTGCCTACTACATCAACACATCTGGCTACTCAGCCCATCACTAAATTTGATGGTACCTTCATCTAATTGGGTACTCTCGCACATGAATCAGAAGACAAAGATGTTCTTAGCTAGTTATACAAAGATGAGGAAGAAGATCATAGAGCAGCCGCTCTGGACATTGTTCTACCAACACACCTATATGGAAAAGGCTACTTAATCATGAAGCAAATGGGATATGGCGGTAAAGGACCTATTGGGAAATGCAAAGAAGGAGTCACTGAACCTATAGATCTTCCTTCACAACCTAGTAGAAACAAAGCAAGATTGGGTTCTAAACTCAAATTCTTATTAAAACGGCCACCACACACAACTACAAAACCTCAATGGAAGGTGAAGAAGAAGTACAAAGAAGAATCCTGGCAGGAAGCACTCTTTGAATCAGCAGAAACAATCCGCAAGGCACGGGAACGTCAAGATCAGAAGTTGCATCAGGGAAAGCTTCTAAGTCATAAGAAGGCCCTATCTGCAGCGGTAGCTCATATTCAAACACCAATGTCTCAAAAACAAATCATCTCATCTCCAGATACCATTATTCCTCCTCGAGGAAGTACAGTTTATGAACAAATCTAGCAAGTAGAAGATGGATCTGATACAGAATCAACAAAAACCATCAAAATGGTATCCATCATCAAAGATTTGTTTTCTCCATACAACATACCTATTTACAGCACAGATAGAATCTGGGATGACGCCTATGAGACAGATTCCAATGAATATGAATGGGGTACCTGCTCCAATGCTACTACAGATATCCCTGATGATACTGATTCTATATCCCTTTCTCAAGAAAATAATAATGCAGAAGATAGACCTCTTGAATTTGGACCACAAAATATCTATGACGCCAAAGAAAGCAAACAAAAACATTATGAACAAGTCTATGTGGAAGATAATACCATCAAGGACCTCGATGAAATCGTGGACTTCTTTAAAACCAAGGCCAATCATGATGCAAACTCTGTCCTAACACTCACAGTAGCCAAACTTGATCCACCCAATGATTCCTTACCACTTGTCTTTCCTGACCTCATTGACTGGGATGAACCTGAAATCCATGATATACCAATTTTCCCAGATGATGAATCCATTATCCATTACCTATGTACCGTAAATCCAGAAACAGGCTCTACCAGTGAACAACGTAACGATGTCTATCCATCAAGAAGTGCCAAGTCTCTCAGTCGCAAAAATACACTAAATAAAAGATTTGATGCTGAAAACCAGTCAATGGCAACTCTAGATCACAAAAAAAGTAAAAATAAAGGATGCATCTGAGGGTGAAAACCTTTTTAAGGCACCTAACGATGGGAGACTTGACACTCTTCCTGAACACTTTCATGAGTGATCACCCATCTTGATTGAGCCCACTCAATCCATCAACATTGGTACCACAGAAGCAGCCAGAAACAGACACCTCGCAGAATCTCTGACAGAGGAAGAAAGGTCGGCATTCATCATCTTTTTTAAAGGATAGCAAATCAACTTTGCTTGGTCATATGTTGATATGCCTGGAGTAGATCCACACTTAATCATGCATCACTTGTCAATTTCTACAGGAGTTAAGCCAGTCAAGCAAAAGTTACGCAAGATGAATCCACAGGTGGCACTCATGGTCAAAACTGAACTAAAGAAATTATTAGACGTCGGATTTATCTGACCCATTGACTATGCAGAATGGATTTCCAACATCATTTCAGTATCAAAACCAGATGGTAGTATCAGAATCTGCACTGACTTTAGAAACGTCAACAAAGCTTGTCCAAAGGATGACTTTCCTCTGCCAAGTATCGACATAATTGTAGATCTCACAACAGGCCATGCAATGCTCTCACTAATGGATGGTTTCTTAGGCTATAATCAAATCAAAATAGCTCCTGAAGATGAAGATAAAACTGCGTTCACCTATCCTTGGGGAATGTACTGTTGGAATGTTATGCCTTTTGGCTTGAAGAATGCAGGGGCCACTTATCAAAGAGCAATGACCACAATATTCCATGACATGATGCACACATTTATGGAAGACTATGTGGATGATTTATTAGCTAAATCCTTCACCAGAGTCGAACATCTCGGCATTCTGACAAAGATCTTTAATCGATTGGAGAAATTCCAGGTCAGGCTCAACCCTAAGAAGTGTGTCTTCGGGGTAACATCAGGGAAGTTACTAGGCTACATTGTCTCAGCAAAAGGTATTGAAGTAGATCCAGCAAAGGTACAAGCCATTATGGACATGCCACCACCAAAGAATATCAGTCAACTTAGATCTCTACAAGGACGAATTCAAACAATCAGGCAATTCATCGCTCAACTAGCAGATAAAAGTCTACCATTTAACCATTTACTACACAAAAATGTACCATTCAAATGGGAGGCCAAGTGTGCAGAATCTTTTTACCAAATCAAACAGTACCTGATGAATCCACCAGTTCCAGTACCACTAGTCGCAAGAAAGCCTCTTATCTTATATATCTCAACAACAGATATATCACCAGGGGCACTATTGGCACAAGAAGATCAACAAGGAAAGGAATGCGCCATATATTATATCAGTAGGACATTGAATGGCTATGAACTCAACTATACATTCATTGAAAAATCTTGCCTAACAGTGGTCTTCACATCTCAAAAGTTCTGACATTATATGCTAGCACATACCATTAAGCTAGTAGCAAAAATTGATCCTCTCAAATATCTACTCAGTAAGGCAGCTCTTACAGGCTGATTGGCTAAATGGGTCATGATTCTCAGTGAATTTGACATCCAATACATAGAAAGATGAGCCATCAAGGGACAAGCAATTGCAGATCAGTTGGTTGAGGCACCACTACCAGGAAAACACACCATGGAGATCAAATTTCCAAACAGGGACGTTCTTGCTCTTTCTACTAAACAATGGACCCTATACTCTGACGGATCCTATACACAACATGGTTCAGGGGTTGGCATTTTGTTCATCACTCGTGAAGGACACACTATACCAGGATCATATAGGCTTATTTTTCCATGCACAAATAATGTGGCTGAATATGAGGCACTGGTCATAGGCATCAAAATGGCTATAGAATGGAAAATCACAGAGTTAAAGGTCTATGGAGACTCACAACTAGTTGTCCATCAAATCAACAACGAGTATCAGACAAAGGATGACAAGCTACTACCCTACAAACAAATGGTGGATGACTTCAAACAATATTTTGTACACATCACCTTCGAGCAAATACCAAGGTTGAACAACAAAGCAATCGATGCAATGGCTACTATCACTTCATTACTACAAATTCCAGAACAATAGAGTCGTTACGAGTTCCTGGTAGAGCAACTATTCTCCCCTGCCTATGACCACTCTGAATCCCATGTTATCTATGCCTTGACTGGTTTAGATTCTCCATTATATGGACCAATATACGACTACCTCAAACACAATATCTTACCCATTGACCAATCCCGTAACCAAAAACGTAATTTTATCCGACAAGCTGCCCATTACACCCTTACCGTCGATACTTTGTATCGTCGAGGTCTCGATGGTACTCTTCTTCGTTGTCTTGATCGTAATGATTCCGATTTTGCTTTACATGAGCTTCATGAAGGTATTTGTGGCACACTTTCAAGTGGCACTACTCTTACTAAAAAGCTTCTATGGATGGGATACTACTGGCCTACAATGGAAAAAGACTCATATCACTTCGCCAAGAAATGTCCTAAATGCAAGATCCATGGTAATCTCATACATGCACCAGCACAAGAACTGCAACCATTTACAACATCCTGGCCCTTTTGTCAGTGGGGACTGGACTTAGTAGGCAAAATTCATCCTTCATCTTCAAATGGACATAAGTTCATTATAACTGCAACAGAATACTTTACCAAATGGATAGAAGTAGTTCCCATGACCACAGTGACATGAAAACAAATTGCCTCTTTTATCCTCAATTATCTGATCTGCAGATATGGTATTCCAAGTTCAATCATCACGGATAATGGACGGCCCTTCAAGAATCAAGATGTCTAAGAACTATGTGAAAAATTCAAAATCCAACATAGGTTCTCTACACCATATTACCCACAGGGAAATGGTCAAGCAGAAGCATCTAACAAAACAATTCTGAAAATCCTCAAGAAAATAGTGAATGATGCAGGCAAAGATTGGCACGTACAACTCAATCCAGCACTTTGGGCATACAAAACCAGCATCCGCACACCTACAGGAGCAACACCATACTTATTGGTATATGGATCAGAAGCTATTTTACCACTGGAGGTAGAAATCCCATCTCTTAGAGTCTCTTTAAAAGGCTTAATCCCAGATGAAGAGTATCAAGTTAACCGACTGCAAGAACTTGAACTATTAGATGAAAGACGCCAACATGCTTATACTCATCTCAAAGCATATTAGTAACGCATGTGTAGGAGCTACAATCACAAGGTCATTCCCCGCAACTTCAAGGTTGGTGACCTAGTCCTCAAAGAAAATCCAAGAAATCAACAAGATCGAGAAAAGAAAGGGAGATTTGAACCTAACTGGTTGGGTCCCTATGTTATCATATCAGTCTATAGATCAGGTGCCTATTAGCTAACAAATTCTGAAGGAGATGTACTCGACGAACCAACCAACAACATCCATCTAAAGAGGTACTACACTTAAGTGGCCTAGTGCATGGAAAAAGCCAAAAAAAAAAAAAAATCAAAAAATCCAGAAAAAGCAAAAATAGAGAGTACAAATAAAAACAAATGGTGAAAACCTGGTAAACAGATGTTTTTGTGAAAGAACGGCTCCTCTATCTCTTTCCATGCCATCTTATCCATACAAACACTATCGGTCATCGCCCAACACTTAGCCCATATCCATTCAGGACATACTTAGCGTAGTCACTATCCTGATTTGTCTATATATATCCTCCTACCACATCCCACCATGGTTTGGAAATCATTGTACATGATCATATCAAGAGGCACACTCAGCTAGGGGCATTAACTTGTTCAAACACTTGCAAACATTCAAGACATCACAACTATTGCAAAAACTCAGAAGCATGACATCCAATAAACCAAGACTATGCTTCATCACAAAAACCAAAACAATACAAATCACAAAAATACCAAGGATGGATGATTTTCTGAAGTACTAAATGTTGCATTCTTGCATAAAGTCTTAACTAGTTTTGCATTTTGAACTTTTTGAATTATTGGATTCTCTTCCTTGTCTCACAAAAATGCTTCACAGCTAGAGTTCAAGGGGAACTTCCAATATTTTCTTAGTCTTCTATCTAGGAGGCGATCCCTTGTACTATGTGAATACATGCCTCGGGACGTGATAATATCACTGAAGGTCTGATTCCACTTCACGCATATAAATGATCTAATCTTGTCTATTTACGCAATATGCACTCAGGTCATCCTGGTTCAATTATACCTTGACGCTTGTGCTATCTTGCAAAATCAAAAATCATGTAAATTTTCCTCAGGTCATTATGGTTCAATTATACCATTATGCTTGTATAAATTTTCAACATATCCTAAACAAATCAATGTTCAATGATGATATCTACAAAGAAAGCAAATAACATATGGTTATATCGGATGGCAAATACAGAATGAGGGATGCTCCAAAACATTAGTTACATATCATTTAACATCATGGCATATCATTTACGCATATTTGCATATCATTTTAACATCTCATTTTCAAGATACATCTCACAGCATATAAAAGCATACATCCTGCATCATACATTACATCATATATTTAAGCATTGCATCATCACATAAAATTACCCACATAACATGCATCCATATAAACACATCACATGATCAAAAATGGTGCCACATATATATATATATATATATATATCTCAAAATGGATCAAAATGTACAAAATGTGTCCAAACACTATGTCCAGTACAAAGAATAACAAATGCTCAAAAATTAAACAGAGACCATGTCTCTCAAGTATGACTATCCCCTGACGGAGATGGTCTCGCTCCAGATACACCCACCCCTGGATCTCCAGGAGGGTCCTGTCTCGGTGGCCCCGTAACACCTTGGCTCTCAGATCGCGATCCAGTGGCTCAAGATCGACTAGATCTCGACTGTGCAGAACTCTGAACTTGTCGGTCCCTGGGTACTGCAGCCTCATAGTGACGCCTATAATACTCTTCCTCTTGCGCTCTCAGTGCTAACTCTCTTAGGGTGTCTCTCATCGGACCACCCGCCGCTGCTCTCTGCATGCTCACCACCACCTCCTCCGCTCACCCTCTTCGCTCTATCTCGGTGTCTCGCTCAGTAGTCATCTAAGAAATCTGCCATTGATAGGTCAAAATCTGTGCCTGCAGCTGCTACACAGTAATCTACAAGGTCCGTATCTGGGCATCCTCCATATGACCTGGGACTCGAACCCGTAACGGTACCTGTGCTAGAGGAACCCCTCCCACTCGGCCTGTCCTCGGTGCTAGAGGTGGGAGTACATCCATCCTCCTCCTTTGTGCTGGTCGACCAGGCTCATCTTCACCCCCCACTACCGCTAGCACCTCCCCCACTCTCCCCTCTCTACTGGCTCCGATAGCCAATCCACCTCTCCCCCTCTCTATCCTCCCCTGTCGCACTGCTCTCTCCACACCTCTATCTCCCCGCCTCCCTCTACCTCCTCTCCCTCGTCCTCCTCCTCCATCCTCCCCATCATCTTCATCATCTCCTCCATCTCCCTCCTCCCCATCGGAATCAAAGGCTGGCCTCATCTACTCAGGATCTGATATCCTGGCCACCGCCCGCACAGCAAACAAACAAGCAAACTCATCTGTCATACCCGCATCCTAATTCTCTGGGGCATAATCCCAGATCTGCCCGACCTACCCCACAAACTCCTCCACCGCCACGACACTATCAATAGTCGGCCCCCAATCAGCCACATCCTATTGCCGCCGTGCATATAAGCACGCTCCTTGAGGAATACCCTGCTGGCGCCCGAACTGTCTCAAAACTCGGGTCACCACAAACCGCTCAATCATGAACGGGGTCCTCCCAATCAGATACCTAGTCATAAAAACAAAGGGCATCTCTAGCCCATCCTCTGCCCACACCTCACATCCTATATATGGTCGCCAGGTGACTGTATCTATGTCATCCAGTACTCTCCTCCAGTGCTCTAGTTTGCCCAGCTTACACTGGACAACTAGACCCCTGTATCCATAGGCATATGCACATCCTACGGGCCTGTCTCTGTCTGCTAGTGGCCTTGCTACTGGAATATGCTCCCAGCATCATACCTGTAATAAGGTCACGCCAGCTGACAAACTGTCATAACCGAGGTATACTACCTCATGCAGACCCCTATATAAATGAGCCAACATCGCTGACCCCCATGCAAACCTCCAGCCCTGAGTAACCATCTCCTCTAGAACCAGCCCCCATCCCACTGAGAATCCCTTTGACCTGCAATCAGGACAAAGGAATCCACCAATAAACCCTACTAGAACGGATGGCAGCGGCGCATAATCTAAGTCCAAAAACTCCTGCCATGGGATCTCATAGCCGCAGACAGTATCATCATGAAAAATGCGGTGCAGTGCCTCTATGCCACCCTCCTCTGACTGCTCGTATGGTAGTAGTGCCCCCACTACTGGGATGCGTAGAATCCGGTAACAGTCCTCTGGGGTGACTGTCATCTCTCCCGTAGCAAAATGGAAGGTGTTCGTATCACTGTGCCACCTCTCCGCCAAAGCTGTCAGTAACCCTCGGTTCACAGTGAACCGAGGCATATCCAGGAGTGACGTCAATCCACATCTCTCAATGATGTCCAGGTCAGCCTGTGATAACCGCGGTATCAATGTCCACGGTCTGGGGAATCTCTCCCGCAACTGAACCACGCTCAATCGCTCCTATCAACAAGCAAAACAAATCTAATATCAGTTTCCACATCAAATCAAAGATATCAAAATCAAACTTACATCAACAACATGAAACAATTTACTCATCTACATCAAAGCTCAAAATCTTATCATTTCATATCAACTTGTAAAACAACTCAAGTTCTCAAAAACCATATCAAAACTTGTAATACAACTCAAGTCTCCAAAATCACATAAACTTGTAAAACAACTCAAGTTTCCCACCCATATCAGCTTGTAAAACAACTCAAGTTTCCAACCCATATCGGCTTGTAACACAACTCAGGCTTCACATATTGAACTTGAAACAGAACATGCAAACAAATCATATTTTGATCAAACACAACACATTGATATCTACACATAACTTGACATATCGCAAATTAAAACAAGTTATATCAACACTCATCTTGGACAAAAGCATAAAATCATGACAGACACACCAAATCAAATTTTCAAATCGGCTCATCTTGCAAAAATTTTCCAGATGTGCTAAAACAGATACTCGATGCGCTCAAAAACCCCCATGCGCTAGGCTATCTCTCCTATGCGCTAATCTATTTACCCTATGCGCTAGACTCTATCTACGCACTAATCTTTTCACCCCATGCGCCACCTAACCTACCCTATGTGCTAGACTCTATCTACGCACTAATCTACACCCCCTAGGCGCTACCCGTTTGGCCCTATGCGCTAGGTTAACCCTACGCGCTACAACCCCTTACCTATGTGAACCCCTGCGACCCCTATGCGCTAGGTCTACCCTATGCACTAAACTGTTGACTTGACACGCTACCCTACGGCTGCCATGCGCTATTCTACCTATATGCGCTAACATATTTTTGCCATGCGCTATCCTATTTCTTTCGGACGCGACCCCTAAAATTAAACTTGATGCGCTACTCTAAACTTCGTATGCGCTAAACTAAGCCCTAGACGCGCTAAACCGTTAAACCCGAACTTTGAAATTCAAAAAATGACTAAAAACAACAAAATAAAAAGTCAAAAAAGGGTAAAAAATATTGACTTACTGGTGGTCCACACGCTACAGGTCTCCAGTACCTCCGAACGCGCTTGAAACGGTGTCTATGATAAGTAATAGGCATTTTCTCTGCAGACCAAATTCTCTTTCTTCAAAGTCAACAAAGCACAAATGAATCTAAATCAAGCCCTTTTCCCCTTTTATAGGAGGAAAATGAAATTAGGGTTAGCCAAATGGACCTATAATATGGTCGTGGTCTCCCCTATACCATAACATTTGTAACTTATCAGGAGATGAATCAATTTGCACACATTTCACATGCACGAAATCATACACATCATACGCAACTCATCAAATTAAATCAAAAAAAATTCAAAATATTGATTCATCTCCCGAGGGGGCATCATTATCAAATATTGAATCTGCGGCACCACACATCAAAACAAATCTGGGGCACGACTGGCAAATCATAAGAGCAACACAAAATTTGCATTTGATCATAAATCACAAAAACACATCATTTTCTTTGAAATAACATGTGCACACACGTCACTTCAAAGAGGGGCAAAATGTAGATGTATAAAAATGACCATATTCATAAATGAATATTTTATGTTCATTTCTCTATTTAATTAAATCCAATTTAATTAAATTACCCACATTCCTCTATTAAATTAAGTAAATTACTCAATTTATTTAAATTAAATTCACTATATCCATTTAATCAATAAATCATTTTATTCAATTAAATCCCCCCTATCCACTTTTAATTAAATTCAAATTTAATTAAATAGTTATCCTAAATTAAATAAATCTAATTTATTTAATTTCCCCAAATTGCAACCAAATTGAATAAATCATTTATTTCAATTAAATCCTATTATCCCTCCATCCACTTGCAAAATCCCAAACCCCTTTCTAATCCCTTCTAGAATCTTCTAATCGCTTCTAATTAACCTAACCCCTCCTCTAAACTTTGTCACATCCCTAAGCAAAGGGAAGTCACTTCTCAAACCCTCAAAGTCTTTGATAACCATTAAAGGCTTTCAACCTTCAACCACTAAATGGCTCCAAGTCTTTGATAACCATTGAAGGCTTCCAACTTTCAACCACTTAATCCCCAAAGTCTCCAATAACCATTAATGGTTAACTCAAACCCTCCTACATGGTTAAAACATTTGTTTTGACTCAACCTTCATCCAACCCAAGGGTCTCATCAGGCCTTTAATGCTTTGACCATGATTATCTCTTAAACATTTGCACAAAGGTTTATCCTTGGATTAACTCTTAATCCATTGGGTAATCCTAATTTAGACTTGACCCTTAGCCTCTAGATAACCATGAGGTCTTCTCAGGCATTCAATGTCTCCAACCCCTTCTCTCAATCCAACCCTATGTTGACACTTGTCACCATTTCATTGGTGCAAATTGTGCACATGGATCCCCAACTTTCAAATTCAACCCTTGATTGAATCTTTCAATCCTGACCATCCATTGCTCTATTCTTGCTATAAATAGAGCTCTCATTCCTCCATAACAATCATCCTTCAAATTTGTAGCATCACACTTATGCTCAAATACATTCAAGCTTTCTCATTTCATATATGCTCATCATTTAGCCTCTCTTTAGAATAGAAATTAGACTAAATATGCATGTTTAGAATAATTTCTTTATCATTTTAGCTCAATCATAGACTAAATATAGTATGCTAGGATAGTATTCATACTAATCTTGTCATCTTATCATTTAGTTTATTGCATTTTAAAATCATACCTAGCTTATAACACATCTCATTCTAAAAATCTATCAGAGCATCCCTCATTCTTGCATTTGCCATCCCTGAACCATTTTGCTCAGTGATCTGAGAGCAAAACATTGGTTTGAGGGACATTGTGAGATAGAGAACCATGGGACCCACCTTGGGAAGATGAGTAATACTACGTTACTCCATAGCTTGCACCAAGAAGTCCTCTGTGTGTGTGTGGACTAGTATTCTAACATATTTTCACATATTGAGTTTTATCAGCCCACTTTTCCCGCATACAAACGCATCACACATATAAGGTAAAAGTGTTAGTCCATGATAATGATCCATAAAATAACATTAGTCATAAGCACTGAGATACTGCATAAAATCATACACCACAAATCCAAATAAAGCATGAAATAACATCGCATAAAATCTGAATCAATATACAATAATGTTCCACTGAAGTCAATCAAAAGAATACAAAAAGATTCTGATCAAAGAGGGGTACTACATTAGGGGTACATACTGGTAGCCTATACTTGGGAAGCCGCTAGAATAGTCTGACTTTCTTACCATGTTGCTTGTGTCATGGGATCAACACCATTGTTGCTTACTATGTGATGCAAGAGCATCAGTCTAGTTCTTACTGGTTAAGACAGTTTTCAGTAGAATTGCTTGAGCTCATGGTATTTCTTCTTGTTCAAGTGTTTAGGGTTATGGTTTTGGGTTCATTCCCTTGTGTTTGTAGTCTTGTTCATGTTAAAGTTTCATGGCTTTTGGATTTAATCCTACTGAGTTATCGATTCCAGTATTGGCCCTGTTGATAGGTTGTTACTGGTTATTCCAATAGTGTGTTAAGCGAAGTTGGATTGGGTTGCGGTTGATCTCCGTGACTTGCAGATCATGGATTTATGTTTCTTATGCCATGTCCGATGTTCCCAGAGGACCACACATTGTCTTATGGATTTTGGAAGTTCTTCTTAGTG
Source organism: Cryptomeria japonica (assembly GCF_030272615.1). NCBI lineage: Eukaryota > Viridiplantae > Streptophyta > Pinopsida > Cupressales > Cupressaceae > Cryptomeria > Cryptomeria japonica. The sequence goes on along the minus strand of NC_081407.1, from coordinate 248,970,065 downwards.
ATTTGAGCCAACTTGTTACCGTTACATGTTTCATGGATCAGTTGCTCTTTAGGCCGACTTGATTAAATTGTTATTATTTGTGGATGGTATAAATGGAGGTTTGTGAATCATTTGAGAGGACATAAGTTTGAAGATAAAAGACATAGTTTAGAGATTGAGCTAAGATGTAGATCTGACGAGATTCTGATCTGGTGGACTGAGGTCGGAAGGTTGAGGTCTGGATTAGTGTAGAACTAACAGACTATTTCCAGAGGCTAATCTGATATGTGGTTGATCTACGGATCTTATATTTGTGTTGTAAGCATTGTTTGTATCCTGGAATATGATCTAGCATGTGGCATTTGTAATTCTTCAGACTATAATAAGAACTGTTCATATTGTTTACCGGTTATGTGTTATGTTATGTTACCGCTTGTTCTTTTTGTTGTTTCTGGCATCTTGTTGCTAGTTATCAGTATGTTTTGCATGGTTTATGTGTTAGGCTACAAGGATGGGATGTCCTTCATTGGATCTCCCTACCTTGACTGCACCAAGTGTTATTAGAGCTTGTTTGTAAACCTGTTGTTGGATAGAGTGTTGATTGTGCACCAGTTGGTTGGAGAGAAATGTTGGGATTGTGTTGTCATTGATGTCAGCTGATATAGAGTGGCAACTAGTATGGGAGATGTATGTGAAGTATTGTCATTGATGTCAACTGGTATTTCTATCATGGATGTCAACCGACAATATGTGCAGTTGAGGCCAACTGGTATGCAAGCTACAGTCACCAATATACAAGTTGATGAATGGTTATGAAGAAACCGACATCCAGTGAATAAGTGGATGAGCATGTTAGTATACATGTTGGTACTAATCGGTATTTTAGTATGTTGCAATCTAGCAGGACTCCCACTATTAAATGATTTTGTCCTTAGAAGAAGAGAAGACTAAAGAAAGAATATTGCCTAAGGATTGTAGGGAAGTTTCATCTACCCAATAACAAGGATGTCACTCCATTAGCTAGTAGATGACATAGATTCTCCTCCACTGATGTTTAGCAGATGAAGTGCAGTTGTGTATTCCTCCCACCGGTAAGTGGTATTGAAGTAGCCACCAGTGAGGAGGGATGTCAAGGAGATCAATCTAGACCGATCAGCAATAGAAAACACAACAAAAACACATAGATATGATGGAGGAAATGCATAATAGATAGTTTTATTGCATGAAATTTGATTACATCAAATTGGTAACAACCGGGTTACAACATACCGACACACAGGCCTAGTAGAATAGGTCACAACCGGGACCTTGAATTGAAATATCTACTAGGTACAATCTATCTATCTGATACTCTGATTGATTCTAATTGATTACATTCTAAAGCATGATTACAAATATATATATCAATCCAAAGGATCCAGTCGACCCAAAAAGGATCAAAACCCGAAGAACAAGACCTAATGTGCAAAATAAACAAGGTTGGCCTCTGCCAAGAGATTCCTCTGGAAAATCCAAAGGATGAAATGTAGATCATGGGAAAAGGTCAGCCACATGCCAAGGAACATCAAAATCAATTCCCAAGGCTCCGCAAGCTTTAGAATGGTTTTCGGTAGATCACCAAAATAGGTCTCAGGCAACTGGTAACACGAAACTATCATAGAAACCAATAGAAATATCTTTCCAGTAAGAGATCTAAATGCGATGTGGTTAGAAAGAAAAAAATATGATCAAGTATTCAAGTAGAATCCAACTCCATAGGATCGAGGGAGCCAAAAATGGGACAAACAGAAAGGAAAACTGAAACAACAAATAGAAAAAAAAACATAAAAGAAAATGTTTTTGGTTGATGCAAGATTGTTGTGAATAGGGGATGCTCTTGCATCAGACATCTGGGGTTACTAAAAAATTGAGCCTCTCACTTTGCTAGGGTCAAAGGGAAACCAAGGTGGCCCACCTCTTCCTGAGAAATCCAAGATGAATCTTCAACTGGCCTTCTCTTCCACTTCACAAGATATTTTGCGTACTGACTATTCCAGGTACTACGCCCAATCCTACTGTCCAAAATCTCTTCAATTTGATCTAGTTCCTTCTGGGGCAATTATTTCTCAAGGTTTGCAACACTATCCTCACTAAATTATGGTTCATGGTACTAATGAAGATTTTTCAATGTTGAATAGAGGTGAAATACGTAGACTATCTGGTAGCTCTACCTCATATGCATTTCCAGAACTGAACTTTCACAAAATCTTACAGGGTCCAAACTTATTTATCTGCAACTTATTATAAGCTCCAACCAGAAATCTCTCTTTTCTCAAATATACCATCACTTCATTGCCAACTTCAAATTCCTTTTGTCTCCTCTTCTCATCTTCCTTCTCCTTATATTTGATGTTCATGTCTTTCAAATGTTCTTTAACTTGAATATGCAATCCTGCCATGTGATCTGCAAATTCTTCTGCTTCTGAACTCTTCTAGTCTTCACTGCTAATGTCTCTCAATTCTACTATTCCTCTAGGATGCACTTCGGTAACAATCTCAAAAGGTGTTTTTCTTGTACTTCTATTCAATGAATTATTATAGGAAAACTCTTCTTGTGAAAGGATCAAATCCCAACTTCTGGTTTTATCTCCCACTAAACATCTCAACAAGTTTCCCAAACTTCAATTAACAAATTTTGTTTGTCCATTAGTTTGTGGATGAAAAGTAGAACTAAAATTCAAATATGTCTTCATCTTCTTCCAAAGTGTTCTCCAAAAATAGCCAACAAACTTAGTATCTCTGTCTGAAACTATGCTCTTAGGTAATCCATGCAATCTCACCACTTCTTTGAAAAATAGGTCTTCTATATGTAATGCATCTGATGTCTTCTTACAAGGTATAAAATGAGCCATCTTTGAAAATCTATCCACTACCACAAGTATAGAATCATTCCCTCTCGGTGTCTTAGGCAATGCAGGTACAAAATCCATGCTTATATCCTCCCAAGGTCTTACGATACTATCAAAGGTTTATACAATTCCACATTCTGACTACTACCTTTTGCAACTTCACAACTTTGCACATATCTCTTAACATCCTTATGAATATGGGGCCAAAAGTATTGCTCACTCACCAATGCAACTATTTTATCAATGCCAAAATGTCCGGCTAAACCTCCACTATGTTTCTCTTTGATTAGGTTCTCTCTCATGGAACTCTTAGGTATGCATAACTGAACTCCCTTGAATAACATCCCATCCTGAAAGAAATAATCCAACCATTTGTTCTTATCAACCATAATCGGTTCTATACATGCTTTCCAAGGTTTTGCAAAATATGGGTCTTCATCATACAAGGTCTTCAAATATTCAAAACCTAATATTGTCACTCTCATCTTTGTCAGAAAATTCCTTCTCCTACTCAATGCATCAGCAACTTTGTTAGATTTCCCACTTCTATGCTTCAACACAAAGGTATAACTCTGCAAGAATTTTACCCATCTCATATGTCTCTGATTCAATTTACTCTAACTATTCAAATACTGCAAAGCTTGATGATCTGTATACAACACAAACTCGTTAGGAAATAAGTAGTGTCTCCATTTCTTCAAGGCTTGAGCTATGGCATAAAATTCCTAATCATACACTAAATATATCTTCTGGGCATCATTCAATTTCTCACTAAAATATTCTACTACTCTCCCTTCTTGAATCAAAACTGCTCCTATCATTGTTCCACTTGCAGCACAATCCACTTAAAATACTTTATTGAAATCTAGTAAAGCCAACACAGGCTGCTCAATCACTTTATGGTTAAACAATTCAAAACTTTTGTTTTCTCTGGTGGTCCACTTGAATTCCTTCCGATCTCCTCTCATGGTCTTAGTCATAGGGTTACAAACTGAACTAAAATTTTTGATAAACTTATGGTAAAAAATAGCTAATCCATGAAATGATCTTACCTCTCCAATGCTTTCTGGTGTAGGCCACTCAACAATGGCTTTAACTTTCTCAAGGTCCATCTTCAAACCATCTTCAGATATCACAAATCCTAAATAGACTAACTCATCCTTCATGAAAGTACACTTCTTGATACTAATCAATGATGAATACTAAGAGGGGGGGTGAATTAGTATGCCCAAAAACTTAACCAAACTCTTAAGCAATTTTACTACAGACCGGTACAACAGTTTAAACAACAAATCAGTTAAAACACAGATAAGAAAAATAGCAAATAAAGAATTCACCCACAGAAGCACAAACACAAGATATTTTGACGTGGAAATCCAAATGGGAAAAACCATGGTGAGTAGAACTCACAAGCTAACTATCTATAGAATAGTAACCAGACTGGTTAAGGCCTTACAATGTTCTTCACTAGAATAGATCCTGTTAGGAATCTAGATCTCTGTTAGGAGATAAGTCCTGTTAAAAACTACCTTGTTAAAGGATTTCAGATCCACAATTGTGAACCACCTTGCTAGAGGATTTACAATAGGCTTGACTGGGCTTACCCGGTTAAGGGTTTCAGACTTATTGAAGAGATTAGTAATCAACAAGTGAATGATCTAGAAAGTAGCACAAGATGCTTGATTAGATCCTTTACTACTCTCTGTTAATGCATTGCAACATTACTTCAGTCTTCTATCATTTGCATGTTCAATCTCTATCACACTATACTTCTATAACAACTTCACTCTTCAACACACACACACACACATGTTAAAGCCCTAGACATGATGTCCTTAAATAGAAATCTGATTTCATGTCGGTCTAATGAGATTGGATTACAATTTCCTAGGTTCAAAGCATCTAGACACATTTGGTATCACAACACAGAAACACTACCAAAGTGTCGGTGGATGATAACCCATCACACTATACAAGTTTACTAGTTGAATCATCGCATCAGTCACAATGGATGATAACTCATCACACTTTACAATTTTACCGATTTAACATAGTATACTGATTACCAGTTAACAAACAAAGACTAGTAAACTCAAACATAGTGTTCCAATCAAAAAGATTAACTACTACTAGGGGTCCTCATTCCACTTGAGGTCTTCATGCCACTTGAGGTCTTTGGTCATGCTTTGATAGGTAAGCTCCTTCTACAAAACACCGATAGTCTTCTACAAACAAAGACTATACATACAATGGCATATAAAACCGGTTTGAACAATACAACACATACTACCAATTGAGAATAACTCATACATAAAATAAGTGTGTGTCCATCAATGACAATCACAACTAAACATGCCAACAACCACCTCAGCTAAGTACAAACATTATCAAAATACCAACAATCAACAACTTTTCTTCTCTCAACCTCAGCAAAACTTGTCTTAACTGCAACAAATGCTTCTCTTTTGTTTTACTAAAAATTAGAATGTCATCCAAATACACAATAAAAAACTTACCCAATAATTTCTTCAATACCTCATTCATCAGCCTCATGAAAGTACTTGGTGCATTAGTCAATCCAAAAGGCATCACCAACCATTCATATAGTCCTACATTTGTCTTAAATGTTGTCTTCCACTCATCACCTTCTATGATCCTGATCTCATGATATCCACTCTTCAAATATATCTTTGTAAAGTATTTTGCTCCACTCAAATAGCCCATTATGTCATCCATCCTAGGCAAAGGAAATTGGTATTTCACTGTGATCTTGTTTATTTCTCTTGAATCGGTACACATCCTCCATTCTCCATTCTTCTTAGGTGCTAATACAGCTAGTACTACACAAGAGCTCAGACTTTCCCTGATCAAACCTTTCTTCAACAATTCCTGCACTTGTCTATTCAGTTCTTCATTCTGTCGGTGTCAACTGGTGTGCAACTTTGTTAGGATAACTATCTCCAAGAACCAAGTCCATGCAATGACTAACACTTCTAACAGGTGGCAATCCATCAGGTACATTATCTGAAATGATGTCCTCATATTCTATTAGCAAATCTCTTATCTCTATTAGGTGTTCTCCTTTCAATTCTGGTGTCTCAGTCTTCTTAGGAATTAAGGAAAAATTCACCTTCTCATGTCTCAGTCAATCCATGAATTTCCTTCCATCTACTAAACAAATTTTCGTATTCATACAGACTTCATTCTTCAAAGGTTCATCCAAAGGTAACAAGGTTTTCTTCATCCCATTGGCCATAATAGTATATGTATTCTTCCTTCCATCATGTATTTCCTATCTATCAAACTGCCAAGGTCTACCCAATAAAAGATGACAAACATCCATAGGCATAATATCACACAAAACATCATCATGATAATTCCCAATTTTCAATTTCACCAAACACTGTTCACTTACTAACAACTTATGTTAATCCTGAATCCATGCTATATGATAAGGCTTAGGGTGTTTCAATCTCTCCAATTTAAAATTATTTACCATCTCTTCTAAAACCAGATTATCTAAACTAACACTATCAATAACAACTTTACAACACTTACTAGATACCTTACATTTGGTCTTGAATAGTTTCTTCCTCTACAAGGGTTCTTCATCTCCTCCGGTATGACACAAAGCTCTCCTCATCATCAACAGTTCTCCATCTTCCAAATCATTGTCTGATCTAGTAGGGTTTTCTTCTACCACTACTACTCTTCTGGTAGCCTCTATCTTCTTTCATTGAAATGCACAGTGTCCTCCTCCATACTTAAATAAGGTTCCTCTAAATGTCCTCTTGTCTTGTCTTCCAAAGTTCTCACTCCGATAACTATCAGGTTCTCTCCTCCGGGAGAAATTTCTATCATCCTTCCGGTATGAATTAACTTCTTTGCTCACTTCCTTATCCTTGTTTTGATCTATATTGGTTCCTCTTCCTATGGTATATCCTCTTCCTCCTTGAAATCTTCCTCTAGTAAACCTTCCACCTCTACCTCTCTGTCTCTGCTCATTTCTTTTATTCAATTTATCTTCATCCTTTAGTGCATATTGGTAAGCCTCTTCAACACTCTCCAATTTGATCATATTGAGTTCATCTTGTATAGACATCTGCAATCCATTCAAATATCTTGCAATATGTTCAACTTCATCATCAACATGTCTGGATCTGATGTTCAATTTGTAAAATGCTTCGGTGTACTCCTCCACACTAGATTCCTTTTATCTCAGGTTCTATAATTTTTGGAACAAATCCACTTTTTAATTCACTGGAACAAACTTTGATTTTAACTTAGCAATCATCTGATCCCATGTCTTAATCTTTTCTTTATCTCTTCTTTGTCTATCAACTTGCAAATGCTCCCACCAAAGAGATGCATGACCTTTCAACCGGGTACAAGCATATTTCACCTTCCTCTCTTCTACAATGTTTTCAAAATCAAAATACTTCTCCATTTTTGAGATCTAATCCATCAATTCATCTGAATCTAAATTCCCATCATATTTTGGTGGGGTAAAATGATGTTTAGTGTTCGCCCTACTCAAAACCCTTAAAAACCTTTCTTCATCCGAATCAACTACCAATAGGTTTACTTGTTTGTCGGGGCTTCTTCTCCTTCATCTTCACTTACATCTTCAATATGTTGGCCTCTTCTCTGGGCTATCTCCACAACTTCTAACTGGGCTACTATTCCTCTGCAATTGCAGGTCGGATCCACAATCTGCCACCCTACAACAAAATTTCAGGACACACAACCTCCAGAATGAAACTTTGCTCTGATACCACTTGAAGCAGTAACTAGTGAGGAGGGACCTCAAGGAGATCAATCCAGATCAGTCAACAAGAGTAAACACAACAGAAACACACAGACATGATGGAGGAAATGCATAACAGATAGTTTTATTGCATAAAATTTGATTACATCCAAATGATAACAAGTGGGTTACAACATATCGACACACAGGCCTGGTAGAATAGGTCACAATCAGGACCTTGAATTGAAAGATCTATCTTCTAGGCACAATCTACCTATCTGATACTCTAATTTATTATAATTTATTACATTCTAAAGCATGATTACAAATATATGTATTGATCCAAAGGATCTAGTCGACTCAAAAAGGATCAAAACCCGAAGAACAAGACCTAACATGCAAAATAAACAAGGGCAGCCTCCACCAAGAGATTCCTCCAAAAAATCCAAAGGATGAAATGTAGATCATGGGAAAAGGTCAGCCACATGCCAAGGAACATTGTGCCGAGTATTAAGAGGGGGGGGGTGAATTAGTATGCCAAAAAACACAGCACTCAAACACTTAAATAGTCTAAAGATAAACTGGTAAAACAGTTTAACAGACAGACCAGTTATCACACATGCAAACCAAAATGCAAATAAAGCATTCACCCACAAAAGCAATACAACCATAACACAAGATATTTGACGTGGAAACCCAAATGGGAAAAACCATGGTGAGATGGAACTCACAAGTCACTATCTACAGAATAGAAACCAGACCAGTTAAGGTCTTACAATGTTCTTCACTAGAACAGATCTTGTTAGGAATCTCTATCTCTGTTAGGAGATAAGTCCGATCAAGGACTACCTTGCTAGAGGATTTTAGATTCACAGAGGTGAACCACCTTGTTAGAGGATTTTACAAAAGGCTTTTGGGCCTACCCAATTAAGGGCTACAGACTTGTCAAAGATGTGAGTAATCAACAAGTGTTTGATCTATCTAATAGCACAGACTGCTCAGTTAGATCCTTGATAGCTTGTTATTAATGCACTACTGCATTACTTTAGTCTTCTACACATTCATATTCTTTCCAACTCCTCAACTTCCTTAAACCCTTGCTGCAACATCAACTATCGCAACAATAACAACAACCACCTAAAACCCTAGACAGGATGTCCTTATAAAGGAAACCGATTTCATGTCGGTCCAATGGGATTGCATTACAATTTCCTAGGTTCAATGAACCTGGACATACTAGGTAGTACGTCACAAAAAGCATTGCTACAGTGTCGGCACTGTCAAACGATCAGTGGATTTGTAACTCATCACAAAATGTCAGTTGGTAACTCATCATAGAGTATTACCGGTTCATACAAAAATGAATACTGGTAGAAATGTGTTATGCCACTTTAATCCCTCGTACCGCTTGGTATCCATGAACTGCTTGGGGTCAACATGCTGCTTTAGAATAGTAAACACATTCAGCAAAACATCAATAGTCTAAAGACTATAATACAACATACCTACACCATATTGGTTGGAACAGATACCGGTTGTGCTCTAACTCATACATATAAAGAGGATCTTAATGCAAGTGTGTGTCCATCAATGACAATCACAACATGAACATAAAAAATGCCAACAATCTCCCCCTTTGGCATTAATGGCAACACTTAGGAAAATAAAATTTTGTCATCTAAGTGTTTTACAACAAAAACATGCCATTAGCAAAATTGCTCCCCCTAAGCCTATACACTATCCCTTAATCCATACAATGTATAGCAATTTTGCATGCAGAGCATAAACATTGAGATATCAGAGCATATAGCATATATCAAAGCATTTAGAAAATTTTTAAGTACCAGATACTTCTCCCTTATACTTCTCCAAAATAGAATACTTCTCCCCCTTTGTGAACAATGACAAAGTATCGCTAAACAACCCTATTTCCATTTGATATATAAAAATAATAAAAGTTTATGACAATAAGGAATAGTACTTGTCAAAAATAGATTTATAGTCCTGCAAGAATTGCTTCATTGATAGAGACCAGGACTCAAGTAGGGAGGTGGCCACTTCTTTCTCTGTTTGCATCTGGGAGACCTATTCTTCCATGGCATCAACTATGCTCATCTCCTGTGTAACTTTCAAGGCATCCAGGTTCAGATAACACTTCTAAAGAATTTGCAGATGTGGAAGTAAAACCAATTGTAGCTCCTACAAATCTTTAGACCGTGTGCTGATCTCTTGCTCCATTTTGGCTGACTGGATATGAAACTGGTGAACGACTTGCCCATAGGTTGCAAAGGAATCATAAGGTGACTTGAATATGCTCAAGTAAGACTGTAAGTCTATTTGAAGCTTTTTCTTCTGAGCTAGCACATCATCATAGAATAGATGGGGTTGGCAGATTTTGCTAAGTAGAAAATTTCCCTCACCTAAAGTGTCCCTTATATCCTTTTGGTCTTTTTGCAGTTCAGATCAGAGCTCATTCAACTTCTTTACCAGAGAAATGTTAAGAGCTTTTTGATGCTCTTTCTTGACACTTGCCTCAGCTGCTTCTTCTAGGCTCTGCACTTGATCATCCACTACTGTGCATAGTAGCTTAAGCTTTGCTAGTGATGATTCAGTATTGGGAATATTTGTACAAGGTATCAAACCAGTAAGTGTGTCCATAACCGCTTGAATTATATCCTGCTCCTTCTTCCTTCGAATAATTTCAAGGTACTCTTGAGCAACCTTGATGCTTTGCATTAGCTCCGATTCACTTGCAGACTGGAGATCTATAGGACTGGAGAGGTTAGCCAGTTTGGCTTGACTCACGGTTGCCTTCAGAGTCTCCATGTAGGTGCTCTTCGCTGCTTCTCCTACCTCTTCCACTTTCTTCTTCTCCACTTCTCTCCTCTTCTCTGCTTCCTTGTCCTCCTCAGCCTTTTTCTTTTTTGCTTCCTTCTTCTTCTCTCATTCCTTATCTTCTTTTTCCTTCTTCTTCTTTTCATCTTCTAGCTTATTTTTCTCCTCTTCATCCTTCTTCTGCTTCTCCTCTTCATCCTTCTTCTTCTTTTCCTCTTCAACTTTCTTCTTCTTCTCCTCTTCATCCTTCTTCTTCTTTTCCTCTTCAAATTTCTTCTTCTTTTCCTCTTCATCCTTTTTCTTTTTCTCTTCTTCCTTCTGCTTCTTCTTCTCCTCTTCATCTTTCTTCTTCTTTTCCTCTTCATCTTTCTTCTTCTTTTCCTCTTCATCCTTTTTATTTTTCTCTTCTTCCTTCTTCTTCTACTTCTCTTCTTCATCCTTCTTCCTCTTCTCTTCTTCTTCCTTTTTCCTCTACTCAGCCTCTTTCTTTGCTACTTCCTGACTGTCCTCAACTTTCTTCTCCTATTTAGCCTATTGCTCTTGACCTATTGCCTCAGATGGTATCTCCCGGGTAACATCTTCTTCGTCCAGGGCATCAACATCAATAGTGTCGACTGGTTCATCAACCAAATTTCCTTCATCATCAAATGCTTCATCAATTTTGGATATAACCGGTTCTTTCTTAGCTTGTCAGTTGGCTTCAGCCAATCGATGCATCTTCAGAGTGTCTAAGGCATGAGTGTGTGTATCCTTGAGCACTTCCTTACCTTTTCCTTCTAGTAACATGAGTCTTCTTCTTCTCATGAAGAAAAGACCTTTGTATTTGTTAATCATATTGAACAGTTCTGAATTTGATATATTAGGAAAGTGTTCAGCAAATTTTTTTTCTCTCATTTCCTATTCCCTCTCTATGGCAATGCGCCATTTATTGTCTAAGGACTTATACAAAGAATCCAGTGTTTCAGATCTAATTTCTGAAGGGGAGCGGTCATTAATACACAAATATTGAATTATTTCTTTTTCCACCGCCTCCTTTTCATCATCATTAAAGTCATCAAAATAATCAATTAAATCATTCAATACTTTTCTCCTAATGTTTTTGATAGTTCTTTGACAATGTGTCAAAGGTTTGTAGGAGGAGATATCTATATTTACTAGTGCTGAAGATGTCGGTTCATTCTTGGTCTTCTTCTTTGCTTGATGAGTTTTCTTTGGCTTTTCCTCAGACATAGTTTCCTCTGAGTCTGGAGAGGTGTTCCTTGTCTTCCTCTTTCTCTGGAACACTTTAGCCAGTGCAACTTCCAATTTCTTCTTAGCTGGTGACCGCTTGGTTACTTTGGGAGTAGCAGTAGTAACCGGTGCAGATGCTGCAGGCACTGCCTTTGCCTTCTTCTTTGTCGGTCCTTTCTCTTTCACTGCTAGTGGTTCCTCAGCCGATGCTATCCTCTCTAGGTAGGTGTCAGTTCTCTTTGCCTTAGGATCAAGTGGTGAGGCAATAAGGGTAGAGGCATACCCTTCCAACATGTCATACATCACCTCATAGCCCATTGGCTCCACTTCTTCCATTCTAGGCTCAACAACCTCCATTATGCATTTGTCTACTTGGATGGTGAAATAGATGTCATCTTCATATTTCTTGATGATATCACCTGAGATCCTCATCCTTTGGCTCATTTTTCATCTGAACTCATCAAAATACTTGTTCAGAACTTCAGGATAACCGGTTCCTACTGCTTGCAAACTTTCCTTTATCTGTTTGGTAACCGGTTGGTCTGCAGACCACTAAATGTCTCCCACTCCTGGGAAGTATCCTTGAAAATAAAAGAACAACCCAACCAATAGTTGTCCAAACTTGAACCTCAGTGCATTATCTTGTTTGATTGATTTCAGGTTCAATAGGAGTTGCCTCTGCATACTGGTGCACAGATCGAATGATGCATTCTCCTTTATCATCTAATAAGCCTATCACCATGTAGGCATACTTAACCAAATCATCCTTGATTGAATTTACAGTCATGCCCCATGAGTCACTCACTGAACCAGTGAGCTTGGACATCTTAGTTTTGCTAACTATCCTTAGGGATGGTACTTCCCCTGTATTGCAGAAACCGGTGACTGCATGAATTGCCTGCGGTGTGATATCATGCGTCCTCTCCAAGTAAATTTTGTCACCATGGACCCTACTCAAAATAATCCTTATATGATCTTCTATGAAATCCTCTAGGAAGTAAACAACATTGTGGAGTTTCTTCTTCTCTAGAATACTATACTCCATTTTGATCATCTTATCTTGTCCACAAAACAAACCTAGCTGGGTATGGATAGCTAGAGACCCTAGGTTTTCGAGTTTACAATCAATATAATATGAGATTCCCTCTTCTACTATCACTCCAGCTGGAACTTGTGATAGGGCATTATACTTTGACTTCCATTGAATAAAACTTTTAGACTCAATAGATGCACTAGAACTGGTATGAGATGCAGAAGCCATTGTAGAAATTTTAAGGACGTGAGAAATACCTTTTAAAACACGCAAATTTAGGGCTTTCCAATTCTCCTTCACTCCTCACTTTGTCGGTAGCTGAATCACCACTTTGTGTTATCCACTTGACCATTTGCTATTTGAATTTGAATCTCCTTCACGATTTCTCAATTTCTCCAAATCTTTGTTCAAATCTCCTTTTCGTCGCTCTGCTCTTTGAAAAACTTTTCTTCGCTTGAAAACTGATAGTGAGAAATGATTTCAAAAATGCTTTTAAACATAGTCCTCACCTACCATCATTAATGCTCCTCCATTAGGGCATAAACCCTAATTTGTCTTTTTACTGTTTCTAGTCTTTTGCCAAGCGACAGGTATCATATACCGGTTAAGGTCTTTGCTGGTATAAACCGGGGGTTCAAAAACATATTTCCATTTACTCTCCCTATTTGCTGGTTCAGATATTTCCACACTAGGTGCAGAAACTAGTTCCTCTTCCAACATTACTGGTTTCCTCTTCCAGGTTTTGTTCATGTCTGCTTGAACTATTTCAACATCAATTCCTCCTTCCAGAGTGACCGGTATATCATCAGATATACTCTTTCTACTTCTGCAGAATCTTGCAATGTGACACGGTTTGTTGCAGTGATAGCAAACCAATCCAGGTGCTCTCCAAGGTCCATTGTTTATGTTTCCATTCTTCCTTCGGCATGTTGTAGTAGTGTGACCATGGCCATGACATACCATACAGTTTTCTCTCCATCCGGTTGCCACTTGATAGCCACCGCTTCTTGGCTGATGATTGAAGACATTAAACCAGTTGTGGTTCTAGTTCACAAAAGGTTCAGGACCAACTCCTTGGGTCCTTTGAGGATATCTTCCAGTGTTATTCATAACAGACCTGCATTCAAATGCTCTATGCCCAAACTTTTTGCATGCATAACAATGACCATTGAAATTATTGGATCTAGGTACATTGTGTAGACACCTAAAAATGGTCAATGCTTGTGGAGTCATAATTTAACATTTGCGCATTGCCTCATTTTAGGTTTTTGCATCGCATTAACATTTCTCCTATGATTCGTACTTGGTTTTTATCATTTGCGAGCATCGAGTCATTCTTCTACATTCTTCATTTATCTCGTTCTCGAATTTGGTCTTGTCGACAACACTATCCAGTCATGATTTTAATCGATCTTATCCTATTGCATCAATTTGGGTGCTTATTTGTCATCATTTTGGACATCATCAATCCTAATTAGGGTTTTGTCCTCCTGTCAATCTTGCGATCAATTTGTCATTGATCATTGTCCTCTTATCAATCTTGTCATCTGGCGATCGATTTATCATCAATCCTTCAATCTTGTCGTTTGTCATCGGTCATTGTCATGTTTGATCTTGTCATTTTGCGATCAATTCGTCATTGATCATGGTCATTTTCAATTCTGTCATTTTGCAGTCTATTTATCATCAACTCTTGTCATCTTGTTCGATTTTGTCATTTTGCGATCATTTCGCTATCGATCATTGTCTGTCTCAATTATGTCAATTTGGATCAATTTGTCATTGTTCCTCGTCAATTGGCGCATTTATCAATCAAATCATTTATCACATTGGTCCTTTGTTAAATCAAAATCATGATCGACATTAATTATCTTCAATCAAGACCTAATTGTCATCCTCGTATTGCTAATTCACCTTCTATGGTTTCATGATTTAGTCATTTAACCTTGCTTATCATTTTCTTCCTTTAGGATTAATAAATTATTTATTTATCCTAAGTCTTCTCATTGCAATTAAATGTTCATTTAATTGGCTAATTATTCCTCTTTTTGTGAATTAATTAATAAATGACAAATTATTAATTAATTTACCTATTTCTTAATTCCTAAATTCTTAATTCTCTAATTTCCTAATTTTCTAATTCCTAATTTCAATTCTCTCCTATTTCTCTCCTAAATTCATGGAAATGACATGTCAATTTGTCATAATTTGTCATAATTGACAATCAATCAATTTTTGACATAGAAGTTGTCATAATTTGTCATAAATCATCAATCAACAAATTTTGCATAGAAAGAGCATAATTTGTCATAAATTGTCATAATTGACATAATTGATTTGCAATTTCTATTTGAATTGAATCATGCTAATCTTGTCATCTCTCCAATTCTTCTATAAATTGGATGATCTTCATCAATCAAGGCTAATTGGTAATTGATAATTGATAATCAGACTATCAAATTTACGCTTCTAGTACTCTTGATCAAAAATCTCGTCTACTTGCTTTCAATCATGTATGTGCACTTGTAGGTGAGATCCACAACCAAACCATTTGAAGAAGAAAGAAGAACAATGGAGCCGCATGAAGGGAACATCTGGTTTGCATAATCTTTTTACATGTTTTATCTTTATGTCTCTATTGAATGTTGTCTTAGGATAGATTCATTGCAATGAATGCATTTGTGATTGATTATTATTTTTTATAATGTTTGTGATGATTTCCAAATTCCTATGCTACACATTGTTAATAAAGTAAGGAAAATTATTGTAGGCTTTGCTCCTACATACATTGGCAGTGTGTCCTTCTTTAAGACAGTTAAAGCAAATAGGTTTGAATTTTTGCTTACCTTTTCCTTTGAATGTTGGTTGCTTCTTTGATGCTTCAGCATTTGTACCAAAGGTCTCACCTTCCTCATGACCGGTATAGCCAAGTCCATCCGTATTCTTGACCGGTTTGGTAGATTCAAGCTTTTGCTCTAGCTTGACAGTGCTCTTGTTGAAATTAGCAAGTACTTCCTTTGACTCAGAGAGTTCTTTAGAAATAGCAGCATTTGTTTTCATCAGGTTTTCATTCTTAGAGATGGCACTGTTCAGCTCACCTTGCATGTCATCCTTTTCCACTTTGCTATCATGGATTTGAGCAGTTAGGGCATTGATCTCTTGTTTCAGCTTCGAGATCTCACATTCTCTTTCTTTCACTAGGTCTTCAGTTTTTCTCTTGTTCTCAAGATCTTGACACATCCGGATAGTCAGTCCTTCCAACTCCTTTCTCAGGTTGGAGTTTGATTCATTCAACTTATTTACTTCTGCAATTAGGGTTTCCATGTCTGCTTCATCTACAAAACTATTTTCAGATAGCTCCATCAGCTTTTCTACATGTTCTCTCCTTTTTGCTTGAGATGCCTTGTATTTGACCATAAGATCATCATAGGCTTGCTCAGACTGAGTGAGCCATTGAGTAAGTTCCCTCAAGGTGTATTCTCCCATATCTCTTTCCAAGTGGTTAAACTTATAGAAAGGTAGGCCCTGATACCAATTGTTGAGTGCTAAGAGGGGGGGGTGAATTAGTATGCCAAAAAACACAACACTCAAACACTTAAACAGTCTAAAGATAAACTGGTAAAATAGTTTAACAGATAGACTGGTTATCACACATGCAAACCAAAATACAAATAAAGCATTCACCCACAAAAGCAATACAACCATAACACAAGATATTTGACGTGGGAACCCAAATGGGAAAAACCATGGTGAGATGGAACTCACAAGTCACTATCTATAGAACAGAAACTAGACCAGTTAAGGTCAAACCGGTTAAGGTCTTACAATGTTCTTCACCAGAACATATCCTGTTAGGAATCTCAATCTCTGTTAGGAGATAAGTCCGATCAAGGACTACCTTGCTAGAGGATTTTAGATTCACAGAGGTGAACCACCTTGTTAGAGGATTTTACAAAAGGCTTTTGGGCCTACCCGATTAAGGGCTACAGACTTGTCAAAGATGTGAGTAATCAACAAGTGTTTGATCTATCTAATAGCACAGACTACTCGGTTAGATCCTTGATAGCTTGTTATTAATGCACTACTGCATTACTTTAGTCTTCTACACATTCATATTCTTTCCAACTCCTCAACTTCCTTAAACCCTTGCCGCAATATCGACTATCGCAACAATAACAACAACCACCTAAAACCCTAGACATGATATCCTTATAAAGGAAACTGATTTCATGTTGGTCCAATGGGATTGCATTACAATTTCCTAGGTTCAATGAACCTGGACATACTAGGTAGTACATCACAAAAAGCATCACTATAGTGTCGGCACCGTCAAACAATCGGTGGATTGGTAACTCATCACAAAATGCCAGTTGGTAACTCATCACAGAGTATGACCGGTTCATACAAAAATGAAGACTGGTAGAAATGTGTTATGCCGCTTTAATCCCGCATACTGCTTGGTATCCATGAACCGCTTGGGGTCAACATGTTGCTTTAGACCGGTAAACACATTCTGCAAAACATCAATAGTCTAAAGACTATAATACAACATACCTACACCATATTGGTTGGAAAAGATACCGGTTGTGCTCTAACTCATACATATAAAGAGGATCTTAATGCAAGTGTCTGTCCATCAATGACAATCACAACATGAACATCAAAAATGGCAACACATTGAAATCAATGTCCAAGGTTCTGCAAGCTTCAAAATGGGTTATGGTAGATCACCAAAATAGGTCTCAGGCAATCGATAGCAAGAAACTATCATAGAACCGATATCGATATCTTTCCAATAAGATCTAAATGTGATGTAGTCAAAAATAAAGAAAGATGATCAAGTCTTCAATTAGAATCCAACTCCATAGGATCTAGTGAGCCAAAACTGGGACACATAGAAAGGAAAACTGAAACTGCAAACAGTAAACTTAACAAAAAAGAAAATGTTTTTGGTTGATGCAAGATTGCTATGAACCGGGGATGCACTTGCATCAATCCTCCTCCACCAGTGTTTAGCAGTTGAAGTGTAGTTGTCTATTCCTCCCACCGGTAAGTGGTAATACCTTTCTTATCTCACAACATACATGGCATGCATCATGACCCTATGGGATATGATAGTCAGAATAAGAAAAGGCAGGTGATTGGATGCTTAGACCAAATGACCAAAGTGGGAGATGAGGAAGCCTCCATAGGTTGAGATCTAATATGAACATTGGATCAACATGTGAAGACATGATGTGCTACCGAGACATAGAAGGAAGAGTTAAGATGATGAGTTTTCCACCTTGGCAAACCGGTTGAGAGGAGAACAAGTCAAATGAAGACAAGGCTCTGCAGTTGCACACATGGAGTTAGTGGGATGCAGATGGAAAGTGGTGTTGCCATAGATGCATATAAGTTGGAGATGGATGGCATAAATATGTCATGCACATTACCAGTATGAAGGCATAAACATGTCAATCAATAAACAAGGTGGATACTGGCCTAGAGCTAAGTGAACAGAGAGACAAAAGTGAAGTTCTCTCAATCTAATAAAGATGCACATGGTGAGTCATCCTAGATAGCTATTGAGGACCAGCATGGTTGATGATAGGGTAAATGTGATACACCAACAATATAGAGAAGGTGATGGTATGAAGGTCCATTGGTGAAGTTAGGTTATACCAATAAGGTGAGGTATACTAGTAGGGTTAGATGACTGGTAGGTGTGCACCGACTAAGTGTTTGGTCGGTGACCCTATCTGAACTAACACAGAGGTCTAACCTAATGAATACTGATAGAGATGCCACATGGAGTTGAAGTGGAAATCATGAAGAGGTCAGTGAAGTGTCATGTCGGTGAGGTTGTTGGCATTGTTCGATATTAAATGTCGACTGTGTAAATCATGAATTGATGACTATGGTTTGTGGCTCGAAGCATAAAAATAGATTGAGATCAAGATTGGTGATGCAAGGATCAATGAAGGATGCCTTGTTGTAGATTGGATTTGGTGGAGAAACCAAAGATATCATTTATGGTCAGTTGACCAAAACATCAGGATGACAGATAGGTAATAGCTTGCTAAGTTTAGTAAACGTGCACTACAAGGCACGATAATGGTGATGATGTGCAGATTGTCATCTCTAAGATAAGATCTAAGCTAATTTGATAGGCCTAGAGGGTGGTGGAAGAAACCCTAGCATGCAGATGTTTGAACTCAAGTTTTGACAGGGAAACTTGGCTATATATGTGTAGATTGAAGAATGAGAGTTTTGACAATATTGGAGACAGAGAAGGAGGGCATGAGCGTGTGAGTAGACTGGTCAAAGTGAAAATAGAAAAAGATTATAGTGACTGAGTATAAGGAAGACACAACCGAAAAAAGGGTTTAGTTGAGGCTTAACCAGTAAGGTTAAAAGAAATCGAAAAGATGAAAAAGAAGAAAAGTGCATAAGTGAACTAGTGGTGTTCAACCCAGCAAGAGGATAGCATATAGTGAAGGGATTGTGAGTGTGTTGCTGAGAAGATCTGGTAGGCACAAGACTAAACAAGGCTGAACTGGCAAGCTGAGTAATTGATAGTAAAGTGTAGAGTGTGTTAAATGAACAACCAGTAGAGCCTCAGTCAGTAAGTGAGTAGATACTGGGGAGAAGGAAAAGAGACAGAGAGAATAGGGAACCACTGACCAGTTGCAAAGATAATGTTGGTATTATGGATGACTTCGTCATGTGTTGCATTGGTTTTGTCATTGATGTCAACACTTATCTTTCTGGAGGTCTACATTATTGATTTTGGACTCTGGTTATATTGGTTTGTTGATGAACCGACACATTGTGGTCCCGACATGGATATTAGCTTATGCACCATTACCCATATATGTTTTGCTAGCAGCTCAGGAAGTTGATGATGACTTGTTATCATCTGGAGATCATTTGGTTATGTTGAACACATGGATTGGATGTTTGCATTTGGTAATTTTCAGATTGGACTAATCAGGTTCACATATTTGCCTCAACCGGCAGATAGGTCCAGGTTATGAACTGACATATGATATGATGTTCTAGATCTGCACGACACAATTTGGAAATGATTTATTGATTGGATAATGTGTAAATGTTTTAAGGACAACATATTGTATTTCACCAAGGCTAAGTTTGTAATTGTTTTAAATATATTATCTTTTACGAGCCGACCTAATGATGAGATCTTAGGTTTTGTATAAATAATTGTAAGATCTTATTTGGAAGAAGTGTGTGTGTATTTGTGTATATATTGAAGATCATTGTGAAGAGAAAAAATAAGCAGATCCTTGTGCAAATCATGCAGATATCATTTGAAGATTGAAGGAAGGTTGTTAAAGTTCATGAAGGTATTTGGTCCTCATTCGCAGAGCTTAAATCGATACTGAATCCAGCATTGAAGATGCTAAATTGATGAAGTACATTGTTATTAGATTTAACCATCCAACTGTGTAGTCATACAATTTTCTTCACCAAAATAGATCTTGTTAAGAATCTAGATCTCTGTTAGGAGATAAGTCCTGTTAAAGACTACCTTGTTAAAGGATTTCAGATCCACAATTGTGAACCACCTTGTCAGAGGATTTACAAAGGCTTTGCTAGGCCTACCTGGTTAAGGGTTTTAGACTTGTCGAAGATATTAGTAATCAACAAGTGAATGATCTAGACAGTAGCACAATATGCTAAATTAGATCCTTGACAACTTATTGTTAATGCATTTCAACATTACTTCAGTCTTCAATATCTCCACACTTTATCTCTTCACATAGACCTAATCTTCTCTTCAATGATCGCACATAACCTTTTCTCTTCTATGTCTCACATATCACACATCTCTCATACTCTGTCTCATACATGAAAACCCTAGACATGATGTCCTTATAAAGGAAACTGATTTCATGTCGGTCCAATAGGATTAGACTACAAGTTCCTAGGTTCAATGCATCTAGACACATTTGGTAACATGACACAAAATCACCACCAAAGTGTCGGTGGATGATAACTCATCACACATTACAATAATACCAATTGGTAACTCATCATAGAGTAATACCAGTTAATACAATATAACGATTACCAGTTGCCAAAAATGAAGACTGGTAGATCGAAGTGTTCCAATCAAAATTTAACCACCGCTTGGTTCCTTCATATTGCTTCAGCTCCTTGAACCACTTGGGGTCTTCATACCGCTTGTGGTCTTCATACAATCTGTGACTGGTAAACCATTTTCTGCAAAACACCAATAGTCTAAAGACTGTACATTCAATAATACACAATACTGGTTGGAGCAATTACCAATTGAGCATAACTCCTACATCAAGAAAGTGTGTGACCATCAATGACAATATAAACATACATCAAGGTTTGATCTTTTTGTCATCCCCATAGAAAAAAATTAGCTGGGAATGAATCACTAGGGATCCTAGGTCTTCCAATTTACAGTCTATATACCCTGAAATATCTCCGTCAACAATAACTCCGGTGGGTATTTGAGATAGGGCATTGTATTTCATTTTCTGTTGAAGAAATTTGGCTAAATCTTCAGGTGCACTATTACTAGAGTGTGATGCAAAAGCCATGATCAAATGATAAGAAAGAATTTCAGAAAATACCTTCACAAACTGGAATTTAGGTTTTCCAATGTCACACACAAAACACCACTTTGGTTGCAAGTTCACTGCTTAGAGTTCTTCACTGATTGCTTGAAGATGATTGCAAGAATTCACACAAGATTTTGTCAACTGCTAGACAAATCGGTCTGGTTTCTCTGCTCTTGAAAAATTCTTCTCTCGAAAATAGATAAGTGAAAATGATGATGAAAACCCTTTTAAACAAATTCTTACCTACCATAATAAATGCATCACCACTAGGGCACAAACCCTAATTTTTCCTTTTACTGCTTCAAATCTTCTACCGATTAACAAGTAACATATATTGGTTAAGGTCTTTACCAATATAAATAAAGGGTTTGAAATATTTCACCGATATGTTCCCCCTAAGCTTTTCTGAAGCTCAGTTTGCTAGTTCAAAGACTTCCGCACTAGGTGTAGAAACAGGTTCATTTTGCGACTCTTCTTCTGATTTCTTTTTTCAAGTTTTACTCATTTCTGTTTGAATGATTTCAACATCAATCTTTCCTTCTGGAGTGATTAGTATATCATCTGATAGGTTCTTTCTCAGTCTTCAAGTTCTGGCAGTGTGTCCCGGTTTGTTGCAATGATCACATACCATTCTAGGTGTTCTCCACGGTCTATTATTCATACTTCCATTCTTCATTATGCATGTTGCAGTAGTGTGACCACTACCACGACATATCAAACAAGTTGCTCTCCAACTAGTTTCCGCTTGATAACCACCTGACCAATGGTCATAGATATTGTACCAGTTGGGACTCTGGTTCATAGAAGGTTCTGGGATAACTCCTTGAGTCCTTGGAGGATATCTCCCAGTGTTGTGTAAAACTGACCTGCATTCAAATTCTCTATGCCCAAAATTTTTTCATGCATAACAATTTCCATTGAATCTATTGGATCTAGGCATATTGTTTTGAAAATAAGGAAAATTGTTGTAGGCCTTGCTTCTACACACATTAGCAGTATGTCCTTCTTTGAGACAATTAAAGCAAACATGTTTAAATTTTTGCTTACCTTTATCCTTGGATGTCGGTTAATTCTTTGATGCTTCATCTTTTATTCCAGAGGTCTCATGTTCCTCATACCTAGAGAAACCAAGTCGAGTGGTATTCTTTACTGGTTTTGCCGATTCTAGCTTTTGCTATAGCTTAGCAGTACTTTGATTGAATTTGGAAAGTATCTCCTTTGACTTAGTAAGTTCCTTGGAAATAGCAGCATTAGATTTCATCAAGGTTGCATTCTTAGAAAGAGCCATGTTTAGTTCACCTTACATTTCTTCTTTTTCCACTTTACTCTCCTGGAGATGAGCAGTAAGGGTGTTGATTTCTTGCTTCAACTTGGAGATCTCATGATCTTTGTCCTTTACCAAATCTTTAGCTCTCCTTTTGTTCTCAAGCTCTTGACACATTTTGATAGTCAGTCCTTCCAACTCTTTTCTCAGATTGGTTTTAGATTCATTTAGTTTTTCAATTTCTTCAACTAGGACATCCATGTCTACTTCGTCAGAAGAGCTATTTTCAGTAAATTCCATCAGTTTTTCAGCATACTCTCTTCTTTTGGCCAAAGAGGCTTTATACTTGACTTTGAGTTCATCATAGGCTCTCTCAGTCTGAGTGAGATGATGAGTAAGTTCCCTCACACTATATTCCCCCATATCTCCTTCCAAGTAGTTACGCTTATAGAAAGGTTGGCTCTGATACCAATTGATGAATACTAAGAGGGGGGTAAATTAGTATACCAAAAAATACTGTAAACAAACTTTTAAACAGTTTAGTAGATAACCAGTATAGATGATTCACTAATAAACTGGTTAAGATAAATGCAAAGCAAATAGCAAACAAAACATTCACCCACAAGAGCACAATCACCATAACAAAAGATATTTGACATGGAAACCCAAATGGGAAAAACCACAGTGAGCAAAAACTCACAAGTAACTATTTGCAGAATAGTAACTAGATCGGTTAAGGTCATACAATGTTCTTCACCAGAATAGATCCTATTAAGAATCTAGATCTCTGTTAGGAGATAAGTCCTATTAAAGACTACCTTGTTAAAGGATTTTAGATCCACAGCTATGAACCACCTTGTTAGAGGATTTACAAAGGCTTTGCTAAGCCTACCCGGCTAAGGGTTTCAGACTTGTCACAGATATTAGTAATCAACAAGTGAATGATCTAGACAATAGCACAATATGCTTAATTAGATCCTTGATAGCTCATTGTTAATGCATTTCAACATTACTTCAGTCTTCAATATCTCCACACTCTATCTCTTCACATAGACCTAATCTTCTCTTTAATGATCACACATAACCTTTTCTCTTGTATATCTCACATATCACACATCTCTCATACTCTGTCTCATACATGAAAACCCTAGACATGATGTCCTTATAAAGGAAACTGATTTCATGTCGGTCCAATTGGATTAGACTACAAGTTCCTAGGTTCAGTGCATCTAGACACATTTGGTAATACGACACAAAATCACTGCCAAAGTGTCGGTGGATGATAACTCATCACACATTACAATAATACTAGTTGGTAACTCATCACAAAGTAATATCGGTTAATACAACATACCGATTACTGGTTGCCAAAAATGAAGATTGGTAGATCGAAGTGTTCCAAACAAAATTTAACTACCGCTTGGTTCCTTCGTACCGCTTGAGCTCCTCGAACCACTTGGGATCCTCGTACCACTTGGGGTCTTCATATCACTTGCGGTCTTCATATAATCTATGATCAGTAAACCATTTTCTACAAAACATTGATAGTCTAAAGATTGTACATTCAATAATACACAATACCAGTTGGAGCAATTACTGGTTGAGCATAACTCATACATGAAGAAAGTGTGTGACCATCAATGACAATAAAAACATCATCAAAATGCCAACAAAGAAGTCCTCAGGGTGATAGATAATTTATGCTAAAAATTGATGATTATTCTAGAATGTGTTGGGTTAATTTTCTCAAGGAGAAATCAGAAGCTTTTGGGAGATTCAAGATATACAAGGCAATGGTAGAGAATGAAACTGGCAAGAAAATCAAATGTTTGAGATCTGATCAAGGAGGAGAATTCACATCTAGGGAATTCAATGAATACTATGAAGAGAATGCAATCCAAAGACAAATATCAGCACCCCGGACACCCCAATAGAATGGAGTTGTGGAAAGGAAGAACATAACTATACTAGATGCAGCAAGAACCATGATGATGGAAGTAAATCTACCTCATATGTACTGGAGAGAAGTAGTGAATACAACAGTTTATACTTTCAACAGAGTTCAGATCAAAGGTGTGTTAGATATTTGGTTAACCCCAAAGACACTGAGAGGGGGGGTGAATTAGTGTTTGACTAGTAGATGAAAGATTTAAACTTATTTGCAACTTTATAATTGAAATTAATATACCAGTAAGCAAATAATAATGCAGTAAAGAGAAACAAAAGAATCAACATTAATGCACACCATAACATAGATATTTTGGTGAGGAAACCCAGTAGGGGAAAAACCTCGGTGGGATTTGTGACCCACAAAATTTACTCACTAGCCAATATGAATAAATATTACTTAGTACCATAGGTGCCTGCACATGTAGGAAGGCCAATTGCCTAGAGCTCATTGCTCAACAAAAAAAATGGAGTCTCACTGACTACACAATTGGATGGTTAAATCCAATAACAATGTACTGCTTCAAAATAGTATCTGCAATGCTGGATTCAGTACTGATTTAAGCTATGTCTGATACCTCTTCCAAAAACCTTGCCACTAAATGGTTCTGATTTCACAGGATATTCTTCTCTCTTCTCTGCTTCTTATTCTCTCTCAAGATAAATATATCAAAGTACATAAACAACTATCTGGTATCATATTCCTATCTCATCTCAAATATCGCTTACATACACACATACCTACATACATTACTTACATCTATATATACCGAATGACCTAAAAGATCTCATACATATATGAGTCTTTACAATACATCATGTCGGCCATACAAATATAATTTACATTACAAACAATATTATTGCCAAGTCATTTTAGACTATTGGTATAATCTTTTGTCAGTGTAAACTGCAGCTGGTGTAAACTAGATGCCGGTGTCGGTAGGTGAAGTCTATTGCTGGTATAACCTATGAACGACTGTGTTGCCATCAATGAAAACATATACCATTCTCATCTAAGTGTATAATGCCAACAATCTCCCCCCTTGGCATTGATGGCAACACTCATGAGAAAAATCAAAAAACTGATATCTAAAACTAGAAGTGCTCCCCCTGAGTAGATGATCTCCCTCTGTTCACTTGTCAACATGCCTTACTCTGTACATTTTTCTCATTATACCACTCCCCCTTGACATTAATGACAAAGGATGTCAAAAAAATTAAAAATTCAAAAATTTACTTAGAACCCTGAAGCCGGTTATGTACAATCTAAAAAATATCCGCCAAAACTAAGTTAAAACCTTGTAAAAACTTTGTACTGTCAAAAATTATTGTCTCTGTCTACCTGATCATCCCGATGAGATAATGCATATGTTTCTCTGGTGATCTATCTCCTTGGATAGTGCATTCTGGTGTGTTAATAGATTATCCAATCTAGGACCAAGTTTATTCTTCAACTCCTGGGTTTTCATCTTCAACCTTGCTTTCTCTCTTTCTAATTTTTTAATTTTCTCTTAATGAATAGCCATCTCCTGATCCAAAATTGATGTTAGTTTAGAAGAACCAATCATGTTATCTGCAATGTCATCAATCTCTTTCTGAGTTTTCTTTATTTGTTCATCAATGTCTTCTGTTAAATGGCGAGGTTTGTAGGTTTCCTAGTACAATTCCTTGTATTCCAAAATGGTGGAATTCAATGCTGGTAGCAATGAATCAATCTAAACTGTACAATCCTTTATTGTTTTGTCAAAGAAATCTCCCTTTTCCTTATTAACTCTTTCCTAAATAGTTTCCTCTTTTATTTTATCTATTATTTGAATGTTAGAAGAAATGAATTTGGACAATGTGTCCAATTTACCTATTGAACCAACAATGTGATCTACCTTGCATGCCAGTACAATCATTTGCAAAATTGGTAGAGATTCATCAATAGCCTTAAATGCTAAGGCATTGCATTCACTTATCTTCTTGATAGAATCCAAAAGTTCTTCGGTGACAGTTGTCGGTCTAAAATCCATAGTAGAAGTACTGGGAGAAGTGCTAGGTTTTGCAATAATTTTCTTCTCTTCTCCAAATACTTGTTCATTCACCTTAACCACTTCCTTATCCACTTTCTCTTCCTTATTTTCACTCTTATTTTCTATCGGTTTATATTCTTTCTATTCTTGTTCTATTGATATCTCAATATTCAGTTGAGTGTCAACAACCTTGATCGGTGAGTCAAAATTTTCAACATTTATAGATTCAGATTTCTTCACCTCAGCAATTTCCTTATCCATTACAATATTTATGTCCTGAGTGTCAACATTCATTATGAATAGAATGTCTGACTCAGGATCAACATCATCTATTTTAACTTCCTTTGACTTCTCCTTAGGTTGATTTTACATTTCTGCCGGTGCCTATGCTACTTCCGGTGGGGTGTCCTGTGCCAGTGGAGGTAAGTTATCTTTTAAGGTGAAATCAGGAACATTGCCAACCTTACTCTTACCCTTATCTACTTTCTGATATACCTTAGTGAAGGATTTATCAATTTTTTGTCTATCTTTTTCTTCCCTTTTCTTTTTCTCAACAAAGAATATGTCCCACTTATCCAATGTTTCATCTGCTATCTATTTTATTATGTTGGCCATGAGGCTTACTTCTCAGTGACCACTTGCAAAAATAGTTTTGTTAGCTTTAGCTATTAATTCATCAATTTCTTGTTTAGATTCAACAGGATGAACTGCTAACAATGCCTCAATCTTCAATTTCTTATGTAGTTCCATAGTAGAATTCTCTTGGCTTCAATTCTCAGATATAAATCATTTGGGAGAACATCTACAACTTCAATAAGAACCTTCTTATATATATCTAGTTACAAAATTATACTCTCCTCAATAGTATCCTTATCAGAATCTTTTAAAGAATGATAGAACTTACTAACATTTCTAAGATTGTCATCTTAAGTTATTTCATTGATAAGCTCTTTCGGTGAAAGTGTATCGGGTTCCTTTTGATCCAATTTCTTCTATGTGACTTTCTTCTTGGGACCATTGGGCTCTCTCACAGCCTGTTGTTTCTTTCTTAGAGTCCTTGATTTCTTTGGTGATGGAGCAGGTGTCGGTGAGGGTTTTCTTTTCTTCTTCCTGTCCACCCTTTTGAATTCAGCAACCTTATGACTATTATAATCAGATGAGGTAGCCATAGGAGAAATATGTGCTACCAGTTGTTGTTCTGATTTTCTTTCTTGTGCGGCAACACCACTCATCGGATCAAGTTTCAACAATCCCTTTGTAACAACTTCAACAAACTTCGAAGCATCTTTTATTATTTTGTTTCTTTTCTTCCTCTACTTCTGAATTTCAACAGCTTTCTCAATAGTGTTAGTATTTCCAAAGATCTTTTTTGTTGGTTTCCGTGGAGCATCTAGGAGTATCTTGGCATAAGATTCCAAGATGTGTGAATCTACTTCATAACCCATCTCAGTTATCCAGATAGTTCTAGGTCTAACTTCCTCCATCCATACTTCATCTCTCTTAATTACAAAGCATGTCTGTTTGTCATATTTGTCAACAATTATTTGAGGGATTATCTCTCTTTGTCTCATTTTAGTTTGAAAATATTTTAAATACTCTTTTACTTGCTTGTCACCATCTGATCCCATGCCGGTAATTGCCTCCTTTATCTTTTTTCCAACAGAAATATCATAGGCAAAGTGTTTGTGGCCTATACCAGGAATCTCCTTTGAGAAATATAGCATTAAACATACAATCAAATTCCCAAACTTGAAAGTTCCCTTCTTATCACCTTTAATCTTATCCAAATTTTCTATCAATTCATCTTTCAACCATTCACAAATATCAATTTGAGCATTGTTCTTTATCATCTCATAGGCACTATGAATGCATAGACTGGAAACAGAATTCAACCTATTAGTATGAGCAACTTTGTATCCAATAACCATACTTGCATATTTGACATTGTTATCAATTATATTGCTGACCCTAAGTAATCTATTATCTGATGTTACGCCGATTAAGTTCATAACCTCTTTGTTTGGAATTTTATTTTTCTTCTCAGGCCTAGTGTCGATAGAAGGTAAACCAGTAACAACCTTAATCACTTCCTTAGTGATTTTGAAAACTGATTCTAGCCATAAAAATTCACTGTGAACTCGGCTAAGAACATAACAAACAATCTCATTTGAAAATTTAGGAATGTGGAGGATGTCTACGAACCCTAAATCTTCCACAATCTTGTGTTCCTATTTGACTACACCTTGTTTATCAGTGATAACATTCATGAACATGTTATTTAAATCCTCAAACCCTAAATCTTCAATGTTACAGTGAATGTATGTCCTAGGGTCTTCAGCAAATGCAACTCCCTTCAGGATTTTTGAAAATGCACCAATGGAGTCATCCGACTTAGCTATCTTAGGAATTATCTTAAAGACTAGTCTAGGACACTTGATATTTTCCACAATAGTAGGGTTTGCAATAAATTCAGGAATGGAAAATGAGGAAGCCATTTTGTAAGATAAATACCTTTTAACTGAAAACCTTGGATGCCCTGAAAAATCTTGCTTCTTTGCTTCTTGAATGTCGGTGCTCAACTTCTGCACTCTTCGAATACTTGAATGCTTGGTAAGTCAAAATGAGAAATTTTGATGCTTTATAACCAAAAGGTTAACATACAACCACAATAAATTCTTTGTCGGTTAAGTGAATACTCAACATATCTGTCAGTAAAGAAGAATTATGACTTCTTAGCACCATTTGAGGGTAAAATGCATGATCTTCAATTAGTTGTCTTACCCCTAAGGATTATTCCTTAGTTAGATGAAGAATCTCCTACTGGTGCAGGATTGCTCTATTCTGCCGGTGCAGAGACAGATTCATCATTTCTCTGATCTCTCTTCTTGACCCATTGTTTAGTGAATTCTTGCTTGATTTTATTCACCTTTTCCTTCCCTTTGTCATTAGATCCTTTGTTGTTTGTCAGTACATTTTTGTTTCTGCAAAATCTTGCAATATGTCCAATCTTGTTACATGTATAACAAGTTACATTGTTTCTTTGAATAGCTTTTCCATAACCTTGCCCAATTTGAGTTTTGCATTGATTAGATAGATGTTCAAATCCACCACAAGTATAGAATTTCACATTCATTCTACAATTGTCTAAATTATGACCATATTTATTTCATTTGAAACATTGACTGGTGGATGAGTTTGTATTCTGATTATTCCTATATCTACACTAATTTTCTCTATGACCAAATTTGTTGCAATTAAAACATTTTCCATTGAATTTATGAGCTTTAGGTTGCCTTACCAGTTTGTTGTGATCATGATTGTTTGCAGTTTTGAAACTTTCTCCATGTTCAAATCCAAGTCCAATTGTTTCTCCATTAGGTTTTTGACTCTTCAACATATCATCAAGCTTGTCTGAGCTCTTTTGAATTTGTCCTTGTATTCATTTGCAGCAACCAACTCACTTTTCAAAGTGCCAACTTGTCTCATAAGTTCCTCTTTGCCATGTTGCATGTGAGTCAACTCTATTTTAAGCATATTATTATCATAAGTAAGCCTTAGAGATTCATCTGATATTTCACTAAGTCTTCTGACCAGATCTTCCTCATTCTTCTTTCTATCTTCGATATCCTTACATAGTCTCATGGTTAAATCTTGCATCTCATTCTTCATGTTATTGTTCTCTTGTCTCAATTTCTCTGCAATATCTCTAAGAGTTTCTTTTTCTTCGTCATCTTGTTTTTGCAGTTGCACATCTAATTATTTTCTCTTATTCTTCACTATGACCATGTTTTCTTGAAGTGCTTTGATGAATTCCCGAGCAGATCTGAGTTCATCTTCCAATCTGATATTCTTCAATTTTTCTGTATCAAAATATTCAAGAGTCGCTTTCAACTATTGTCTCAAACTTTCCATCGGTACCGGTTTCAGAATCTTCCTCAAGTTGTTAGGCTTCTGCAAATATAGGACCATGCCTTGATACCAATTGTTAGATATTTGGTTAACCCCAAAGACACTAAGAAAGGGGGGGGGTGAATCAGTGTCTAACCAGTAGATGAAAGATTTAAACTTATTTGCAACTTTATAACTGAAATTAATATACCGATAAGCAAATAATAATGCAGTAAAGAGAAACAAAAGAATCAGCATCAATGCACACCATAACATAGATATTTTGGCGAGGAAACCCCGTAGGGGAAAAACCTCAGTGGGATATGTGACCCACAATATTTACTCACTGGCCAATATGAATAAATATTACTTAGTACAATAGGAGCCTACACATGCATGAAGGCCAATCGCCTATAGCTCACTACTCAACAACAAAAATGGAGTCTCACTAACTACACAATTGGATGGTAAAATCCAATAACAATGTGCTACTTCAAAATAACATCTACAATGTTGGATTCAGTACCAGTTTAAGCTCTATCTGATACCTCTACCCAAAACCTTGCCAATAAATGATTCTGATTTCACATAATAGTCTATTCTCTTCTCTGCTTCTTATTCTCTCTCAAAATAAATACATCAAAGTGCATAAACAACTATCTGGTATCATATCCCTATCTCATCTCAAATATCGCTTACATACACACATACCTACATACATTACTTACATCTATATATATCGAATGCCCTACAAGATCTCATACATATATGAGTCTTTATAATACATCATGTCGGCCATACAAATATAATTTACATTACAAACAATATTATTGCCAAGTCGGCTTAGACTGCTGGTATAATCTTTTGCCGGTGTAAACTACAGCTAGTGTAAACTAGATGCCAGTGTCGGTAGGTGAAGTCTGTTGCTGGTATAACCTGTGAACCATTGTGTTGCCATCAATGACAACATCTACCATTCTCATCTGAGTGTATAATGCCAACAAGGTGAAACTGGTAAGACCCCTTATGAACTATGGTTCGGTCATATTCCTACTCTTAAATATTTTAGAATATTTGGAAGCAAATGCTATATTAAGAGAGATGAGTATATTGGAAAATTTGATCCTAGAAGTGATGAAGGAATATTTCTTGGTTAGTCAACTAGAAGCAAGGCATATAGATGTTATAATTAAAGATTGCATAAAATCATTGAAAGTACTAATGTGAAGATAGATGCACATTTTAGAGGAGAATCAAGATCTATAGGTTCTGAACCAGTATTAGAAATGATTATAAATGAACTTGCACAGATTGCAGTAGAATAGAATGAAGAAACAGTCACACTGGCATCATCAGAGAACTCAACTGTGACTAAAGAACAATAGCTTGTGAATGGAAATCAAAATAAACCCAAGTATGTAAGATTGAATCATTCAGAAAATTAGCTAATTGGAAATAAAAATAAAGGTGGTATGACAAGGGGAAGATTGGAAAATGAAGAGGTATGTTTAATTTTTCAAGTCAAACCAACATTAGTTCTTGAAGCATGTCAGGATAAACATTGGATAAAATCAATGGAAGATGAATTAGAACATATTGAAAAGAATAATACTTGAACATTAGTTCCCCGACCTAAAGACAAAAATGTAATTCGAACTAAATGGGTATTTAAAAATAAACTTGATGAAGACGGTGAAGTAATCAGAAACAAAGAAAGATTAGCTTGTAAAGGTTATTCTCAGAAAGAAGAAATTTCTTATAATGAAAC
Source organism: Cryptomeria japonica (assembly GCF_030272615.1). Classification (NCBI taxonomy): domain Eukaryota; kingdom Viridiplantae; phylum Streptophyta; class Pinopsida; order Cupressales; family Cupressaceae; genus Cryptomeria; species Cryptomeria japonica. The sequence continues at coordinate 248,937,871 of NC_081407.1, read as the reverse complement.
CTTTCCACTAGTAGCTAGAATTGAAGCAGTAAGACTATTTCTTGCATTTGCAGCTCACAAGAACTATAAGGTTTATCAAATGGATGTAAAATGTGCATTTTTGAATGGAGATCTTGAAGAAGAAGTTTACATTGAGAAGCTTGATGGATTTTCATTAACAGATAAGGATATGGTTTGCAGATTAAGAAAATCTTTATATGGATTGAAGCAAGCTCCTAGAGCTTGGTATGCTAGACTGAATAAATATATTTTAAAGCTTGGATACACAAAAGGTAATGCTGACAGTAATTTGTATTACAAAATTACCAATGATGATATTTTGGTTATTGAAGTATTTGTGGATGATATCATATTTGGAGGAGAAGAAGAGCTATGCAAAGACTTTGCTAATAAGATGCAGGAAGAATTTAAAATGTCTATGATTGGAGAGATAAAAAAAATTCTAGGTTTGTAGATTTCTCAAATAGATAAAGGTATATTCATTTGTCAAACAAAATACTTGAAGGAACTTTTGAATAAATTTGGAATGGAAAACTCCAAACCGGCAAGCACTCCTATGACTACAACTAATAAATTGACATCAAAGGATGATTCAGCTCCTATAAATCTGACAAGGTACAAATCTATGACTGGAGGGTTACTATATTTGACACAAACCAAACCCAATATAATGAATGCAGTATGTATTGTTTCCAGATTTCAAAGAAATCCTAAAAAAAATCATGACACTGCAGTAAAAAGGATTTTTTGGTACCTACAAGGCACAAAAATATTGGTTTATGGTATCCTAAGAATGACAATTTTGAGTTATGTGCATATACAGATGCAAATTGGGCATGAGATGTGGATGATAGAAAGAGTACCACTGGTGACGCATTCTTTCTTGGCCGAAGATTAATTTCATGGATTAGCAAGAAGTAGTCCTGCACATCATTATCTACAATAGAAGCAGAATATATTGTAGCAACAACTAATTGTACTCAGGTATTATGGATCAAGCAAATGTTGAAGGATATCAAGGTAAAATGCAAAGAACTGGTAATTATTTAGTGTGATAATTCAGCAATAATAGATATTGTTGTTCTCAAATTCTGATTCCCCTCTTATCCCTTATAAGAAAAATAATAACTCTGTTTGCAAATAAAGAAATCAAAGAAAAAGAACCTCAGAGCAACATATGACAAGGTTTCACGAACCTTCTACACTTTGAACTTATCCCAAGTTCAGGTGGGTATACCTTCTGTGAATAATTTCACACTTTTAAAATAGATCCACAGTAAACCAGTCCAAAACCACTGAATCTTATCGCCTCAAACACAAACTAATAACTCTGTCTCCAAATAAAGAGATCAAAGAAAAATAACCTTAGAGAAACATATGACAAGGTTTCACGAACCTTCTACACTTTGAGCTTATCCCAAGTTTAGGTGGGTATACCTTCTGTGAATAATTTCACACTTTTAAAATAGATCCATAGTAAAATGTCCAAAACCAATGAATCTTATTGCCTCAAACACAAACTGAAATAATGAAAGAAAGCTTATGCTCATGTTCAATATTAATCTACAAGAAATCTAGCAATAGAACTACAACTGATACCAGTGCCTAATCCAAGCCACAGAGTCATCTAAATTAAACAAGGATTTCACAATTAAACATCTCTATACATATCATCACTTTGGCTTCTATCAACCCCATACATACCTGACATATCTAAGAGTCTTTCCTTATTAGACTAGATAGTGTTCACCAAGTTCAAAGTCTCAAAAAAAATAACATAGTGACAATGATATTCCTCGCGTATTTAATTCCTCTCCTAAAGAAGAAAGCTAAGAAACATATCTATAAAGACTGCATTACAATCCATGTTCAGTTGAATAACCCTAGATTACCCAAATGAAACCAGTAAATATTTGAAAGCACACCAGAAGACAACACAAATTCTAGGCTCGAAAGTTTATGGTCTATATATTGATGTTCATTTTGAAAAAATCTTACAAAACATAGAAATTTTCTCTATGATCTTAGACAAAACCTAGATAAATTTTTGTAGAGTTTCTTTACAAATTCTTGTGATCATCTCTTACTAGTCCTGATATCCATTTATAATAGCATGGATGCATACAAGCTTCAGACCTTTTCAAAAGGTTTTTTACAACAAACTTCTTGTTTGAACAAGAAGTAGCAAATCTTTTCCACTTTCTAACAGCCCCTTTCCTACAGTTGTCATTCTACGGCTTCTTCTTGAACCTCTGCATCTAGCATAGTATACTTTCTTGTCCACTCCTAGTACAGGTCATCAGCAGGCGATGAGAAGTTAAAAACTTTCCCTTTTGTCTTGGCTAATCTCTTCCAAGAGTTCCTCATTTTATTAACCTCTGAATTTAGGAAACCATAGTGTGATTTAATTTTCTCTATCTCCTCAACCATTCCGACAAATAGGGAAGTATCATCTATATTAATGATTCCCTTTATCCTTAATGATAGGTTGGCTCCTAATTCATTAAGCCATATTTGTTTTTCCTTCAATTGAGTTGGACTGGCAAAACCCATGGGAATAATTCAAATACTTGCTTAGTGTACTCTTTCCTATACAAGTTGATCTTCCTCTCTGCATTATCTACTCCTTCTGCTAACTTTTCCAGATCCTTTATCAAGTCACAAGTGGATTTGATAATGGGGTCAGTCCCTGCCTCATCATAAGATACATATATAAGTTCTACGTCCTCCTCCCTAGGCTTCCACTTGTCCAAAATAGGCATTAGAATAGCCTTGTCTCCATTGAGCTCATTCCACATATCCAAAATTTTACTCATATTGTTATACACCAATGATGATCCTATAGTGTAAGTAAAACTCAAAATTGTGGCCCTCACTCTCTCTTCATATTTATTTGCAAATAGGGTTTGAGCCTGTTTTAGCTTCTCCAACTCCTGAGGAGTGATCTCAACTGATTGGGAACTAGAAGGTGCAGGAGAAGGAGGGAATTCAATGATAGGGCTAGTAGATGGAGGCTGTGCAGGAGAAGAAGAAATCATCAATGTTGAGGACATGTCTCGACTCATTACCTCTCCTTTGGTATCATTGTAAGCTTTCAGGACAGTCTCTAACTTAGGTTGGAGAACTGCCTTTTTCATTACTTCTTTCTCTACCACTGCAACACTGAACTTTGCAGTCTCTAAGAATGTGCTAGCAGCCTCCACCACTCCAGTATTTTGCACTCTCTTCACTATCATACCTCCAAGGTAGCTTGACTCTGGGGTATCCTTTTTCTTTTTATTTTCATCTCTTTTTAGAGACCACATGACCAAAGCAACATTATCCTTGTTGAAGGTTACTCCTTCCATAGGCTTGGTTTCTTTCCTCCCATTCACAGAGGATGAGTACACCAGCCTTTGCTACCATCTCCCTTCCTTGCTTAGGAGTGATGGTCTTAAATTGAGTGACCATTTCTTGCTTTATTTCTTCCTCCACCACAACTACATCCTTATGGGGCTGCTCACCCTTCCTCTTCTCACATCTGGCATTAAACTTATCAACATTCTGCTTCCACACAAATTGCATGAAAGCTCCTGAGGTAACAAAGTTTCTATCAGCTAAGAATTCCTCACTGGCCTATTTAATGGCAGGATCCAATTCCTGGCCTTTGAACTCATTGGTGGTTATGTTCATCTCAGCATCTTCTAGCTCTTGAGGCATTCCATCTTCTATTTCATCATAGGTATACGCTATCTCCCCAAGACTCCTTAACTGCAACAATTGCTCAGTTGTTGCCTGCTCATCTCCTATATGAATATGGGATTGAGATGGGGAATACAAGGTCTCATTAGATCGCACTTCCTTTCCCACCCTTTGCCTCTTTGGAGATTCTTGAATGTCAATGACATCTTGTATTTTCCTCTTCCCTTTTGAAGTAGAAGGTTCCCCTGTTGTTGGCACCAACACATTGTACTTGGATTTTCTATGTAGCACATAGTCACGAGGAGGGATTGCTTTAGTAGATGTAGACCTAGCTAGAACTAGTCTTGCCTTCTCAGGGTTGTTTTTAATCACTTCTTCCCTCTTCTCTTTCAATGTTTGCATTACATCTTCAAAACAAAGAATTAGGAATTTTTCCTTTTCCTAAAAGGGGTGAAAACTAGATAAGGGATCATAGCTGGTGTCAAATTGGTGCATAAAATCTAGAGCCTTCTTGTAGGCCACCCATTTTTCTTTCCTTAGCTCTTGCTCATCCAAATCAAACTCATTTCTAATGAGGTCTTCAAGGAATTGGAATTGGTGAGGTCTACCTTTGCATACTACCCTTTTCCTAAACATACTGTTAAAGAAGTCTTCATGGTCTGAAAACCTTGAAACTACAATGGATAGTCGGTATGGTTGAAAGAACTCCTCAAAACACTTCCACCCACCTTTAGTAATCACAAACTGATGTGCTATTGTTACTGTAGGTAAAATGGTCCCTTTTCCTTTGTTAGATAGCTCTGCCTCTTGCACACTCCCAATCTGCCCAAGGATTTTTGCAATTCCTACTTTCAGTGGGACCTAATACAACAACAAAAGTGGAGTGCCTCTGAAACCATACACTCTAAAAACTATGGAAACAGGGTACAAGTACATGTCACCCCAATTGTGAACAATTTTGATTCCTTTAGCAAACTCCTTCGGCCTAAGAAACTCCAAAAGAGCTTGAGGGACCCTTGGATTCTCCGAGCATAAAAGAATTTTGATCTTGGATGCAAAGCACTTATCAAACTTTAAGTAGCTAGCATCTTCCCTATCCCATGACAACACTATGCTCCATAATTGAACTGACATTTTCTCCCCATCCCTTTCTTTCACCAGATCCATTCCATTGGCAAAGTAGTCACCACCCTTGAATAGAAATAGATGCATGAGAAGGGAGTAACATCCAAAAGTCCTATCCACCTTATCATTCTTTATCCCTATCAAGCCTTCATGGATTGCATCAGTAATATAGGGGGCATAATCAAATGTAACTGCCAGAGAAGGATTTAAAATTTGAGCTATCATTAACATGTAATGAGTTGGCATGTTCACTTTATCATCCTCTCCAAAAATCTGGCAGAGTGACCAATATAATCCTTTAGTTCTAAGAGTAAACAAATTTAAGGAGAAAGGCTCCATGGTATTAGGTCCTACAACAATCAATCCACCTATTTTAACAAAGAATTCTTTAAGAGGCCCATTTCTAAGATGATTCCTCTGTCCATTGTAGACTTGAGCCAATGATTTAAAATTAATGGGCTCTAAATAATTGGACACCTCAATGAGCCCAAATACATTTTTGAACTAATCATCATTTATTTTAATGAGGGTTTTTCCATTTATATCCCTAACACTTTTGGTAACGGGGTCATAGTTGTGTGCAATCTGAGTTAGGAGATCCACATCTATGAACACTCCAGGGACCACCAATTTACCTACATCTAACTACCAAATACCATTCATGGGGGATGGGGAGTGCCTCATACCAAATCCAACCTTGAATAAACCCAAACCAGACAACCCTATCTGTGGGTCTCTCAGCCAATTACCCTTATCATACAATCCTTCTCCTATTCTCAGGCGAGGAGCCTTGGGCACTAATTCTTTAACCTTAGCTGCTATGTTTGTGGACATATACAAATGTTCCAAGAAATCATCACAAATTTCTCTCTCTTGGTAATTAAGTTTCCTTGTGAAGTCCCTTCTGGGTGCCATCTCAATGATATGCAAAAAATTCAATTACTACTCACAACAATTTTTTAATAGAACAAAACTACAATTCAATCAAACCTTCAAGTAACTAGTAAGAAAGATACAAGGAAACCTATTCTCGGCCTAAAGAACTCTGCTCTGCACCATCTTTTTCGCAACAACTCTTCGAAATGATGCCTACATTCAATTGATGTGAGCGTATATACAGCAATTGGGTTCTTAACTACGACTTTAACACCACATGCTTCAGCCATCACCTCAGAATTGAATTCACGAATGAATTCAAAAATTTCACTCCAACGAATCACAAAATGTCTGTGTTTCTATCACTTTCTTGTTCCCCCATTCCGCGAAGCCTAAAATCCGTTCTTTGTCATTAAGCGAAATCACACCAACCGTTAGATCCAGTGAAACTTGCATGGATTTTACTTTATTGACTATTCTTCATCCGACGACAAGCTTAGATCTCTTTCGCCATTTCGTGAAAGCTAAACATCATGCACATTCATCCAACAACACCGCGCGGGCTGTTCGATCAAAAGGAACTTGATCGGTCTTTATTCTATCCTGTGAGTGACGGCTAACCCCACTAACCGCGCACCAAGTGTTTAAGGCTAGCGATTTTCGTTGTTTCATGAATGGTAATTACCTTACATCTTTGTGCTGTAAAATAGCGCCCACCATTAGATCCTCTTTGAGATACCCACCTTTTAACAAACTTAACCGATAGTAGTGGGCCCTCTGACTCAGCATCATTCAACTTGGCTACCGACTACCAAAGAAAACCAATGTGTCAATCTTTTATTTATCGAACAACTTCCACGGGATCCACTTCAGGTCCACCACGTGTATCTGACAACTTGCCTTTTCATCAACAGTCTTATCCATCTATTCTGGCAAGACACCAACCAAATGGCTGCCATGTCACTTTGCTATTTCGTGAAGGTTAAATTTCGGTCACCTTAGGGCTACGAAATGGCACCAACTGTCTAATCAAAATGAAGTTGATCGATCTTTACTTTCAATCCTTACCACCTCATGGAGCCACTTTCCCTTTCACCATTTCGTGAAGGTTAAATCTCAGTCACCTTTATCCAGCGAAACCGCGTGGGCCGTTCGATCAAATAGAACTTGATCAGTCTTTATCTTTAGTGAAAACATGGACGTCAGACCCACTTTTGCCTTTCGCCACTTCACGAATGGTAACTCATAGGCATATTTGGGCTATGAAATCATGCACGCCTTTAGATTAAAAGAAACCTGCTCACTGGTTAGGAGCCTGATTAAAAATTAAAACCTTAGGAAAGACTTAGAAAAATATTGCGTTGCTAGACCCGCCTAGGAAGAAATAATAAAAGGGGGGGACACTTTTCACGGCAAACAGACCCTTCTTTAAGTGAATAAAGTAACACAAAATTAGAAAGAGAGGGTTTTTATCAGACACTGGAGTGATTAAGACTTAAACCCTAAACCCTCTTTGGACCTAAAGAAATTTAGAGGTAACAAGGCCATACAAGACTCAAAATTTCATATACTTAGCCAATTATGGGACAAGAATACCCATTTTTTAAATAGTGATAACAACAACTCTGACTAGGGATGGTTGATCGCAAGATCAACACAAGAATTCAGAAACTCTCTGGAGAAACAGACCAAACACAAGCCCAAAAACAACTAAAGAAAATCCACATATATACAAACAAGGACCTACTGTGCATCGACATCAAGAGAAGTAATGTTTCAAGACTTGTCCATGCACTGGAAATTCCTGTACTTCATCATTCATATTCTTCAAAAGATATGAGTCCTTTCCATTCATATCACAAACCACAGCGGGGCCGATCCACAATGACTCAAATTTTTTATGCTTTCCCTTATCCTGTCCTTTCGCATTCCATTGAAGGATTACATCACCAATTTAGAACTTTCTCAATGAGGTTCTCTTGTCGAATAAGTATTTGGACTGCAACTAGATCTTTAGATTCCTCTTGTGGGCTAGAGTTATAATTTCTTAAACTTCCACTATCTGAATCATCCGATCTTCCATAATTTCAGATAATTCCATGTCCTCAGCTCACATGAACTTATATACTGGAAGCAAATTATTGATAGGCACCCTATATTGTGTGCCATAAACTAATTCAAAAGGTGAGACCCCAATAGCCTTTTTGACAGTAACCCTGTCAACCCATAAAGCCAATTTTAACTTTTGGTCCCAAGACCTTTTATTCTCTTTCAAGATTTTCTTGATAATATTCAAGAGGCTCTTGTTACTAGATTTATCTTGCCCATTACCCTGAGGATGATAAGGTGAGGAGTAAGATATGATTATTCCATGACTAGTGCAAAATTCAACAAACTATTCTGACCTGAAGCTCATGGCATTATCCATTACTAGTTTTATACGGACTCTGAATCTAGTTATAACATTATTCATCAGAAAGTCAATAACAACCTTACTTGTGGCTCTCCTGGTGGGTATAGCTTCAATCCATTTAGTAAAATAGTTAGTAGCTACTATAATCCACCTATGACCTCTTCCTGATTTCTCAAAAATCTCTCCAATAAAATCAATGCCCCATTGGACAAAAGGGGCTTCAACTATGACTCGGTTGAGGGGTAAAGCTCCTTCATACTTCAATTTGGATGAAAATTTTTGGCATGGGTCACATCTCCTGACATATTCACGGGCATCTTTAAACAAAGTAGGCCAATAGTACCTAGCCCGAACTATCTTACCAGCAGTTGTCTTAGCAGAGTAATGACCTCCACACACTCCATCATGCATTTCAGTTAACACTCTCATAGCCTGGGATTCATCCAAACACATTAGTAATGCCCCATCTCTATTCCTCTAAAATAGATCACCCTAAACAAGGACATATTTCTATGACTTCAACTTCAGAGTTCTTCTCTGATTATGTGTCATTCCTTCTGAAAATGTTGCATCCCTTAAAAAATATATTATCTCTGAGTACCAGCGCTGTTTTTCAATACTGGTGACTAGGATGTTCTCAACTTCAACATTATTTATTTCAACATCAGGAAGGTTTGACTCAGCCATGAGCTTGGCAAGGCCTAAACCTCTCACCAATTTGGTGATTTTTATTTCCAAATCAAACTCCTAGATTCTATTTATCCATCTGCATCTCTTACCTATGACCTCAGACAGGGATAAGATGTCTTTGACAATAGCATGTGGGACATATGCAACTACTTGTGCATTTACAAGATATGATCTAAAAGCCTTGACAACTTTGACCAAAGCATATGCTTGCTTCTCCATGATTTCATATTTTAACTCTGCAGCCTATTAAGATTTTCTATAGAAAGCTATAAGATGTTCATATCCTTCATTATCCTTTTGTAATAGAACTACAGCCACTATGTGATATGAAGCAAAAGAAAACAAAGAGAAAAGCTTACTGTAATCAGGGGATTTCAAAACTGGTGACTCCTGAATAGCCTTTTTGATCTCAGCAAAAGCCTTTGAAGCTTCTTGATCCCAGCAAAATTTTGTATCATTTTTAAGCAGTTTAACAATGGGCTTGACAATCTCTGCAAAATTTGCAATAAATCTTTTAACAAAATTATCTTTGCCCAAGAAAGATTGGATACCTTTAACATTATTTGGTTGAGGCACATTGTTTATTGCCTCAATTCTTCCAGGGTCTATTCTTACTCCTTCTTTAGAGACAATATGCCCTAGCAGCTTTCCTTCAGTAACAACAAAATGACACTTCTTAGGATTTAAAGATACCCCAAATTCCAAAGCCTTACTGAAAACTTGTTCTAAATGTCCACAGTGGTCATCCGCTCTTTTGGAAAAGCATGTCAAATCATCCTGATATACTACCATGATAATATTGATGAATTCTTTGAAAGCTACATCCATTTCCCTCTAAAATGTAGCTCCAACATTCTTCAAACCAAAAGGCATTCTAACATACACATAAGCTCCCCAAGGGATGGTGAAAGCAGTTTTGAATTGTTTTGATTCCTTTACCAACACCTAGTTATACCTTGAGAACCCATCCATCATTGACAATAGGTCACAACCAGTCACTCTTTGCAACATAGCTTCCATATTAGGAGAAGAATAATTATCCTTCAAGGAAGCAACATTCAGGTTCCTAAAGTCAACACAAAGTCTTATGTCCCCATTTTTCTCTCTCACCAGAACCAAATTTGAGACCCATGAGGAATGCCTTATAGTCTTAATAATTCCACCTTCCCTTAATTTGGTTAGTTCTTGCTGCATCTTTGATTCTAGTAGGGGGTTAATAGGTCTTTGCTTTTGTCTAAAAGGCTTAGCATCTGGAAGCAAAGGGACTTCATGCTGAAACAAATCCTGTCTATATGCCTTTAGATCTTCATAAGACCAAGCAAATACATTCTTATACTTCTTTAATAAATTAATGAGATTCACTCTGACATGAGAAGGCAACTTTTTTCCAATATATACCAACTTAGGGGATGATTCTGTCCCTAAGTTTACTTCCTCTAACTCATCAAACTTAGTGGTTGATTGCTGGTGCAAATGACTGTCACTGTAACTAAACATACCTTCAATCTCTACCAACCCTTTAGGTATTTCATTAGTCTCTAATTGAACCAAGTCATTCCCAAATACAGTTTCTCTATTGTCAACCACTTCCACCAAGGCATTGCAGTCAATTTTTTGCCTATCATAGTCATCAATGCACTACATAAACCTGAGAATATCTTCGTCATCAGCAAACACTTGCCAATTATATACATTGTTAGGAATGGTAGGCCTAGCTTTTATTTCAACTGTGGATATACTAGTTAGTGTTGCATCGTCATTCTTTAATGCAACATTTGCTAAGAAGTCTGCCATGATATTTGTGGATCTTACTATCCAATTTATAGAGAATGCACTAAAATGCTCAATGACATCCCATACTGCATGCTTGTATCTTTTCAATCTATCATTCTTAGATGCATACTTGGCCCTAACTTGAGAGACAACCAATTTTGAGTCTCCTAATACTTTTAACAATTGAATTTCATGCCTTTTTGTAACTTCAAGCCCCAATAGCAGGGCTTCATATTCAGCAATATTATTTGTACATTGGAAGGCTAACAAGAAGGAATACTTGAAAGTCATACCTGATGGGGATACAAAGAGAACTCTTGCTCCAGATCCTTCTTTAGAGAAAGCTCCATCAAAATACATTTGCCACAAACCATGTTGTTGAGATTCTAATTCAGTCACAATGGAGTTAGTATTCTTCAATTGGGGTAATATTGGTTGTAACCTAAAATTATCAAGATCCACATCAATCATACAGTTGAGCATGTTAGGATCTACTTTCTCAATTACCCTAGGGGCACGTGGTTCTCTGTACAATTTGACTTGATTCCCATTAATTGGGATGGTGGAAAATGACAAATCCAACTGAACATTTCCACCTACTGCTACAGCCCACTACCTGGATAATAACATGCCATAATGAGGCTTGGTGTTAGTTATAATAACATCCATCTTATATGCCGCTTCAGGGAATGCTGCTATCTTCACTTCAACATCTCTCATTGTACCTATCATAGGCACTTCTTTGTTATCCATAGCATAGCATTTCCCATACACTGTACTCACTGACAGTCCTAATTCTTTCATAACACCATAAGGCATTACATTAGCAGCTCCACCGTAATCTATCATACAATTTTTGATCAACCAGTTATTCACTAACAGAGTAACATAAAAAGGATCTACCTGTGAGGTTTCTTGGGTAATAGTTGTTCCAACATATACCTCTGGGGTTTGGAACTCCTGATCCTTTTCATCTTCAATTGAACCGGTAGGTAGAACTATGTTACTGTCAGATATGTTAGAAAATAAAGACAAAGCAGCTTCTCTATGTTACTTTATTTTCAATAATTCTATCAATGGGACAATAACTTTCATTTGGGTAAGAGCCTGAGCCATATCAAATGTGGAATTACTGCTCAATTCAGTATTAGCTTTATCTCTTTCTGCCTTAGGCTGACTTGCCTTCTTTGTTGTGGCAGCTCCTTGTGTATCATTTGTAGCTTTATCATCTTTACCCTTGGGTACTTCTTTAACTTGATCTTTCTTCTCTTGACCAGCTTGAGGCAAAGTCGCACTACTAGCTGCTTTCTTCTGGGATACCTCTTTTATAAACATAGAACCAGGTTCACCTTGATCGGTATCCCTTTTAGTGCTCCTTAAGTTGTAATTGTGCTTGGCCTTGTCTATAGCAGTCTTAGTGAGATTTTTCACTTCCTCATCACTAGGCCTCCTGAGATGAACTTCTCCATCTTCGATTGTTACCACATTCAAAGTGGGATGCCAATCAAGTTTTAGTTGTCCTTGGTAGGACCTTTTAATATCCAACACATCATAATCACTAAATTCACTTTATAAAGACTCCTCATCACTTTCTATGATAGTTTCAAACATATTAATATCAGGCTCAGCCTCTTGTCTCATGGATTCTTCAAGGGCTTGAGCTACAACATATTGATAAGGAGAATGTGGCCCATCACAAGCAATACACCAAGGAGTGTTCTCTATGTTATGAACTTTTTTTCCTTTTAAAGGATCAGGGGTATCTTGGCTCTGAGTATTTTTTGGCTTTGCATTCTGAGGTTTACCATCCTTCTAGGTGGTGTTGTAAGGCATATCATGCAACCTGGGAGGTTTGTCTTGCCAGTTATAATGGGGTTTATCATTTTTGCTCACCTTGGCAGTCAAATCTTTCATAGCAGTCACTAACTTCTCTATTTTATCTTCTTCTTTATCAACTTTGTTAGGTTGTTGTTTTGTTTCTTGCCATAGCCTACCATCAGTTCTTCTTCCTAATTTTCTAGATGCTTTTCTATTGCTCTCTACATTGATAGCAATTCTAAATGCATCTCTAAGGCTATGTGGATTTTTATCCCTCAAAATATAAGCCATTTTGAAATCAAATGCATTGTAATAAGTGTTCAAGCACATGTTGTTATCTAATCTCATTACCTGATACAACCTATGCATTGCTTTCTAAAATCTAGCATCAAAATCAGTGACTATTTCATTATCACACTTTCTGATATTGTTAAACTCATCAAGCATGAAGCTCACATTTGTTTTATCACCATATTGTTCCTGAAAGCAATTTTTAAAATCCTCCCAAGACCCAATGTTGTTCATAGGAAGACCTCTATACCAGTCTCTTGCATCATCTACTAAAGACTGTACAAATTGTTTCATGATGACGTCTTCATTCAGAATTTCATAACCATTAATCAAGTCACCAAAATATTTTAAGTGCTCTTCTGCACTAATTGCATTATTTCCAGCAAACTTATGAAGTCTATCTCTTAGCTCAGTAGCAACATGGTTAGGGTACCCTGGGATTCCATCAAAAAAGAGCTTCCTATATAGTTCTAAGTTAATAGGTCTTCTCTAGAATGGGTTAACAACATGGTTATTACCCATGTTCATTCTTACATTGGGGCTCTGAGTTAGAGAGATTTGATTACCTTGGTTAGTACCAGAGGCTTGATTGGTTGTTCCAGTGCTAACTGGTAGAGTTGGCTGAATTTTAACAGGAAGGAGTGGGATTTGTTGAGGAACGGGTTTATTATGATCTATTGAAGGAAATATGATGGGGGGTGCTTTCAGATAGCTAATCTTCCTTTTACTTCTTGATTTTCTGCTTCTAGTTCAGCCTTTTCTAATTCCATTTGTAAATCTTCCTTCTCTTTTCACATCCTCTCTATCTCCCTTTCATTTGTTGAAAGCCTATGAGAGATCTCCACTGTAGTCTTAGATCTAGACCCATCTTCCATGCATTTCTGCTTTCCTTTATCAACATCATTTCTAGTAGGTTGTGGGTCAATAATAACTTCCTTACTTGGTCGGGCTACTGACTTATATGTTGGTTTGGCCTTGGGAACTAGAATTTCTCTAATCACAAGACCTTCATCTTCACTCTTAGCCTTTTCTTGGGCAAGCAACTCAAGGTCAGCAATTTGTCTTAGGAGCCTGTCTCTCTCCATCAACTTTGCTTTTACTTCTCTCTCCTTATTTGCTTCTTTTTGTGCTCTTAAGGAGATCAAATGATGGACTCTCCTATTCAGGTCCTCTATTTCATGGGATACCTTATCTTCATCAGGGAAGATTTCTTCAGAGTCTGAGATATAGACTTGATCAATATCAATTAAACTGATATTTCCATCAATTGTTCTAGGTACAAAATCTTTGACTATGTTTGAACTAGTTTTGTCTTTCCCAGAAAAACTAGCATGGGATATCCTTTGATTTGAAAAATGGACATCTTCTACATTCTCAAATAAACCAGAATGGAAACATAGAACATCATTCTCAGATTCACAGGAAGATGAATTTGAATTTGCATAAATTGGTCTTTCAGATATCTTACCCGTATTGGTACTTTTCTACACCCAAGCAGCATTTGATGCTTCATGAACCACTGATCTCTTCTAACCTCTACGTGATTGTTCAGGTAATCCTTCTTGCAACGTCTCATGAGGATGCTTCTTCATGAAAGATCTGGTGTTTTTTCCTCCCTGCATTATTCTTGTTTCCTTAAAGAATTTCAATTATTTCAAAGGACTGGTTAAGATTATCAGAATCACCACCCACAAAGACTGTGGGAAATATGGAAACAAGCTTTACACAGAAAATTTGTCGATCTTTAAAAAATTAAAATTATGAAGATTTTCAGAGAGAAAAAGGAACACACGAATCAAAGGTCAGGCAAACAATTTTGAACACAGATATCCAAACAATATCCCGAACTAATCCAAGTGCCAATCTACATCTGGATTCACACTATGACTCTCCCTAGCAGAGTCACCACTTTTGTTGTTCTCAAATTCTGATTTCCCTCTTACCCCTTATAAGAAAAATAATAACTTTATCTGCAAATAAAGAGATCAAAGAAAAAGAACCTTAGAGCAACATATGACAAGGTTTCATGAAACTTCTACACTTTGAACTTATCCCAAGTTCAGGCGGGTATACCTTCTGTGAATAATTTCACACTTTTAAAATAGATCCATAGTAAACTAGTCCAAAACTAGTGAATCTTATTGCCTCAAACACAAACTAAAATAATGAAAGAAAGCTTATGCTCATGTTCAATATTGATCTACAAGAAATACAGCAAGAGAACTAAAACTGATACCAGTGCCTAAGCTAGGCCACAGAGTCATCTAAATTAAACAAGGATTTCACAATTAAACATCTCAATACATATCATCACTTCGGCTTCTATCAACCCCATACATGCCTGACATATATAAGAGTCTTTCCTTATTAGACTAGACAATGTTCATTAGATTCAAAGGCTCAAAAAAAATAACATACTGACAGAGATATTCCTCGCGTATTTAATTCCTCTCCAAAAGAAGAAAGCTAAGAAACATATCTATAAAGACTGCATTACAATCCATGTTCAGTTGAATAATGTGAGACCTCACCTCGACTCAGTCTGACATTCAGTGGATTTTATATTTTAGACTACTATGGATACTTTATTTTGATGCATTTTGAGAATTAGAACTTATATGATTTCAGGATTTGGATAACATTGCTATGATTTGATGATTTACTTACATGCTTTATGAGATAGAACACTACATGATTATTAGATAGAATGATATTGCAATGATAGATGTCATTATTGAATTTGCAGGACTTTACTCTGAATATAG